>NW_011494868.1:2474646-2552283 GCF_000754665.1 Bison bison bison | reverse complement strand
AAAGCAGAAAGTAGGCAGACTCTGGTTTTGGGTGTAAATGCTCGAGAATTTCCAGGGGGACTCCTGAGGCTCGATCCCGCCTTTGTGTATGCCGAGCCTCCTTCCTCATGACCTTTGTCATGGGTGGAGCTCCTCACGCTGGCTCCCAGCAGTGATAGAATTCCAGTTGAGCTATTCCAGATCCTGAAAGATGATGCTGTGGAAAGTGCTGCGCTCAATATGCAATATGCAATATGCACTCAATATGCAATATGCTGGCTCTTGGCAGTGGGTGGTTTCAGTCAGTGTGTTTCCCCTAACAGAAGAGGGGTGACTTTTGATCATATTATTCCACTTCAGTCTGGAGTTATCTTCAGGGGAGTCTCTAGAAATTTAAATCATCTGTATTAGTGTGCTTCCAGAACAGTCTCTTCTTCTCTGGGGAGTGTGGCAAAAGGAAAAAAAAAAATCTGTTCACATGCACTTAAAAGATGTAAATATTTTAGCAGTTCTCTATTTGCAAACATCACCTTAGTTAAAAAGTGGAAGCTTTTATACCATTTTGTTTCTATGTATGGTTTTCAGTGAAAACGGCATTACTTTTTAATTACTTCCATTTCCAGATTGCTTCTTGGCTTCACTGACTCCCACTTTAGCGTCTCCCTCAGCATATAACATCTCATAGATGCACCTCAACCACTCCACTCTGCTTCTACAGTCTGCATTTGCCCTGCCACAGTCAGAGAGTGGGGTAAACTGAGGAAGGAATGTGAGAGTGGAAAATTCTAGACGTGGCCACTAAGAGTTATGGCAAGGCCAAGTTGGCTCAACTGGGCAGTCTCCAATAGAAGCTGTTGGCAGTATATCTTGTTTTGGATTTTTATATTAAATAAGGTTTTGTTTTTTTTTTTTAACCTTTCACTGGCTAGGCAACTCACCTTTGAGTCACATCTGAAATCAGCTTTGCTTACTTCTGCCTTTTTTAAAATGGATTTTTTTTTTTTTTTTTGGACTTGTCACATTTGAAAATGTATTTTTATTGTTCAGAGCTTTTAGACTATGAGCAAAAAAAGGAGTGTAAAATGAAGTTGTAGCTGTTTTGGAGGTATTCAATCTTTGGGATTTCATACTGGCTTTTTAGATATCTGGCTATTGACTAGCATTCCTGGATAAAAGATTCACCTAAACTCACAAAACACAGTTCTCACAATATAACCATAGCTATTGACGCTTGAGACTACTTCTTAAGGCTTCATAAAATCTCTAATAACGTCAAATATTCTTCAAGGTTCTTATTATCTTGGTTTGTGCAGTAACAAATTCTTTGGATAATAATATCAGCCTTGGTAAGTAAGTGTTCATAGTCTTACAGGTAGTGCCTTTACAATTTAAGGCTTTGGTGTTTTTTACTTAAAAGACATTTTCATTTCTTTTCATGCAATCAGCTTTAGATACAATGCTGTTTTTGTAAATAGTAACCTTACTGAAGTATTTAAGAACATATTACTGTAAAGAGGATGGGAGATGGAACTGTAAGCATTATATATCTCCCTCTATACCGTGCTACGAATGCACGGTAGCAAGGCAATACCATTTGGATTCAGGAAGACATGGGGAAGAATTCTTGGCTTTATGACTTCTATTGATTAAAATGACTTGAACTTAACTTTAGCCTTAGATGTGTAGCAATTGAATTTTTCATATGACTTCATTTTTTAAAATGTTTTCTTCTGCCTAAAATGAGAAGCATCGTGTAGTTTTCCATGTTCTTAGGGCTGTGAGAGGTAAACTGTTAGATCAAAACCTAAGATAGTACTGTGTGTGCTAAGTTGCTTCAGTTGTGTCAGACTCTTCGCTACCCTATGGACTGTAGCCCGCCAGATTCCTCTGTCCATGGGACTCTCCAGGCAAAAATACTGGAGTGGGTTGCCATTTCCTTCTCTGGGAAGGAAATCTTCCCGACCAGGGTATTGAACCTGTGTCTCTTATGTCTCTTGTATTGGCAGGCAGGCTCTTTATCACTAGCGCCACCTGGGAAGCTCTCCTAAGATAGCATTTATACTCAATAAAAGACACTGGTCAGTCTGGGCCACATGAAGATGTGGAAGTGGTGTGGTAGTGGCTGGGATGGTCTCAAGGCCTCCTGACGTGCAGTGTGAAGCTCTCCACGTTTCTAATGCAATCACATTTAGCTTATTTTATTGTTTCTGCAGAAATGTTACAGGATGGCATTACCATGTATGGTTGTCATCATTTTTAGTTTTTGGATTTTATTCTGCTTCTTACCTAAATATTACATTAGAATCTCTCCTATAGAAAAATCCAATGAGTGCATTCACCAAAATAGTGAATTTGCCAAAAATAGTGAATCCAATTTGTTGCTCAGAGACCAACTCACTGAAAATGTAAAGATTCTAAATGATATCCAGGTTTCTTTTTCCAGTGATCCTGATGATATAAAGAGGTGAGCTGAAAAGAGTTGTCTGAGCTGAAGCTCAAAATTTATCCAAGTTAAAAAAAAATTTTTAATGGCTGGAGATATTTAGTTTAAGCATGGGTAAGAGTCTGAAGAGAGACGTTTTCTTATCTTGGAGGTCTGTTCAGACACTGTTGCCTCACAGTAGCCACTCCCCCTTCATCGTTGTTAACAGCATCTCAGTTTTGGATGGGCTGGAAATGGGCCCAGGTTCAGTCATTAGCTGAGCCTTGGTCTTCCCCACTTTCCCAGGAGATGCGTCTGGAGATGGATGTGTGACACTGTTGTTTTCTCTGAGATGTAATTCAGTCTCTGCTAGATGGGTTATAGGGAAAGCTTTTGCTATCCTGATAGAAGGGTTAGAGATGGCTGCCACCACCCTTGCCCCTTTCTCCCTGAACAGTGATGTGATTTTTTGGAGCCGAGGCAGCAGAGTTTCAGCCTTCCCCTATAAGTACAGCCTGTAGAGGATTCCCCTACAAGTACAGCCTGTGAGGATTCCCTTGTGGCTCTGCTGGTAAAGAACCTACTTGCATGCAGGAGACCTGGGTTCAATCCCTGGGTTGGGAAGATCCCCTGGAGAAGGGAAAGGCTACCCACTCCTGTATTCTGGCCTGGAGAATTCCATGGACTATATATGGTCTCAAAGAGCCAGACAAGACTGAATGACGCTCACTGATCACTGATGGAGGATAAAGGAGTATAGGGGATGCGTCTTGGTCTGACAGAACACCACTAAGCTCCTGAAACAATACCAACAACTGCCTACTCAGTGGTAGAAACTACTACCAGAAAACTGATTGTTTTAAAAAGCCTTTGTTAATTGAGTTTTCCGTTCTGTGCACATAACATAGACTCCAATGCTTTTCTTATTTTTAAGTCAAAATAAAATAAATCCCATAAAGATATCTTGTAATTTGATAAAAATTCACAAAGTGTACTTATACCCAGAAACTCATTCTAGGTCCTCACAGTAAACCTCAGAAGTAGGTTATTCTGTCAGTTTTTACAATAGGAAATGTAAAATTAGTAATATTTAGGACACTTCTCAAAATTCTAAAGCTAATGATTGCAGAGGTGGATTGAAACTGTTGGAGGGGGTCACAGGGAGGATGTGACTGCCCACTAAGAAGTAGATCCAGGCACTCAGAGGCTTCGCACCCTTCCTTGTCTTGAAATGTGCACTCTGCCCACTGCTCCCACAGTAGGAGATGCTTCCAAGGTTGCATCCTTGATAGAGCACTGTATTGTTGAGACTATCTGGACCAGATAGGTGACTAAACTCTGTTAAGTCCTCTCTATGAGGCCTTAAGATTCTGGCATGTGTATATGAATATCCGATCCTCTTGGGACTACCTCAACAAGCCTCATGTAGATTCCTTTGCTCATTAAACCTGCCACCTACCAGTGTGGCATGGTTTTCCTCTTCCTTCAATCTTCTCTTGTCCTCTGTGTATGGGGGGCCAGTTTTGAATTTCACCTGGGGAATTCCTCAGCTTGTAAACTAACAGAAATCTGGATTTTCTTATGCCGAGACTAGTGCTCTTTCTCTGACGCTTTATTGAGTGCCGTAATATGCTCTTACCATTACTAGGATGTCATGGTGACGGAGAGAAAACAATCTTACATCTAACTCTCTCCTGCTTGTTATCCATACATTTATATTTTTCTTTAAATATATGGGGAATGAAAGGCTCTATCCAGCTTTATGAATGCCTTTCTATGTAATATATTAAAGAAAATAGTATTCCATTTTGTTAGCTTGTAAGTAATGTTCTTAGAAATATTTCTGTCTTGCACATTATAGGTTCAAGGAATGTAAGGAAAAAAAATAAAATGCAGCTGAGCAATATCCCCAAAATTGGGAACCTTGGGGCTTTTTTTCTTCAAAAGATGTGCACCAAAGTAAGCAGTACAGGGCCCGTGACCAAAATAACATATTTATAAGCACTTGATGCTTTCAAACTGTGGTGCTGGAGAAGACTCTCGCAAGTCCCTTGGATAGCAAGGAGATCAACTAGTCAATCCTAAAGGAAATCAACCCTAAATATTCATTGGAAGAACTGGTGCTGAAGCTCCAATACCTTGGTCCCTGATGGGAAGATCCGACTCATTGGAAAAGACCCTGATGCTGGGAAAGATTGAGGGCAAGAAGAGAAGGGGATGACAGAGAATGAGATGGTTTGATGGTATCAGTGACTCAGTGGACATGAGTTTGAGCAAGCTGCGGGAGATGGTGAAGGACAAGGATGCCTGGTGTGCTGCAGTTCATGGGGTTGCAGAGTTGGACATGACTGGGCCACTGAACAACACATAAGATAGAGAAAAAGGCCTATTTATCAAGAACAAAACTTTGAGGAATTACACCCCAGAAGCTCTGTACTCATTCAGAGCAAACCCATTTAAAGTTGGAAACAACTTAAATACAAAGGAAATTTTAAATCAATTATAATGCATTAAAGTTTAATGACACATTGATGGCCATTTACTATGTGCAAGGCAGAATGAGAGGATACAGTACTAATTAAGGTAGAAATGGTCATTATGAAATTTACAGTTGATGAATTTTGTATTATTAGGTCTATGATATCTGTCATCATAGAGTTTTATCTTATTCAGTGCATACATTATTTGGGTTATTATCATCTATTATCCCTTTTATCATTTTAAATATTCTTCTTCATCCATTTTTCTCTACATTGAAGTCTGCTTTGTTTAGTGTTAATATAGCCACTCCAGCTTTCTTATGCTTGCTGCTCTCATGAGGTATCTCTTTTATTTTCAAATTGTTTATTTTTTTATACTTAAAGTAGATTTCATATAGAGATTTCATACAGCTGGTCTTGATTTTTACCAATATAATTATAAAATTATTATAATATAATATAATGTAAATGAGTTCTGACTTTTAATTGGCATGTTATTATACTTTAAATTAATGTAATTACTGATGTTTTAAATATAGTAGCTTTCTCACTCACTTGCTCAGTTGCTACAGTCATGTCCGACTCTTTGCTACTCAATGGACTGTAGCCCTAGGGCTTCTCTGTCCATAGGGATTCTCCAAGGCAAGAATATTGGAATGGGTTGCCATGCCCTCTTCCAGGGGATCTTCCCCACCCAGGGACTGAACCCGTGTTTCCTGCATTGCAGGCGAACTCTTTACTGCTGAGCCACCGGGGAAGTCCATAATATCTTTCTATTTGTTCTCAAATTTTTTTTTAATATATTTTGACCACCTGTTGCTTCTTTCCAGACTTTGCTGGAGTTGTTAGGTATTTTTTAATTGCCTTATTATTTGTCTGTATGATTCTACATGGCATGACCTATTACTTTATTAATGATAGCTCTAGGGCAGAGCTTCTCAGTCATTAATGATTCTGCCCCCAAATGGGGTATTTGTCAATGTTTGATGATGTTTCTGGTTGTTATAAACTAGTGTGTATGGGGAGGGGTTGCTTTTAGCATCTGGTTGGTAGAAGCCAGGGATGGTGCTAAGAAACCAACAATGCATTGGAGAGATCTCTGAAACAAACAAGTTATTGTTGTTCAGTCTATAAGTCAAGTCCGACTATTTGTGATTTCATGGAATGCAGTAAGGCAGGCTCGCCTGTGGTCCGCTATCTCCCAGAGTTTGCTCAAATTCATGTCCATTGAGCCAGTGATGCTATCTAACCATCTCATCCTCTGCCACCTCTTCTTTTGCCTTCAATTTTTCCCAGCATCAGGGTCTCTTCCAGTGAGTTGGCTCTTTGTATCAGGTGGTCAAATATTGAGTCCTTCCAGTGAAAACTCAGAGTTGATTTTCTTCAGGATTGACTGGTTGGCTCTCCTTGCTGTCCAAGGGACTCTCAAGAGTCTTCTTCTGCACTATAATTTTTTTTAAAATATAAATTTATTTACTTTAACTGGAGGCTAATTACTTTATAATATTGTATTTGTTTTGGCATACATCCACATGAATCCACCACGGGAGCACATGTGTTCCCCATCCTGAGCCCCTCCCACCTCCCACCTCCCTCTCCATACCATCCCTCTGGGTTATCCCAGTGCACTGGCCCTGAGCATCCTGTATCATGCATTGAACCTGGACTGGCAATTCATTTCACATAAGATATTATACATGTTTCAATGCCATTCTCCCAAATCATCCCACCCTCGCCCTCTCCCACAGAGTCCAAAAGACTGTTCTATACATCTGTGTCTCTTTTGCTGTCTCGCATACAGGGTTATCATTACCATCTTTCTAAATTCCACATATATGCGTTAGTATACTGTATTGGTGTTTTTCTTTCTGGCTTACTTCACTCTGTATAATAGGCTCTAGTTTCATCCACCTCATTAGAACTGATTCAAATGCATTCTTTATAATGGCTGAGTAATACTCCATTGTGTATATGTACCACAGCTTTCTTATCCATTCATCTGCTGATGGACATCTAAGTTGCTTCCATGTCCTGGCTATTATAAACAGTGCTGCAATGAACATTGAGGTACACGTGTCTCTTTCAATTCTGGTTTCCTTGGTGTGTATGCCCAGCAGTGGGATTGCTGGATCATAAGGCAGTTCTATTTCCAGTTTTTTAAGGAATCTTCGCATTGTTCTCCATAGTGGTTGTACAAGTTTGCATTCCCACCAACAGTGTAAGAGGGTTCCCTTTTCTCCACACCCTCTCCAGCATTTATTGCTTGTAGACTTTTGGATCGCAGCCATTCTGACTGGCATGAAATGGTACCTCATTATGGTTTTGATTTGCATTTCTCTGATAATGAGTGATGTTGAACATCTCTTCATGTGTTTGTTAGCCATCTGTATGTCTTCTTTGGAGAAATGTCTATTTAGTTATTTGGCCCATTTTTTGATGGGGTCATTTATTTTTCTGGAATTGAGCTGCAGGAGTTGCTTGTATATTTTTGAGATTAATTCTTTGTCAGTTGCTTCATTTGTTATTATAAACGTAAGACCAGAAACTATAAAACTCCTAGAGGAGAATATAGGCAAAACACTCTCCAACATAAATCACAGCAGGATCCTCTATGACCCACTTCCTAGAATATTGGAAATAAAAGCAAAAATAAACAAATGGGACATAATTAAAATTAAAAGCTTCTGCACAACAAAGGAAACTATAAGCAAGGTGAAAAGGAAGCCTTCAGAATGCACTACAATTTGAAAGCATCAGTTATTCGGTGCTCAGCCTTCTTTATGGTCCAACTCTAACATCCATACATGACTACTGGAAAAACTATAGATTTGACTAGACAGACCTTTGTCAGCAAAGTGATGTCCCTGTTTTTCAATATGCTGTCTAGGTTTGTTGTAGTTTTACTTCCAAGGAGCAAGTTTTTTTTTGTTTGTTTGTTTTATTTCATGGCTTCAGTCTCTGTCCTCAGTGATTCTGGAGCCTAAGAAAATAAAATCTCTCACTGCTTGCCTGATGACATTTCTAGTTGTTATAAATTAGTGTGGGAGGATTGCTATTAGTGTCTCATTGTTAGAAGCCAGGGATGATGCTAAGAAGTCAACAATACATTGGAGAAACCTCTCAAACAAAGAGGTATCCTGCCCAAAATGCCGATTGGATCAAACCTGAGAAACTCTGCTAACAATACACATTCTAAAATTTTTAATGTCAATTTAGGGTCAATATTGTACTACTTTACACTTCAAACTTCATAACTAGCCCTTTACATTTCCTATATAATGTGTCTTTTTGTCTGACTGCTTTTAAATTTGCTCTTTATTTTTAGTTTTTAGCAGTTTGATAGAGTTTGTTTGAAGTATTCATATATCTATGTACTTGTTTTCTAAAAGTTAGTGTATGAAGATTTATTAGGCAAGGTCCTCTCTCTGTTACAGTCTTGTCAAATTCCCTTTGTATTTTAAACAGTTTAGTTGCTTTTCTTTCTGTTTTTTTTTTATGCTATGCATAAAGGTTACACAGATATTTTTTTCTGCACCAAGCTTTTTACAATGAAATATTTCTTCTTTGTCTTCTTTAAATGCTTTTATTTTCACTCTACTTTGATATTAATATAATTTTAAAATTAAAATTGTTTTTGTTTGCATTTAAATTTCACACATTTGTGTGTGTGTGTTCTCAGTCATATTCCTCACTTTGCAACCCCATGGACTGTCACACGCCAGATTCCTCTGTCCATGGAATTTTGCAGGCAAGTATATGGGAGTGGGTTGCCACTTCCTACTCCAGGGATCATCTCAACCCAGGGATTGAACCTATGTCTCCTGTATCTCCTGCATTGCAAGCTGATTATTTACCAAGGTACCATCAGGGTTCCCTCATCGATTTACACATGGCTTTATTTTTAAGAATCTTTCTGATAACCCCCATTTCTGATCTTAATGATTTTTTAAAGTTTTTTCACTAAATACAGTCTGCACCATATTTGATTAAAAGTTTTACTATATGATTAACACTATTTCATTCTTTAATATTGATTAAGAATATATGTTATATATATATATGCTGCTCCTGCTGCTAAGTCACTTCAGTCGTGTCTGACTCTGTGCGACCCCATAGACGGCAGCCACCAGGCTCCCCCATCCCTGGGATTCTCCAGGCAAGAACACTGGAGTGGGTTGCCATTTCCTTCTCCAATGCATGAAAGTGAAAAGTGAAAGTGAAGTCACTCATATATATGATCATTTGTTTTAGGTTTGGTGTTATTAATAAAAGCTTATTTTTATTTCTCTACTTCCTGACATGTGTATTGTTAGAATTAAAAAATTTCAAAGGATCCTAAAAAGATAATCTCAAGTAGTATCTATATTCAGTTCAGTTGAGTAGCTCAGTCGTGTCTGACTCTTTGCGACTTCCCTGTCTATCACCAACTCCCAGAGTTCACTCAAACTCATGTCCATCGAGTCAGTGATGCCATCCAGCCATCTCATCCTCTGTCGTCCCCTTCTCCTCCTGCCCCCAATCCCTCGCAGCATCAGGGTCTTTTCCAATGATCTATATTATGAAGTTATTTTTTAATTAAATAAGGAAATAAGCCCTGAATATTCATTGGAAGGACTGATACTGAACTTGAAGCTCCAATACTTTGGTCACCTGATGTGAGGCTCCTACTCTTTGAAAAACAGCCTGATGCTGGAAAAGACTGAGGGCAGAAGAAGGAGGCAACAGAAGATCAGATGGTTGGGTAGCATGATCAACACAATGGGACATGAGTTTGAACAAACTCCAGGAGATAGTGAAAGACAGGGAAGCCTGGCATGCTGTAGTCCTTGGGGTCCCAAAGAGTTGGACATGGCTTAGTGACTGAACAAGAACAAGAAGTTAATACTATGAGCCAAAGTTAATGGTAATTACTTCTTACTAATAACAGTTTATTCTTCCTTTCACCTCTTCTTCCTCTATTTCTTCATTGTTATCATTAATAAATTATGGTTTTCAAAAACTTTTCTGTGTAAAAACACATCTCCAAAGTGACCTCTAATGGTCCTAATGTTCCCCCACGGTAGTAACTCTAACAGGGAAGTGTTGCCACGTCTTAGAAGTATACCGTTTCCTCTGGTTTATGATCCGTCTTTCCTACTGAGACCGTTAAGCATTTGGTAAATGAAATAGCTTCTCTAGGTCATAGACGTGGTTAAATTTTGGCATAAAGCATCCAGCTCTCTAGTGTTACTTCTCTCACAAAGTGGAACCAATACTGTACAGCGTTAATGACTTTGGAGCCAGGAGGAAAAGGACAATGCTGTAGTCCGAATTTCTCATCTTACAGTGACTAAACTAAGATCCACATTGGCTGTTTGACTTGTTTTATCTGACATACTCACTCATGATGAAGTTTAGATAAATATTAGTCCTTTTTCTCCAGAAGTTTATCAAAGAGAATATACTTAACAGGTAACGAGTTGCTTATAGAAATACACAGGACAATTTTCTAGAAAAAATATAAATTACAAAAAAATTGAATCAGTAAGAACTTTAAAGCCCAAGAAGACCAATTTTTGCACTCCCTCAAAAAATTTAAATTGTAGATAAGCTATTTCTATTTTATGTAAACTGTTCTGGAGCAAATAAAAAATGCAAAACTACTCACGTAATTTTATATTGGTAGTATAATTCTGTGTCTCAGTTTGAATTCTCTAAAAGTAAGAGCCTAAGCCAAAACTTATGTGATGGTACTT
The DNA here is from genome assembly GCF_000754665.1 of Bison bison bison. Taxonomy (NCBI): domain Eukaryota; kingdom Metazoa; phylum Chordata; class Mammalia; order Artiodactyla; family Bovidae; genus Bison; species Bison bison. Next base: position 2,541,667 of record NW_011494868.1, on the reverse strand, counting down.
TTTTGAGGCTATAATACCAGGGAAACAAAGAATAAAGGAAGAAGTGGGAGAGAGAGAAAGTAAATTCAAGGTGGCATGCTACTAAGCTTGCCACACATTAGTAAAATCCAAAAACAATACTACTGTGTGCCTGATTACACTGAATGTTCCTAGACTGGTTGAGTGAAGCTACTGTGTCTGGGAGTAGGCCTTCAGGGGGAGGAAGGGCAGCTCATGTATCTTCCCAGTCTTCCCCATGTCCTGTCTCTCATTAAAGTCCTTTCTGTTGTAGCTGTAGGTCATCCATACATGTACAATTTGGTGGGGGTGGGGGGGGAAGTTATTGGGCTTCTCAGAGCTTCTGAGATTGTGACCAGGTCAGATTTGAGTGCTAGAGCTGCTTCAGCTTCTACCAAGGTAGGGAAGATGAAGGCATATCCAAACACAATATTTGCTTTTAGAAGAAAGGAGGCAGCTGATGTGCTAGGGGATGAGAAAACTGCCATGGAAGACCAGGTTTTATAATGTTGGATGATTTTGGCATTTATGGTCATAAAACCATGGGACAAGCAGTTGAAATGCTGTTTTTACAAAGAAACCTTGATGTAAAAATGTTTTATGAAGTATAAGCAAAATGACTCCAGTAGCAGAGTAAATTATATCATGATTAGGTCATATGAAGGTTTAAATGTCTGCATATTCTTTGATACTTCTTTCGCTGAAGAATTGGGCTTTATGTCTCCTTCCTGAAATTAAAGCATAGAGAGGTGGGAGGAGTTTGTGATTATTTTGATAAATACAGATTGGCAAAAGTAAAGTTGTATTACTTTCAGGACTAAGTAATAAAAGGCACACAGCCCCTACTTCTCTTGGGATATTTTTTCTGTGGAAAGCCAGTTGCTATGGAAGAAATCCCAACAACTCTGAGACTGTTGTGGTGGAAAGACCACATGTAGAGAATATCCCAGCTAAGTGCAGCCTTTCTGTCATCCTACTAGACATGGAGTGACACCATTTTGGAGCCTCCTGACTGGCACATCTGCCAGCTGAGTACCACTCAGCTGATGCCACAAGGAGCACAGGGATTGCCCGGCCACTTTCTGCCCAGATTTTCAGCCACTGAATTTGTGACCATAATAAAATGCTTGTTTGTTTTTTTTTCCACTATGCTTGTTGGTTTTTTCCCACTATTGTTTCTTGTTCAGCAGTCATAACGAGAATAGATGGGTTTATCTCAGGAAAGAAAGATTAATGGTAATGGTAACATTAAATGTAATGGTAACAGATTAAATGAGAAAATCTATATCATTCATTGGTGGATGCTGAGAAAGTATTTGATGAAATACAATAAGTAGTACCAATTAAAAAAATGCAAGTAAGCTAATAACAGAAAGGATCTTTAAAATGTGGCAGAATGAACAATATAATTATAACAAATGTCAGTATTTCATATTTATGATGTAACTAGGATTCTTCCTTACCGTGATCTGAATATTTGAGGTCCAAGGAGATGATATTAGAATGTGGAGCCTTCAAAGGTGATTCAGTCATGACAATGGAGTCCTCATGAATGCAGTTAGTGCCCTTTTAAAGGAAGCTCCAGAGCACTAGTTCATCCCTTCCACTGTGGAAAGATACAGTGAGACGTCTGAGACCTGAACGGGGTCCTCATCGGACTACACTGGCACGCTGACCTGGACTTCGGCCTCTAGAACTGTGATAAATGAATATCTGATGTTTATAAGCCACCAAGTCTATGGTACTTTGCTATGGCAGCATGAGAAGAAAGAAGCTCTCAATTAATAATAATTTAAAAAATATAAATAAATAGTTGAAAAGAATCAGTAAAAAATAAAGCAAGTCATTTTCAGAAAACCAAATGCAAATTATCAATGAACATTTGAAAATTTACTAAACCTCATTACTGATTATGGAAATACAACTCCAATGATATACCAGTGTTTTACCCATCAAACTTGAACATTTTAAATTATTGATGATAATCAGTGCTCAAAAGAACTTGGGTGGACAGATACTCCTATTCTCATCTGGCATAAATGTAAACAGCTACTGTTATATCAGAAAGTGATTTGAGAAACATTTTTTAAGAAGAAAATGCAAATAGCCTTTGACATAACTTCTAACAATTTGCCCTGAAAAGAAAAAAAAAGTGTGTATGTTTGTGTGTGTATACATATAAAATGACATTAATAGCAAGCACATTTTGTATAATGGCAAAATACTACAAAAATCTTAATAATTGTGTTTGTCAAGAGAGAAATAGCTAAATGATTAAGTTACTGCAGAATTCTATACAAAGTTTTAAGACAGAGAGAGATATGCAAGGGTATTTAATACATAGTGTCAAATAAAATGAAAGTAGAACTATGCGTAAGTTCATTAAAAAGCATCCCAAATATGGACACACCTTGGAGACATTGCAAGTTTGTTCCAGACCACTGGCATAAAGTTAATGGCACAGTAAAGTGAGTCACATGAATTTTCTGTTTTCCCAGGGTATATAAAATTATGTTTGTACTATAGTACAGCCTAGTGAGTGTACAATAGTATTATGTCCAAAAAAAAGTCATGTACATATCTTAATTAAAAAATACTTTATTGCTAAAAAATGCCAATTTTCATCTCAGTCTTTAGTGAACCATAGTAGTAACATCAGAGATCACCGATCACAGATCACCATAACAAATATAATAACAATGAAATACCAAAATGTGACACAGAGACATGAAGCAACCAAATGCTATTGGAAAAATTGTGCCAAAAGACTTAACTCGATGCAGGGCTGCCACACACTTTCAGTTTGTACAAAACACAGTATCAGCACAGTGAATAAAGCAAAGTTCAATAAAGCCAGGTATGCCTGCATTTGCATATATTCCATAGTCATAGTTATGCAGGCAATTTCTGAAAAGAAGCGCCCAAATTCTTCTTTTCCTTTTCATTTTTATTGGAGTATAGCTGATTTACAATGCTGTGTTAGTTACTACTGTACAGCAAAGTGAATCAGCTACACATATGTCCACCCCCTCTTTTAGTTTTTTAATTTTTTCCCCATACAGGCCGTTATGGAGTGCTGAGTAGAGTTCCCTGTGCTCTACAGTAGGGCCTTTTTAATTATCTGTTTTATAGTAGTGTGTATACGTCAAAATAATCTCGAGTCTTATCCATGTTTCCTTTTGGGGAGGATGGTAGGTTGGAAGTTTTGGAACTATGTGCAAAGAAATGTTTTAAAGACTTTTATTTGAATTTTTGTTTAATGTACATACATAGAAATACTTATTTCATAGTTAAAAATTTAGCAAGCCAACAAACCAAACACACACACAAAACAAAACCCCGTAACTTTGCGATGCAAACACCTAGATTGTTGGCTACAGTGACAGTCCAGCATGCAGGCCTCTGGCTTTTCCCCTTCCAGCTGCTTACTGCTCCCAGATTCTAATCGGTATAAGTGTTTTCTCCTCATCTGGCTTTTGTGGAATGAAGACTGAGCACACTGATATTATGATACCAACATAGCTTCTCAGACAAAAACATGGTCCAGTCCTTTCAGGTTTATAGAGGACAAGAACACTTTTCTTTTCCCCTGTTATCCCACTTTCCCTTGCTGCTCATGGGCCTTTTAAATAAAACTAAACATTTTTTGTTTGTTCTGGTTTTATGTCGGATAGTGTTCTTTCGTGTCTCATTTTTGTATGCTGCTTTTGGTCTACTTTCTCAGCCCGCTCTGGCCCTGCCAAACAACCTACAATGAGTGTTTTATCTAAGACCACTTCAAAAACAGCCCTCTGAGCCATCACTCTCAGGTTGCCTTTTGAACCATTAATTTGCCTGCTTTAATTTCTTTTTATGATATTATTAAAAATCTGATTTTCACGTTGAAACTGTGTTTCTGTTTTGCTGATTCTGTTCTCTTAGGGCCCCGATTAACAAAATGGATGTTGTCCTCCCTTTGGTGTGTTTTTCCTCCTTCACACCCCCATCTTCTCTCATCATGTGAGTTCCTTTTATTAATACATCCAGTTTCTCACCTGAGAGCTCAGATACACTCTGCAAGTCAAGAGTCTGGATATTTCACTCATCAGAAGACATTCATCATTGGTTATCTCATCTATCAATTCAACACCTGCTAAGGCCTGGAACCATACTTGGTATTCTATTTTAAGTGATCCATTCACAAATTCCCCTCCATTATTTCAACACCACCTACTTACTTCCTCCCTCCCAACTAAGCATCCATCTGTAGTCTTATTATCCTGTTTCCTATTGGACACATGCTGCTATAGACTATGCACCCTGCCAAGTTTAATTATTGTGCTCAAAGCTTCTCTTCTTGTTAATGATGCTTCAGTGATTTTATCAGTATTCTGTCTCCTTTCAACAATATGAGTGGTCTCCTCTTTCTTCCTGCAGTTCTGCTTCTCTGAGATCCTCCTCACACTTTTTTTCATGATGAGTGATGATAGTAGAAAATGAGATCAGGTAAAATGTTACCCTTTCCACTATACATCTCTTCTTGTGCATCTTTGTATTTATAGATATAATAAGGTCTTAGTCTTGATGACTTTTCAGTAGCCTTGGAATCCATAAAAGAATTAAAATGGTTTCTCTCTTACCCTTTGAATAAGTAAAATTAACACTGCATAAATACTAATGGTCATCTTTCTTACTGCTGATGAGACATAAAGCAGAAAGAACACAGAAACACTTTAAAATGATTTCTCATGCTGGAAAGTTCCACAATGCTCAACTCCTTATGAATCTGTTTACTATGGAACATACACATTCAAATAAAATTTTTAAAAGAGTCACCTCCATGTGATAGGCATAATAACGCCACTCCCCTAAATGAAAGTGAAAGTGGCTCAGTCGTGTCCGACTCTTTGTGACTCCATGGACTGAATTCTCTAGGCCAGAATACTGGAGTGGGTAGCCTTTCCCTTCTCCAGGGGATCTTCCCAACCCAGGGATTGAACCCAGGTCTCCCACATTGCAGGTGGATTCTTTACCAGCTGAGCCACCAGGGAAGCCCAAGAATACTGGAGTGGTAGCTTATCCCTTCTCCAGGGGATCTTCCTGACCCAGAGATTGAACCAGGGTCTCCTGCATTGCAGGCGGATTCTTTACTAACTGAGCTATGAGAGAAGCCCCTATGTCCTCACTCTAAATAAGGGACCTGTGAATACTGTACCTTACATACAAAAGGGACCTTGCAGGTGTGATTAAAGTTCAGGATCTTAAGGTGGGGAGACTAATATTATTTAGTTTAGACCAGTGTAATCACAAGAATCTAAATGTGGAAGGAGGCAGGGGAATCAGTTTCTTAGCCCTTTGATATGGGGAAGAGAACATGCCATTGCTGTGTTTTGAAGATGGAGGAAGGAGCATGAGCCAAGGAATGCAGACCTCTAGAAACTAGGAAAGGCAAAGGGATGAATTCTCCCCCAGAGCCTCGGAAGGACCACACCCTGGCCAACACTGATTAAAGCCCAGATTGGACTTCTGACGTCCAGGACTGGAAGATAATAAATCTGTGTTGTTCTAAGCTACTAATACAGGGTAATTTGTTTCAACAGTAACAGGAAACATACTGCCCAAAGAGGCAGTTTCAAGAAGTGATTTAATGGAGTAGTAGAAACATCCAGCTAAGATCCTATAGAGTAAAATAGACTCAAATTACTTCTCGCTTGCCCCTTCCCAAATGAGGTTCATTTTTATTTCAACAACCTAAATGTCCAGCAACCATTTTTACCCTTAGGCTGAACTTCCTTTAATATCTTCAGCAGTTCACCACCTCTGTCCACAGTTGCAACAATGACCTCAGTCCTATGATATAGAAAAATCCCTAACCTTTACTTTCTCCTTCTTCAGTCAAGTGGAGTCTGAACCTTGGGGGCCTTTCCCTTTATTGGAGCAATAAATTCTTGCATTGAGATGAAAACTTGTTTTTACAACCAGTTCCTTTTTTAATGATAGCAAAACCTACCACAAGGCCAGTTGAGGCCTGAGTTGCCAGAAGTACAACGTCTGCAATTTCAAGTAAAACCCATTCCACCAAATACATTGATTTCTGTGGAAATAAATATTTCCATTAAAACACAAGGATACTCAGGAAATAAAGCATTAAGCACTCCTTATGCAATTTTGTTTTTCTAGCTTAGCAGTTTTATAGTGTTCTCAAGTCCTTTTGGACTGAGCCTCTATTCCAATATCCTGTATCATTGTTCGTTAGGCTATTTTAGTTGCTTCATGGCATACTAAGTAAAAATTATGCTGTTAACCTTCCTTCTCCCTATTACTATCTTTTTAAACAATGAAACAAAACTGCTTGCTGCTGTAATTTTCCATATTTTAGCCTGTATTATTTATTGCATGCTACTGGCATAGGTCGGAGAAGGCAATGGCACCCCACTCCAGTACTCTTGCCTGGAAAATCCCATGGATGGAGGAGCCCGGTGGGCTGCAGTCCATGGGGTCGCTAAGAGTTGGACACGACTGAGCGACTTCCCTTTCACTTTTCACTTTCATACACTGGAGAAGGCAATGGCAACCCCCTCCAGTGTTCTTGCCTGGAGAATCCCAGGGACGGGGGAGCCTGGTGGGCTGCTGTCTATGGGGCCGCACAGAGTCGGAAACGACTGAAGCGACTTAGCAGCAGCTGCAGCAGCACTGGCATAGGTGTATTTCATTCCAAACTAGATCTGAATGAAAGAACTGGCTCTTTTCCTCATTTCATTCAAAACTATTAATTCAGCCATTCACTTGAAAAATTGGAAATTAATTGGCTAAACCTTGGGTGTATATTGACATGCTAGGATTTACAGTGTTACAATTTCAAAGAAAGTGTAATGTCTACGGGTCCTGCCTTCAAAGTGCTTACTTGCACCTTTTACATGTATTAAATAGTTAACTAATATTCTACAGTATAATGATCACACACACAAAATTCATGGTGGGAATTCCCGGCTGGTTCAGTGGTGAGGACTCTGCTCTAACTGTCGAGGGCCTGGGTTCAATCCCTGGTCAGGTAACTAAGATCCCACAAGCCACGCAGCCAAAAATAAACAAAGCAAAAACAAGAAACTTAAAATTATGGTAAATACATTAACAATGACATGTTTTCCTCATCTCACTGGCCTGCTAATCTTTCTTCTCATTAAAACAGATGATATGCTCCCCAAAGTTCAGGTTTTGATGTCTTTTCCTTCCCATGTAGCCAAGGTTAGCGTGATGTTGTATATACTTTAGAGCTGAGTCTTACTTCAAGTTGCAGATAACTGAAACCCTTATGACTTCTTGCTCCAAATAATTTCCCAGGTCAGTCTGATTTTCATGGCTTCGCTCTTCCTCTCACACAGCTGTATGTCATTGCTTCCGAAGTGCGACTCTGTGGTTGTCTTTTTAAGAGACTCAACATCAACCTTTGACAATCAAATAAATATGTATTTCTTATCTTAGCATTTAAGATGCTGCACAATCTATTTTTAGCCAACTCTGAAAGGATTTTGAGGTTTTGTTCTTTATGAAAACTTGACACCCCAGGGCCACGAAGCCACACACATTCCATTTGTTTGCTTGTCTTCCAAGTACCGTGTGTCTCTTGCTGCCTTTACTCGATGGTCATCTTTTTTTCATCTCTCCCTTACCAGTAAATCACAATATCTGCTGGTTTTCCTTTCCCTTTGCTCTTTCATGAAATATTTGGAAGTCTCTCTTTCCTCAGAGCCCTTCTCTTTTAACAATCTTAACACACTTACATCAATTTGGATTTTATTCATTTATTCACTGAATATGTTCACATGTAATCAATATTTATAAAAGGACTCTTTATGTGTATGGGGCTACTTCAGCAACCGAGGAATTCCTGCTCTCCTGTAGCTTATATTCTTGTGGAAGAGACAGATAATCAGCAACAAAATATATATTAGGTGGTGATAGGTAATAATAAGAAAAACAAAGAAAAAGAAGGAGGCTGAAGGGTGGAGGCAGTGCTGAGCTGTTTTGAATAAAGTAATTTGGTCTGGAGATGCTTCTCTCATAATTGACATTTCATGTGAGGCCCCAGTGAAGCAATGAGCCACACAGCTGACTGGGGGAGGCTGCAGGTACCACAAAGCTTGAAGTGTGAACACTGGAACAGCAACATGGTCACTGCAAAAACATGGAGTTTATTCTAACTGAACGGTGATGGCATTGGAGAGCTGAGCCAACAGAAGTGATGCCAGATGATCTAACGTCTGAAAGAGCATCTGGGCTGCTTTGTCCAGATTATAAGTTGGGAGCAGGAATGGAAGCGGGGAGATCCACTGGGAAGATAGACAATAATTCAGATGCTCTGAAGGAAGCAGCGTCAGTAAAGAGGGATTCAAGGATTCAGGCTTCAGTAAAGAGAGCTGGCTATGTTGGAGAGAGAATGAATAGGGGGTAAAACTGTGGAGGTTAAGATGCCGTTCTGCAATGAGGAAGATGTGTGATTTGGCTGTTTGAATATTTTTAGTATTTGTTTACCTATTTCTTCAGCCATTATCCAGTGAAAAAATACTCATTTATTTTAAAGAAAGATAATGTTATAGCTTCAGTAGATATCCACACTTTTGTACTTGCACATCACATATAAGTGCTGAGATGGATTTTTCTTGAAGGCAATGAAATGAAGTACCAGAGTCGTCTTCTCCTCAAACTTGGCTCTGTAAATGCTTTGGAGGAGAAGGGAAAGACAAGCAGGAATTTGAAAGCATTTCTGATCTATTGCCTACATGGACCTCAGAAAGAAAGTGGCTTTAGTAATGAATTTTTTTTTCTATCTAAATAAATATGTGTGTCTCTAAGTTATCAATTTTCACTTGTAATTTTGTATTCTTTCCCTTAAAAGGCTCCATGTATGATATAGTAAATTATACAGATAAATGTGTGGAGTATTTAAGCAGTTACATAAACCATGTAATTTTATATATGTGTACCATGTTTATACTGTGGTATAAATGTGACGTGCCCATATTGACATTTCAATCATAAACACCACAGTTTATCCATTCTTTTCTTTTTGGAAAATTAGCTTGTTTTAAAACTTTTTGCTGTTCAAAAAAATGGATATGATGATAGATAGACACCTTGTACCCTTTGCTTGAGTTTATCTAGCAATATCATTGAATTTTCAAATACAAGACCACTCAATGTGCCTGAACTGATTTACACTCTGTTTGGCAGGTTGAGAACACTTCTTGTTTTAACATAATTCCTTTGATTGCTAATTGTGGCGCGCAGAAAATGGACCCCCTCCCCAGATGTCCATGCCCTAATCACCAGAACCTGTGAATATGTTGTGTAGCGAAGGGGAATCAGGATGGCAGATGAAATTACTGTAGTTATCAGCTGACACTGAGAACAGGAGATTGGCTGGGATTACCCAGGGGGATGCAATTTAATCACAAGCTTTCTTAAAAGTAGGAGGAGGCAGAAGAGATGCAGAGAGATTGTTGTGTCAGGAAGTCCAGTTCCTGCACTCCTGGCTTTGAAGATGAGGGGAGCCCAGCCAAGGGAGCAAATGACCTGTAAAAGTTGGAAAAGGTAAGGAGAGTTTCTGAGAGGGGAGGGACCCTGCAGCCACCTTGACCCAGTGAGGTCTTTGTTGGACTTTCTTCTATTAGACTTTAAAGTAAGAAATTGTGTTATTTTAAGCCACTACATTCATAGTAACTTTTTTTAAAGTCGTAGAGAACTAGAGTGCTAATAAATGACAACCTCTTTTCACGTATTTGTTACTCGTTCAGGTTTCTCATTGTGTGAGTGTACTGTCCTTCTCCACTCTTCATTTCTCTGTCAATATGTCTGTCTCTTTAAAATTAATATGCAGCAGATTTAGAAACATTTAAGATAAACTGTTTTTCAGTTAGTTCAGTTCAGTTCAGTTGCTCAGTCATGTCTGACTCTTTGCGACCCCATGAACCACAGCATGCCAGGCCTCCCTGTCCATCACCAACTCCCGGAGTCCACCGAAGCCCACGTCCATCGAGTCTCTGATGCCATCCAACCATCTCATCCTCTGTCATCCCCTTCTCTTCCTGCCCTCAATCTTTCCCAGCATCAGGGTCTTTTCAAATGAGTCAGCTCTCTGCATCAGGTGGCCAAAGTACTGGAGTTTCAGCTTCAACATCAGTCCTTTCAATGAACACCCAGGACTGATCTCCTTTAGGATGGACTGGTTGGATCTTACAGTTCAAGGGACTCTCAAGAGTCTTCTCCAACACCACAGTTCAAAAACATCAATTCTTCGGCACTCAGCTTTCTTTATAGTCCAACTGTCACATCCATACATGACCACTGGAAAAACCATAGCCTTGACTAGATGGACATTTCTTGGCAAAGTAATATCTCTGCTTTTCAATATGCTATCTAGGTTGGTCATAACTTTCCTTCCAAGGAGTAAGCATCTTTTAATTTCATGGCTGCAATCACCATCTGCAGTGATTTTGGAGCTCAGAAAAATAAAGTCAGCCAGTGTTTCCACTGTTTCCCCATGTATTTGCCATGAAATGATGGGACTGGATGCCATGATCTTAGTTTTCTGAATGTTTCTGTTATGTAAACTGTATTTTAAAGTGCTTTTCAATTTGCTTTTTTTCCTGCACAAAAAAGACTGTTTTGAAGTATTTTGGGGTTGTAAACTGATAATTTTATAAAATTAAAAGTTAAAGAGCTGTGTTCCTTTTTGGGCTTTAATGTTAGTGTAAAAATTTCATCAATACATTTAAGTCTAGTCACTCTTAACAATCACTTATAGAGGTCTGAATAATTCTCAGTCCTATTTACAACTTAGTTAAGCTCCTTCAGATATTTGGAAGTGCATTTGTAAAGTAAACATATTTAATATAATTTTAAGTACTTTATTAAGCAGCTGTTCAAATTAAGAAACAAAACATTTCTAAGTGCTAAAATAACTCTTATGCCCCAATGGAAATAAACATGGTCAATGCCTTCATCTTCATTTCTAATACCAACATCTGATAAAAGAAACCATGGGTTCTTAAAGTAATGGCTGATTCTAGGTCCAGACATGACATATACAAAATGAACCTGGAAACTGTTAGTGCCACAAATTAAGGCCATGATTATTAAAACATGCATATGTGTGCACAAGCCAATGGCCAGATCACAGGATCTGACTGAACGAGCTTTTAATGCTTAAAGCTGGAACAATTTGTGCAACAAAATAAAGAAGCATGGGATTATAACCCAAGATATAAAATAAATATCCATGATTCCATACTGAACTAAATGATCAAATACAAATGGGAGTTGGGAGAACAGACCCTACCATGCAGAAAAATTCCCATGATTTATAAAGCATTTTCCCCATCACAGAGGTGGAGCATAATTCCTGATTTTTTAAAATGTGGGCTTCACATAGTAACCTCCTTTCAAAGAGTGCCATTTGGAAAAGGAGTCTGGGTGGGCAGAGTGGTGGAGAGAAAGTGCCTGTGAAGAGATTGGCTTTGAATTGCAGAAACTTAACAACACTCTCAGCTAAGAGACCAAGGTTAACATCAGCAGTGACAAATTATTTTGATAGTGTGATGTGATGAGAATGACAGTAGACTTTGTGGTCTTATTCCCCAAACCCACACTCTTGGTCTAATTATGAGAAAAAACATCAGATAAATCCCAATTGAAAGACACTTTACCAAATACCTGATCAGGGCTACTCAAAACTGTCATCAAAAATAAGAAAAACCTGAGAAATGCCCACAGTCTAGAGTTGCTTAATGAGACATGACTACATGTAATCCATGGAACATAAAAAGATGTTGGGTTCAAACTAGTGAAATATGAATAAATTATGAGCTTTATTAATAATGTATTAGTATTGGGTCATTGGTTACGACAAATGTACAAAGTTAATGTAAGAGGTTAATAATAGGGGAAATGATGTGGGCCACATGGGAATTCTCTGTAGTATGTAACTTTTTGTAGATCTAAAACTTCTTTAAAAATCCTCCAATGTATACAGCAGATAATATGTATATAGCAGGTAATATGGTGGACCTAAAATTCTCCTAAAACTGTACTTGGATTATCAATTTAACATTCTAAATTTAAGTCAACTATGCATTAAGTACCATTAAGTTACAGGTACTGGAGACACAGCAAATGTATCAATTGTTCACTCAGCTGTGTCCAACTCTGCAACTCCATGGACTGTAGCTGTCTAGGGTCCACTCTCCATGGGATTTTCCCAGCAAGAATACTGAAGTAGATGAATCAGTTCAGTTCAGTCACTCAGTCATGTCAAACTCTTTGGTAAACCATGGACTGCAGCATGCCAGGCCTCCCTGTCCATCACCAACTCCAAGAGTTTACTTAAACTGAGTTGAGTTGGTGATCCAATCATCTCATCCTCTATTGTCCCCTTCTGCTCCCACCTTCAATCTTTCTAAGCATAAAGGTCTTTCCCAGTGAGTCAGTTCTTTGCATCAGATGGCCAAAATATTGGAGTTTCAGCTTCAGCATCAATCTATCCAATGAATATTCAGGGCTGATTTCCTTTAGGATGGACTGGTTGGATCTCCTTGCAGTCCAAGGGACTCTCAAGAGTCTTTTCCAACACCACAGTTCAAAAGCATCAATTCTTAGGCGCTCAGCCTTCTTCACAGTCCAACTCTCACATCCATACATGACTACTGGAAAAACCATAGCTTTAACTAAATGAGCCTTTGTTGGCAAAGTAATTTCTCTGCTTTTTAATATGCTGTCTTAGTCATAACTTTTCTTCCAAGGAGCAAGTGTCTTCATTTCATGGCTGAAGTCACCATCTGAAGTGATTTTGGAGCCCCCCAAAATGAAGTTTCACTATTTCCATTGTTTCCCCAACTATTTGCCATGAAGTGATGGGACTAGATGCTATTATCTTAATTTTCTGAATGTTGAGTTTTAAGCCAACTTTTTCACTCTCCTCTTTCACTTTCATCAAGAGGCTCTTTAGTTCCTCTTTTACTTTCTGCCATAAGGATGGTGTTATTTGCATATCTGAGGTTATTGATATTTCTCCCAGCAATCTTGATTCCAGCTTGTGCTTCATCCAGCTCAGTGTTTCTCATGATGTACTCTGGATATAAGTTAAATAAGCAGGGTTACAATATACAACCTTGACGTACTCTTTCCTGATTTGGAACCAGTCTGTTGTTCCATGTCCAGTTCTAACTGTTGCTTCCTGACCTGCATACAGATTTCTCAAGAGGCAGGTCAGGTGGTCTGGTATTCCCATCTCTTTCAGAATTTTCCATAGTTCGTTGTGATCCACACAGTCAAAGGCTTTGGCATAGTCAATAAAGCAGAAGTAGATGTTTTTCTGGAACTCTCTTGCTTTTTTAATGATCCAGCAGATGTTGGCAGTTTGATCTCAGATTCCTTTGCCTTTTTTTTTTGCCCCTCTAAATCCAGCTTGAACATCTGGAGGTTCACGTATTGTTGAAGCCTGGCTTGGAGAATTTTGAACATTACTTTAGCAGCGTGTGAGATGAGTGCAATTATGTGGTAGTTTGAGCATTCTTTGGCATTGTGTTTTTTGGGGATTGAAATGAAAACTGACCTTTTCCAGCCATGTGGCCACTGCTGAGCATTCCAAATTTGCTGGCATATTGAGTGCATCACTTTCACAGCATTATCTTTTAGGATTTGAAATAGCTCTACTGAATTTCCATCATCTCAACTGGCTTTGTTCGTAGTGGTGCTTCCTAAAGCCCACTTGACTTTACATTCCAGGATGTCTAGCTCTAGATGAGTGATCACACCATCATGATTATCTGGGTAATGAAGATCTTTTTTGTATAGTTTTTCTGTGTATTCTTGTGACCTCTTCTTAATGTCTTCTGCTTCTGCTTCAAACAGCTCAATTACCTAAAAAGAATTATTTATATGTAGGATACGCGCTAAAAGATTTTTGCTTAGTGATTTTTTAAGAAATAAAGCATGCCTAAAGGAAGATGGTGGAGAAGGCAATGGCACCTCACTCCAGTACTCTTAGCCTGGAAAATCCATGGACAGAGGAGCCTGGTAGGCTGCAGTCCATGGCGTGGCTAAGAGTCGGACACGACTGAGCGACTTCACTTTCACTTTTCACTTTCATTCATTGGAGAAGGAAATGGCAACCCACTCCAGTGTTCTTGCCTGGAGAATCCCAGGGGCGGGGGAGCCTGGTGGGCTGCCGTCTCTGGGGTCGCACAGAGTCAGACACGACTGAAGCAACTTAGCATCAGTAGCAGCAGCAGCAAAGGAAGATGGAAAGGAAGATGATAATGATTGTTCTGAGTTTGTGTTCTTAACACTGCTATTTTATTTGTGTGATATTTATTTTAAGACTATTTTAGTATTAACAGTGTGACACATGTTTGTGTATGCAAGTTAACTCTAATTTACACCCTTGGGGACTTGATGTTCACAGTATCTTATTCAGGAATCCACACTTCAGAGGTGGTTAAACAGCATATTATATGAAGCACCTCAAGCAGAAATCAACACCTTAGAAGGTGGCAACTTAGCCCTGGTATAAGAATGTACATGAGAGAGGTTGCTTATTATTAGCATCAGGAGTGTTAGAAATAACTTTTATCAGTGAAATAAAGGTGTTAAACATGGAGAGTTGCTTAGGAAGAGTGTATATTACCCATGGTAATTGCATGAATGAGGTGTAAGAATTTAGCGAACTTGACAGTGGAGTATCAGTGTGAATTTTGGGTCCTACGACCATTTATTTCATGGAGAACTTTGTCACTTTGGCTTACTAAAAACCAAATCTTCCACCAGAGTCTTACTGAGTCTGCTTTCTGAGAGTCTTTTGTGAGGCTAATAGGAGAGTTCAGTTACTGAAAATATGGTCTATCTCCCATTTATTTTTACTTGCTAATATGTGCTTATGTGGGACATAGAGGAATTTAGTCTTAGACATGCTTTGATTTAACATACTAGTTGCTTAAGTTGTGAGAGGGTGGGCTCTTTTTGTACATTAGAAGGCTCTTCTAGAGTAGATGTTTAAAGAAATTTTGCTGTACTTAATCTTTTAAAAAGGTAAAATCATGATTTTTAAAATATTTTAAATAATTTTTTAAATCTTTTGAAAAGGTAAAATGAACACATGTTAAAGATTTGATTTAATGAGGGGATCAAGATGATGTTAAAACTAGTTCAAAGGAAAATTCTAAGAACAGATACATAAATATGAAATATTGAAAAGAATATGCAAATAGAGGTAGGCTGGGAGCTCCCAAAATTTCCCTCAGACTCAGTGACTTGGTAGAAGACACACAGGACCCTACTCCATACTTTTGTATTATTACAATGAAAGGACATGTTTTAAAATTGGCCGAGATAAAAGGAAAAATCCAGGAGAAACCAGGTGTCAACTTCCAGGTGACTCTTCCCAGTGAAGTCCCACAGGGATGTGTTTAATTCTTCTGGTAACAGGGGTGAGGTGGAGCATACCTGACTGTTGGTATCCATGGATTTTTTTATGGGAGGTCAGTCATGTAAACGTGTACTGTCCATGTAACTGATCTCCGTGACTCAGACTCTAGCCCACCACCCAGAACAACATAAAAAGGCTTTCACCATAAATAGCGTCATTAGGATAAAGTTACCTAGTACAGAGTGGCCCAAAGCATTTTAAAAAAGTGCACAAAACATTTTTATCAGGAAGAATATTCTATGGGCCCAAAGGTTATCTCCCTGGAACTGACCAAGAGCCAGTCTTTGTTTGGAACATGAAGGATTTGGGCACCTCAGGCCTGCTGAGTTAACTGGTTTCAATTTAAAATGTCAAAACCATCTTTTCAATGGGAGCAGGGAAAAGTTGTTCTTCTACCACGCTGGATTCATACTCAATAACTTTCCAGCGATACCAGTTATCTACAACTGGGAGATGTAAAATAGGTCCCACAGAATCAGATGACATTGAAAAAATATGTTAGAGACAAAGTATGTTAGAGGTGATGCACAGCTTTCTCAGGAAGCACAACTTTCCCCCAGTATCCAAATGCAAATTGGTTTTGTTCAATGAACCACTCTTAGTATGCCTCATGCTGTTATTTTATGTATTAACTCATACCTTTGCATTCAGGGTTATTGGACTAGAGCACTATTCTGATGATGAAGAGACCGTATTTCAGAGAAGTCTGTGTTCTTGTTCACATAAGAAAGTGAAACCATATTTCAAAAGTCAGTGCTTGTTCCATATGAATAAACTCTGGACCAGTCACAGACATTTAGGGATATAGATGCTAATATTTTTCAAAATAGGAAAAAAAAAAAAGATTCAATATTGACTCTTAAGTTTTGCTAGTAGGCTAGACTACAGCTTGAGTAAGCTCAATTCTTTCTTCACTGAACACATTCAGATAACCTCAGGGATCCTACCCAAATCCTCTCTGCTTAGTGTCTGAACACATAGGTGTAGCTTGTTACTACAGTCTAGTGAAGGCAAACCTGAGCTACTCACTGGGCATTGTGCACACTAGCTGAGTGTTCCTCACTGTAATGATCATCCCTTGGTGAGTTCAAGCAAAATATTTTGGAACTTAATGTTCACAAAATTACTGATTTCCAACCATATGATTTTCTCTTCTTTGAGAAGCATTTCAGAGTGTTGAGTGCCAATTATATCTCTAGCTTCCTGTTTCTCCAGGCTTGGCAGCTCTTCTCTTAAACTATCTCTGATAACAGCTTTCAATGCACTCTTTAAATTAGTAGTAAATTAGGAGGTTATTTTGCTAGCTGGTGCTTTGCTTGTATATTTTAAGTTATGTCTTATCATAGGCTTCATTGAGAAAGGTATTGGAAAAAAAATTATGTCTTATATTTATCTAAAAAGATAGTTTGCTCATGGTGCTTATGAGTATGTGTGTGAGGAAGATAAATGGATAGATTGTGTAATTTCCAAGGCCATAAGAGATGTTATGAACACTATAGGGACAATGGCCTCACTTGCTAATGTGCAAGGAAAACTCCTCATAGTTTTAGGGAGACATCCTTGAAACACAGTGAATCTGTGTGTAACTTTCATGTTTAGAAATGTGACAAGTCATTTTGTCCTTTGAAAAGATGGAGGGTGGGCTCTGGGCTTTTGAGAGATAGATGGATAATTATAGATATAAAAGCATGATACATTTGAGTAGGGGGTAAGGGGTTAATTATAAAGAATAGTTTGATATGGTCTCATTAATGTACTAATATATGTGCATAGAAAAGATCCAGAAGCCTATACATTGCAGAGTTAATAGTTTTTCTGTGTCTGTTGGGATAATGAATGGCTGTAATTTTCTTCCTTTTGCTCAATAATAAAGATTTCTAAGTGTTCTATGATGAACATATCTTATTTCTTTTTAATAAGAAAGTGAACAGAAAATATCTGAGTCTAAATGAGGTGCAGGGAGAATAATTGAATATGTGTTATATCACCTCCCACGGTGGCAAATGTCTTCAGCTATAGAAAGAAAACAATGAGGTGGGTGGAATTGGGTTATATGTGGTATTTCATCCAGTTGCCCTAAAATCAAATTCTCACTTTGCTCTGTCACTGAGATCTTTCTATAGTTAAAAAGACAGGAAATACAGTATTGGAAGCCTTAAACCCTGCTACATGGTATTACTTTTTTAACTCCAAATCAGGCTCAAAAGAGGAACAAAAGGGATTTAATCCAGGACTACTGGAGCAACTTCTTCTATGGACTAGTCAATCTGTATTGAGAGGAGGAAGTCAATTCATTCATGCAGAATTTCTCAACTTTGGCACTGATGACATTTTAGGCCAGATAATTGTGTTTTGAGGAGGGTTATGTGCATTAATCAAGGCTATGGTTTTTCCTGTGGTCATGTATGGATGTGAGAGTTGGACTGTGAAGAAGGCTGAGCGCCGAAGAATGGATGCTTTTGAACTGTGGTGTTGGAGAAGACTCTTGAGAGTCCCTTGGACTGCAAGGAGATCCAACCAGTCCATTCTGAAGGAGATCAGCCCTGGAATTTCTTTGGAAGGAATGATGCTAAAGCTGAAACTCCAGTACTTTGGCCACCTCATGCGAAGAGTTGACTTATTGGAAAAGACTCTGATGCTGGGAGGGATTGGGGGCAGGAGGAGAAGGGGACAACAGAGGATGAGATGGCTGGATGGCATCACTGACTCAATGGACATGAGTCTGAGTGAACTCCGGGAGTTGGTGATGGACAGGGAGGCCTGGCGTGCTGCAATTCATGGGGTCACAAAGAGTCGGACACGAATGAGCGACTGATCTGATCTGATCTGATGTGCGTTACAGAACACATCAGCAGCCTCCGCCTGCTAGTGCCAGCAGCAATACTCAAGTTGTACCAACCAAAGTGTCCAGAGACTTCCAAGTATTCCTTAGGACAGTATTACCCTTAGTGAGAACCAAAACCTTAATGAACACTTGCCTGTAATTTCTATACATGCAGGATTATTTTTGGCTGCATATGAAAGATTAAGCCCCAGATATTGATTACTTAAGAAGATAGACCATTTCTTCTTCCTTATATAAGTAGGAATCTGAAGGTGGACAGTTCAGAGTTAGCATGGCCATTCCACAGTTATCAGGAACCCAGAGTTCTTCAAACTTACCTCCCGCATTTCTTACCTTGCCTTCCTTTCTGAAAGTTACCTCATAATTTGAATTTCTTGTGTTGACCAGATGTCCAGAGTAATTTTCCAGGCAAATATCAAGAGGAAAGGCAAAGAAGTCTGAGAACCCTGTCTTCCTTTCTCTTTCAAGAAACCTCATGGAAGTCCTACACTCTTTCACTTTCATCTCATTGACCAGAAAACTTGCCACACAGCTCCACTTAGATGCATAGAAGACGTAAATGTAGTCTGCGGGCTAAGCACATCTCCAGATTTCTGGATGGGGTTCAGTTAGAAAAAGGGCAAAAGGATGTCGGGGTTGCATTCTCTTAGCATTCTGCATAATATACAAGTCTACCCTCTGAGAGAAAGCTTTGATTCCAAATAAAATATTACCAAATTGATTCAGAGTATCTATTACAAAATTGTCTTAAATAATGAAAATCTAATTGAACTAAGAGACTCCAGAAATGCTACTTTTGTTTTATTTCAATATTTGAAAAACCACCCTAAAGGATGGTTGCACTGCCTGGACAAGTGCACTGTGGATATCATTATATCTGTCTTCAACATTTGGCTTCCTTGCAAAAGGCTTACCTCTACCTCTGATATTTTTCTGAGAGCAGAGCCCAAAACACAGGATTCTGTGCTGGGAGTTCATTTAAAGTCATCTTGGGGGAAATAGCCGTGAGAAAGTGAAACAGGGAAGAAAGGGAAGACAATGCAAAGATGATTTTGATTGAATTGATTGTTGCCATGGATGATAGGAGATCCTGCAGAATCTGACACTAGCAGAGTCTGAGGAAAGGCACGTCAAAACTGCCCACCTGGAAAACAAACATTTATCTTATGTTTCCATTGTCACTGGGTCAACAGTGGCTCCAAAGGAATTGACTCATTACACTCACGTATGTGGAGCAGGTACTTGGCAAAGTTTCCCAACTCTTGAAGTCAGAGCAGGAATTATATCTTGTGTGTGTAGAATCTAGACATCTAGAAAGCCTGTATGAAGCTGATTGAAAGCTTTATAAAACTGGTCTGTGAGCGGTGGCTGGACACAAGGGAGTAGGAGGCATTTTACCTTTCTACCTTCGCAGTTCAGGAGAACAGAAGGAGTTCATGAAAGCACATTTTGTTGATTACCACTGCCCTGGAGATAAGTTAGGAAGTTCTGTTCTGGTCAGTTGCTCAGTCATATCTGACTCTTAGTGATCCCATGGACTGCAGCACACCAGGCTTCTTTGTCCATCACCAACTCCCAGAGTTTGCTCAAACTCGTGTCCATTGAGTCAGTGATGCCATCCAACCATCTCATCCTCTGTCGTCCCCTTCTCCTCCCGCCTTCAATGTTTCCCAGCATCAGGGTCTTTTCAAGTAAGTCAGCTCTTCGCATCAGGTGGCCAAAGTGTTGGAGTTTCAGCTTCAGCATCAGTCCTTCCAATGACTAGTCAGGGTTGATTTCCTTTAGGATTGATTGGATTGATCTTGCTGTCCTAGAGACTCTCAAGTATCTTCTCCAACACCACAGTTCAAAAGCATCAATTCTTTGGCACTATAAATTATTAATTTGGAAATAGTAAACATGACAGATATACATGCATGCACATATACAGTGTGAAAGTCACTCAGTCATGTCAGACTCTGTGGCCCCATAGATTATAGAGTTCATGGAATTCTCTAGGCCAGAATACTGGAGTGGTTAGTCTTTCCCTTCTCCAGGGGACCTTCCCAACCCAGGGATCAAACCCAGGTAATCTTCATGTATGTGCATATGTAATTTCCCATTTTAGTATTAAAGAGTCTAGCTATAATAATGTATTTTCCCAAGTCTATAAGCCAGGAGAATAGGAGCCATTGTTTTTAATGTTGTACCATGTTGTACATTTCTTCATTTGATTTCACTGCTAATGTATTACACTACTTTGCTCTACTTTAGTATTCATTTAACAGTTACTTGATTATCTCATCAATAGACCTGAGTCACAATGACTGAGGAAGGGTTGTAGACTATATTGTATTGAAGTGGCATAAAAATGTTCAAGGAAGACTGCCATATTTGATGTTGAAATTTATATGTTGGTTGGGAAGCTGACAGAATCTTGAATGAACTGATGGTAGGAATAAATGGTGAAGACCATCAATCAGTTAGGAAGTAAATATCTTTTAACATTATGAAAGGTTCCTCATCAGTGAATCTTTGAAGAAAGTTACTTGTGGGATACACAGTAACTAGAAGAAATTATTACCAGAAATATATCCAACTTCAGAATATCTAAGAAAATGCCAATGCATATTATTGGAAATGCATTTATATGTAAACTGTTAATAACATTGGTATAGAGTTGAATCATTTAAGCTCTTGTTTGTAGGCAGGAAGATAAGATTTTAATCTGCCTTAACCTTATGGCAGAAAGTGAAGAAGAGCTAAAGAGCGTCTTGATGAAAGTGAAAGAGGAGAGTGAAAAAGTTGGCTTAAAGCTCAAAATTCAGAAAACTAAGATCATAACATCCAGTCCCATCACTTCATGGCAAATAGATGGGGAAACCGTGGCTGACTTTATTTTTCTGGGCTCCAAAATCACTGCAGATTTTGGACTGCACCATTGCAGTCATGAAATTAAAAGATGCTTGCTCCTTGGAAGGAAAGTTATGACCAACCTAGACAGCATATTAAAAAGCAGAGACGTTACTTTGTCAACAAAGTCCATCTAGTCAAGGTCATGGTTTTTCCAGTAGTCATGTTTGGATGTAAGAGTTGGACTATACAGAAAGCTGAGCACTGAAGAATTGATGCTTTTGAACTGTGGTGTTGGAGAAGACTCTTGAAAGTCCCTTGGACTGCAAGGAGATCCAATCAGTCCATCCTAAAGGAGATCAGTCCTGGATGTTTATTGGAAGGACTGATGTTGAAGCTGAAACTCCAATACTTTGGCCACCTGCTGCGAAGAGCTGACTCACTGGAAAAGACCCTGATGCTGGGAAAGATTGAGGGCAGGAGGAGAAGGGGACAACAGAGGATGAGATGGTTGGATGGCATCACCGACTCAATGGACATGGGTTTGGGTGGACTCCGGGAGTTGGTGATGGACAGGGAGGCCTGGCGTGCTGTAGTTCATGGGGTCACAAAGAGTTGGACATGACTGAATGACTGAACTGAACTAACCTTAAGGCTCCCACTGGATTGAAGTAAAGTACAAACTTCTGATATTGCCACTTACAGATATTGCATGATATAAATTTTGCTTAAATTCCAATTAACCAAATTTTGGGTAATTTGGGTTCTCATAACTAAAGACATCACTGCAATTAGAGTGAGTTTGGCTCAGTGTTATTGCTTCTGGTCCAAAAGTAAACATAAGTTCTAACTGAACAGGGTTTTTTTTAGTTGAAAGTTTTTCAGTTCCTATTAAGCTCCCTTCCTCAAATTTTATAGCACAAAAACACAATTCTCTAGATGCTTAGAAATGGTTGCTTAGTTCTCTGTGGAAGCTTCTGGCTTTTAAGGAATAAACAGTTTGATTTGAGCTAAAGGAGACAGTAGGCATAGAAACACAGCTGAGACATCAATTCAAAGAGCATGAGTAAATGAACAGAAGAGAAATCACATTTGCTGGAATCCTCACAGTAAATAAATGAGGTGACAGGAGAGGGTTGCTTAAAGTGGGCTGAAGAGAACCAGTAGCCGAGCACTTTGCTTTCAATTTATCAAGTATTGAATCTGTAAATCTGAATCTAGTTTCTGTTTACCAGGTCCCTAAATAAGGTTTGCCTACCCTGTGCCAACAATCACCTTCCAGCCTTCTGAAATTGCTTCATTAGCATTTGTGAGAAAAGCCTAAGCAGTAGCAATAGAGAATGTTAATCTAGTGCAGACTACTGGCCCGTGCTCAAGACTGGTGGGTGGTTAACTCTTCCTGTGTGATCGTCAGAGTTATTTCTCCAAGTCAGCCAGCCCTCAGTCATGGAAGGCATAAATAGTGCCCCTTGGCCTGCCCTTTGGTCCCTGGAAAGAAAGAATTTATGGCTGAGTCTTTCACACTCATAATAAGAAAATCCCTAACTCTTAGGGGTCTCATTTTCCCTTCGATCAGGTGAATTCTTCATGTCAGGTAGGGCAAAGGAGGATAATGTAGGAACTCAGTATCTACAACTTGAGGGGCCACAGAAAAGCTTTAACTGGACCTCAATGTATCTCTTTGAAGAAAATTCAGATACAATGGGGTCCTTGGTTAATATTGTAAATTGGATTATTGTCGAGAAATATCCATTCTTCTCTGACCTCTGTGGAAAGGGTATGTTTGCCTCCCCACTGGATGCTGGCCTTGGCTGTGTAACTTTCTTTTGATGGGATCTTAGAAAGTAGGAGTTGAATTGAGGCTTGGAATATGGCTGTAATTTGGGGCTTGTCTCCTGTCCCTGCTTCTCTCCATGAAAAATGTCTTGGCTGGCCTTTCATCCAAGGGGCTTGCAAGAAGTTTTACGGACCTGACCTGAACTGAACCCAGGTCCTGGAATCGAGTTCAAACTAAATCAGCAAAAAACTATCCAACTCACAAGGCAAAGTCCACGAATGCTGGTATGTAAGCCGCAGCTACTCTGATATTCTTTAGCATATTTTAGCGACCAGTTTAACTGGATTGTATTTACAGCCCTGAAGCAAAGGAGAGAGTTCTCCTTTCCTCTCCAAGTATTTGTTTACAGGGCTGACACAGTGTTGAGAGATTTACATTGTTCTTGGCGATGCTAGTCATAAAGAACCCTCCTTCTGAAGCATGAGAAGTAATAGACTCAGATTTGATCCCTGGGTCGGGAAGATCCGCTGCAGGAGGGCATGGCAACCCACTCCAGTACTCTTGCCTGGAGAATCCCATAGACAGAGGAGCCTGGTGGGCTACAGTTCTTGAGGTCACAAAGCGTCGAACACAACTGAAGCAACAGCACACATGCATGCAAGAGTTAAAAGGAGAATTGTTTATTTTGCTGAGGTGTTAAAAGAACAAGGCAGGTAAGATGTGAGGGCGTGTTTGGAAAGTACTTTATAGTGGGGTTGAAAACTAGAGTCTGCAGTGTGATTCTGAGATGGCTGGGCCCTGGCAGTGCTCATTCCTCCTGGGGATGAGAATGTTAGTCTTATGGATGCTGGATTAGACTTAGCAGCCTGATGTCTCTAAATATCTATGACTATCTCTTCTGAAGCACAGGGGGCTTCCCCAGTGGCTCTGCAGTTAAGATTCTGCCTTTAATGCAGGAGATGCAGGTTTGATCCCTGGGTCAGGAAAATCCCCTGGAGGAAGGCATGGCAACCCACTCCAGCATTCTTGCCTGGAAAATCCGATGAAAAGACGAGCCTGGTGGGCTACAGTCCATCGGGTCACAAAGAGCCAGACGCGACTGAAGCCACTGTGCATGCACACACACACTGAAACACAAGCTGCCTGTGTAAACTCCTCCTGAATAATAATGTAGCTGCTACTTTCCAAAAGGTCTGTATCCTTTAGCAAAGTTCCTCTTAGATTTGATAAAATCTTTTTTTAAATTTTATTTTATTTTTAAACTTTACAAATTGTATTAGTTTTGCCAAATATCAAAATGAATCCGCCACAGGTATACATGTGTTCCCCATCCTGAACCCTCCTCCCTCCTCCCTCCCCATACCATCCCTCTGGGTCGTCCCAGTGCACTAGCCCCAAGCATCCAGTATCGTGCATCTGTTCAGGAACAGTGTCACCATTAACTTTTCCCAACCCCAAAGGGAACTGAGGCGTCAAAAGTAACTCCTAAGCAATATGCAGCTCTTGTTCCTACTCTGTGTGACCACTTAATGTTCGCTAAACTTATGTTTAGTTCAATTCAGTCGCTCAGTTGCATCAGACTCTTTGTGACCCCATGGACTGCAGCAGGCCAGGCTTCCCTGTCCATCACCAACTACCAGAGTTTACTCAAACTCATGTCCATTGAGTCAGTGATGCCATCCAACCAGCTCATCCTCTATCGTCCCCTTCTCCTCCTGCCCTCAATCTTTCCCAGCATCAGGGTCTTTTCCAACGAGTCAGTTCTTCATATCAGGTGGCCAAAATATCGGAGTTTCAGTTTCAACATCAGTCCTTCCAATGAATATTCAGAACTGATTTCCTTTAGGATGGACTGGTTGGATCTCCTTTCAGCCCAAGGAACTCTCAAGAGTCTTCTCCAACACCACAGTTCAAAAGCATCAATTCTTCAGCGCTCAGCTTTCTTTATAGTCCAACTCTCACATCCATATATGACTACTGGAAAAACCATAGCTTTGACTGGATGGACCTTTGCTGGCAAAGTAATATCTTCACTTTTTAATATGCTGTCTAGTTAGTTATAACTTTCCTTCCAAGCAGCAAATGTCTTTTAATTTCATGGCTGCAATAACCATCTGCAGTAATTTTGGATCCCAAAAAACTTATGTACTCTTGGCTAATTACATCACCAGTTTTAATGGACATAGTTATATGGACCCTTCTAACCAATCTAGTTTCTTTTGCTTTGGCTCCATCTCTTCATTATTTCTGGAGTTATTTCTTCTCTGATCTCCAGTAGCACACTGGGCACCTACCGACACAACAGACTGGTTCCAAATAGGGAAAGTATACTGCATAACTTATATGCAGAGTACATCATGAGAAACGCTGGGCTGGGAGAAGCACAAGCTGGAATCAAGATTGCTGGGAGAAATATCAATAACCTCAGATATGCAGATGACACCACCCTTATGGCAGAAAGTGAAGAGGAACTAAAAAGCCTCTTGATGAATGTAAAAGAGGAGAGTGAAAAAGTTGGCTTAAAGCTCAACATTCAGAAAACTAAGATCATGGCATCTGGTCCCATCACTTCATGGCAAATAGATGGGGAAACAGTGTCAGACTTTATGTTTTGGGGCTCCAAAATCACTGCAGATGGTGATTGCAGCCATGAAATTAAAAGATGCTTACTCCTTGGAAGGAAAGTTATGACCAACCTAGATAGCATATTGAAAAGCAGAGATATTACTTTGCCGACAAAGGTCCGTCTAGTCAAAGCTATGGTTTTTCCATTGGTCATGTATGGATGTGAGAGTTGGACTGTGAAAGAAAAAAAATCTCTCACCATTTCCACTGTTTTGCCATCTATTTGCAATGAAATGATGGAACCAGATGCCATGATCTTCATTTTTTTGAATGTTGAGTTTTAAGCCAGCTTTTTCACTCTCCTCTTTTACCTTCATCAAGAGGCTCTTTAGTTTGCTTTCTGCCACTAGGGTGGTGTCACCTGCATATCTGTGTTTATTGATATTTCTCCTGGCAATCTTGATTCCAATGTGAGCTTCATCCAGCCTGGCATTTCATATGATATACTCTGCATAGAAGTTAAATAAAGAGGGTGACAATATACAGCCTTGATATATTCCCTTCTCAATTTTTAACCAATTCATTGTTTCATGTCCTGTTCTAACTATTGCTTCTTGACCTGCAAAGAGGCTTCTCAGGAAGCAGGTAAGATGGTCTAGTATTCCCATCTCTTTAAGAATTTTCCATAGTTTGTTGTGATCCACACAGTTAAAGACTTTAGCATAGTCAGTGAAGCAGAATTAGATGTTTTTTCTAGAATTCCCTTGTTTTTTCCATGATGCAGCAGATGTTGACAATTTGATCTCTGGTTCTTCTGCTTTATCTAAATGCAGCTTGTACATCTAGAGGTTCTGGTTTACATACTTACAACATACTATTGAAGCCCATCTTGAAGGAATTTGAGTATTACCTTGCTAGCATGTGAAATGAGTGCAATTATGTGGTAGTTTGAACATTCTATGGCATTGCCTTTCTTTGGGATCAGAATGAAAACTGACCTTTTCTAGTCCTGTGGCCATTGCTGAGTTTTCCAAATTTGCTGGCATAGTGAGTGCAGCACTTTCACAACATCATCTTTTAAGTTTTGAAATAGCTCAGCTTATCTGGAATTCCATCCCCACCACTAGCTTTGTTCATAGTGATGCTTCCTAAGGCCCACTTGACTTCACACTCCAGGATGTCTGGCTCTAGGTGAGTGATCACATCATCATGGTCACCTGGGTCATTCAGACCTTTTTTCGTATAGTTCTTCTGTGTATTAGGTATATTCAGTAGGGCTCAGAGAGTAGATAGTTACTAGACCTATTAATGGATGAGATTAGACGGAAAGAACAATAGTAGACTTGGTCCTGAGCTAATAGGATGTTTTCCAAACCCTAGGACTTCTTGAATCCTTGTTGGAGAGACATTGAGGCATTTGTGTGTAAGGGGGACCAGAAGAGTGTTATTCAAGCAGATGAGGATTCAGAATTTGTTAGAAATTTGAATACTCATTTTAGAGATTTTCACTTATAGAGAAGGTGAGTCTGAGACATACAAGTTACAACACATTGCTACCTTCTTTATATAATCAAGACATACATTGAAAACTTCTATAGTAGTGACTTCTATAATCATAATGGCATTAAATGGAAGGTTTAACTGACAGAAAATCCTAAAGAATATTAGCTTAAATGAGAGAAGCTGACTTTTTTGCTCATATTTACAAAACCTAGAAATAAATAGTCCATAGCTGGTATGATGACTCTGTTCCATATTGTTTAGAAACTAGTCTCTCAAAGTTATCACTGTATCATCCCTAGGATTTAGTTCATGGTTCAAGATCATGTTATCCATATTTAAGCACACTGCTAAAAGAAAGGAACAAAGAAATTGGGACATCTGCTTTTTAATGAAAGTTCTCAGATCTTAATGCATGAAAATTTAACTTATATTCTGTTGTCTGGAATCTTTTCATAGCTATAAGGGAAGCTAAAGTATATTCTGTAGTCTTTAAGTCTCCACTTTTTAAGTCTCCACTCTAGGTTCTCTGTTCTAAGTCTCTAAGTCTCTGTTCTATACATACACACACTCACACATATATTAATACAAATAATCTTAGCGAAAAGTTTGTAATACAACAGAAGAAAACAGATATTGTGGGACAAGTTGGAGTCTTTTACACAGTGCATCCCATTGGCCCCCTAAATAGTGATACAAGGCCTTCTTACTCATGGAGCTGCTCATCACCTTCCGGAAAGAAAACTACACCTTAATCATGTGTGTGTGTGGACTCAGTTGGGTCCAACTCTTTGTGATCCCATGGGCTGTGGCCTGCCATCAAAATTTCCAGACAAGAACACTGGAGTGGGTTGCCATTTCCTATTCTAGGGGATCTTCTCAACCCAGGGATGAAATCAAGACTCTGGCGTCTCCTGCATTGGCCGATGGATTCTTTACCCTTGGGTCACTTAGGAAACCCACAACTTAATCATACCACTCACATCTCTCTCAAAGTCTAGGTCTCTAGTGTATAATCCCTTTGAGATTGTTTAGATATGGCTCGTATTGCTCTGGAAACTAGCAGGTGGATTTGCATCCCACACTCACCATTCCAATAGTGAAAGTGGAATAAAATTACAAACTCAAATTCCATTTAGAAAAGAGGATAAAAGGTTATACATAGCTGTCACCAGGTCATTAGGCCACAGTAACCGTGTTCAGTTTTCTGGAAATTGATTTATAGGCCTGTCTAGAAGACTCCCCGCCTACTTTCTAGCAGGCCCTATTTTTTGGGAATGCTTCATCATACATCATCCTCCCTGACTCTAAGTAGGGTGGGCATTAGACATTTGGCTTCTTAGATCTACACAGAGTCAAATCCCAGTCCTTGCTAGTGCAGGTTCGAGGGCCCAGGGATGGTGCTGGGAATGGAACATTATAGATTTTTATAAGGCCACACTTGCAGTTTCCTTGAAAAAAAGCAATTAGTAGGCTTTCAGTTTGTTTTACGTTAACCATAACCAGAACATCCCTGTACATAGTTTTTAAACTAAATTACTCTGATCTTAGATTTATTAGTATTTGAGCTTCACCCATTCCCCAGCACCTTCATGTAATGGCTCCTGCAGATATCTGTATCAATTAGCATAAGACAATCCGAAAATCTCAGAAGCTTAGAAAAGTGAAGGTTTGGACAGGAAACTCATCTTAGTGGTCACTCAGGGACCTAGGCTGGCAGAGCTGCTTTTTGACACATGCTGCCAGGGTCATTAAAGAAGGAAGGAAATATTCTGAACTTTAATGATTCTGAACCAGCTTTAATGATTATGTCAGAAAAATGTGCATTCCACTCAACATTTCACGGCCAAAGTAACCAGGCCACCACCCAATCTTCACAAGGAATGAAGAGGTATAAGCCTACTGTGTACACCTAAGGGGAACAGTGTTAATGACTGTTACATATTATGCCATAATGGGTTCCATTATTGGTAAGGCAGTTTCTTTAATCTGATCTTTATAATTTTGATGGCTTCTGTTGTATTCTTAATGGAAAATTCTTAAATCTCAGGGCCACAGTTTTGTCTTCTGTTCAGAGTATTTCTTTAAGGCATTCTGCTTAAACTGTCTTGGCTTCAGGTGACAAAGAAGCTGACCTTTTTTAATGCCATGCAAATCCAAATTAACAAACTCAATGAACTCAAATTTTAGGCCAAAGCAGTGGAAGGAGGGAGGAATGAGTAAGAAAATAGCAGTGTATCCTGGTGTGTTGTAAGGCAAGCTCTCACATGACATTGTGTTTATACACTAGTGGACAAAATTTTATCACAGGAAGGAAAACAAAAGTCTTTCCCCTGGCCATGTGCATACATGTGTGCTAAGTCGCTTAAGTCACGTCTGATTCTTTGCAACCCTGTGGGCTATAGCCCTCCAGGCTCCTCTGTCCATGGGATTCTCCAGGCAAAAATACTGGAGTGGGTTGCCCTCCAGGGGATCTTCCCAACCCAGGGATCAAACCTGTGTCTTTTATGTCTCCTGCATTGGCAGATGGATTCTTTACCATTAGCACCACCTGTATGACTAATTAAGTCTTCTACGACTAAGGAAAATTGCAGTTTGTACCACAGATGCTTTAATATTGCTCTGAGATGATATTTACCATGATTGTACACATAAGGAGACTAAAATTCTGATATATACAATTAGTTCGCTTATGGCTACATGGCTACTGGAAAATTAGGGATGTAACCCAAGTTCTCCTGAACCGCAACGCAGTCCATCCAACTACTTAACACTATTGCATTCAAGTGCAGCCCTCACTAAAAGTTGAGTACGTGAGATCCTCTTTTGCACACTGAAGTACCCCAAAGAGCAGTGGTGCAGTGGTAAAGAATTTGCTTGTTAATGCAGGAGATGCAAGAGATGTGGGTTCGATTCCTGGGTCGGGAAGATCCTGTGGAGGAGGGCATGGCAACTCTCTCCAGTATTCTTGCCTGGAGAATCCCACTGACAGAGGAGCATGGCAGGTTACAGTCTGTGGGGCTGTAAAGAGTCAGAATGAACACACACCCCCCAAAGTGTGACAGACGTGAAACCTTTCCTACTTTCTTCCTTTGACAGCTGTTTCTCCTGCTATGGTCTGAAGGTTTACATTGCCCTCAGCTTTGTATGTTGAAAGCCTAACCTCCAAAGCTGATGATGGTCTGAGTAGCTGCAACCTTTGAGAGGTACTGAAGTCTAAGGGTGGAACCCTCATAAATAAGAGATTAGAGCCGTATTAAAGAGGATGTGGAGAGGTCCCTAGCCCCCTCCTGTCATGTGAGAGCATCATGAGAATTCTGCAACATAGAAGAGCAGACCAGGTTGGAACCATCTTCCTGGATTTCCCAGTCCCCAGAACCATATGAAATGCGTATTGGTAAGCTACTCTAGTATTTTGTTATAGCAACTTGAATAGACTTAAGACATTTCTGAGATGACGTTACAGATCAGTAGAGTGACTAGAAACCTAAAAGCAATTATCTTCTCTCTTTTCGGAAAACATGATTTCTTTTTGTGGTTCTTTAACTGGTGTTGACTGCAGTCCCACTTACACTTCATTTCAGCACAGGGAGTCTTTTAGGTCATCATCCTCTACTTAGTTCAGCTTTCTACAGTCTTTAAGGTGAAGAGTTTTATTTTCTATCATGATCACATGCAGTCCAGATTCCTAGGGTTGGTTTCAAGGTCATAGCTGCAATCCTTTAAAATGTCCACATGGCTGGGCTCCTTGACTGCCTATAGCTTCCACAATGAATCTGATGTGGGACTTGTGTTTCCAGAACGTTTTTTGATTACTGAGTGTTTTCACTGTTGATCTGGAATAAGTATATACTTGATTAAAGAGAATGGGTCAGTCCTCGCCTAGAGTACCAATTAGCCTTTTATATTTTAAAGAAGAGGTCAAATGCCAGGACCGAGAAAGGGTGGCTGAGATGGCTGGCTTTTATTGTACCTCTTGAATGGTTTATGATGTCTATTTAAAATTTAATTTTTTAAAGTTTTATCTAAATCAAGTTTGTAAATCTAGATCATTCATCCAACTTCCCAGAATGCCAATTTCTAGCTCACTCACTCTTCTTTGAATTTCAAGATTTTACTCAGAAATATGCAATATTGCATATTTATGCCAAATGTCAGAGTGCTCAAAAAATTTAAATCTTAAAAAAAAAAATCACATGACCCCATTATTGAGCACTAATGTTTTATTTGGGAGCCCTTCAATCTAATAGTTTGTGTTCTTGTTTTATCCCTCTCTGAGTTTCTTAAAAGTTAACTAAAGCTAGCCTGTCAGATTCAACATCCCATTTTATTTTATTTTTTAAAATCACAGCTCTGCAGCATTTTCATTGTTCTCATAAAAATCTTTACTTGTAGAGATGGAAAAGGCTTATTTCAGTGAGCCATCAAGTCCATTTTTCTCTGCATGCTTTTTCAGGGTGGTTTCAGATTTGAAAGGATTTGAATACCTACAAAGACCTTGTGGGGGAATTATTCTAAAGCTATCTGTATCCCTTGAGTTTTTCATGAGAATGGATAAAGAATATGCTAACATGAAGAAATTCAAGAACTCCCCTCTTTCAGAAATACTAGAGAAAGCGCTGTGCTTTTCAAGGTGGCTGTTTAAATAATGGCTTTGCTGTCTGAGGGGGAAAAAAGAGCTCTGAGTCAGGAGGCAAAAGCTCACTGTTATGACCAAGGATGAATTAATATAATACAGTCTTTGTAGTCATGGCTCCCCAGCAAGAGCTTCCAGCTGGATACGGGAAGTTAGGAGACCACTGTACAGTTGGGACCACAATCAGCAGGTTAGGATTAATCATTGATCTCAAAGCTTCCTCTAGATTATCTCCAGGTAGTTTTCACCAGTGCAACATTCTGTTGGTTTATAGAGAAGGAGCACATGCCAATATTTGCATATTATCACCCTCTCTCTGCCATTTTATGGAAGTAGGGGCCTCAGGGAAAGTAAGTCATTCATCTCTGCACAAAGCCTGTGAACCCCATTCTAACTGGCTCACTCTAGAGAGCAAAGGGACCCAAGAAAACTGTGGAGGCATTCCGAAGGCAGTGAGTGTTGCAGAAGCACAGGGCCTAAGTAATCAAGTTTCTCCAGGTGGTATGGAGAGCATTTCTAGGACCCTTCTTGTACTAGCCCTTTTTGATAGTTTCTTGGAGCACCTTGATGAGATTTCACTTCCCCCTTTGGAATCCTATCCTTCCTTACCCCAGAAGGAAACACACACCCCAGAAGGAAACATACATATATACACACACAATGCAAGGGAAATGTATAATCTTTATTTCTGGACATAACCTCCAATTCTGTTTGCATCATCTGGGTTGGACTAATC
The DNA here is from genome assembly GCF_000754665.1 of Bison bison bison. NCBI lineage: Eukaryota > Metazoa > Chordata > Mammalia > Artiodactyla > Bovidae > Bison > Bison bison. Next base: position 2,509,319 of record NW_011494868.1, on the reverse strand, counting down.
GAGAAGGAGGCCTGGAATCCAGGCTTCCACTAATTTCTTAATGTTACATGTTCCTTCAGCCTCTCACCAAAGCTCCCACTTTCACACGTGTATGAGGCAATCCTTTGAAATTGGTTGAGAAGTGATGGAACATCTTCCCAAGATGTAGTTCCTATTTTATCAGTCTTTATTTAGCTGGCTACACTTTTCTTGCTGTTCAATCCCTTTTGAGTGTTAATGTTTAGTCTAAAAACGCCCAACTATACTTTTATCCTTTGTATCTTGACTTTCTGAAGGTCATTTTTAAGAATCATGAAAAAATGAGTGAACAGAGGAACCCCCTAAGATCACGGTCCCTGAGAAAGGAAACTCTTGGAGCTGGAATTAGTTGCAATGCATTGAATCCACATTTCTGCTCCATAGTAGCTGTGTTGATAATGGGCAAGTGATGTATTCAGTTAATCTTTTCTTGTCTCTAACCTTTAAAGTGACACAACCCATGCTAAATTTTATGCTATTATTGTAAATAAAGCAATGCACTTGTAATCTATAAAATAGTACACACACATCTGTGACAAGTAACATGTCAAATTGTCGTATTATCACCTTTATAGTGCTCACCACTACTTACTCATTCATTCATCCATTTTTCCCCATTCATTCATTTACTTATTTATTTATCTGTTTTGTCTCCCCTCTAGGATTGTAAATTCCATTATAATAGGGACTTTATCTCTTTTGTTCTCTACTGTATTCTCAGAACCTAGAATACTTCCTGGCACACTGGATGCTCAGAGCATCCATTGAATGTGAGAAGGAAGCAATGATACTTCTTTATGTGAACAATGTTACTATATAAGAGAAACTGCTCACTTTTAAGAATTTCCAAATTTCTTTCCAGAGGCTGCTCGCTTGTCTTTCGTTACTGTTAGATTTGAAATCTGAGCGTGAGAAGACTGTCTTATAAGAACTCATGCTACATAGAGACTCTGCATTACAGGCACCCTATCCCTCCTAGCTCCTTTCTATCACAGTTCAAAGCCAAGCTTTTTAAATGTATCACTTTATTTTGTGCATCTAGAATTATATATGGAGAAATCCATATGATACTGAAAATCTGAAAAATTCTATTGAATCAACTGGGTGGAGATATTAGAATATTGAAGTACCTGGGAAAATTAATGTCTGTTTTGGCAGCCCCCAAATCTCATCAGGTTTATGCAAGAAAAGAATGAAGGGGAAAATATATAGACAGCCTAGTGTTTAGTATCCACAAAGAAAGATGTTTGTGTCTTACTAGAAGAAATGGCAATGTTGAATATTCATGAGGGAGATCCAGTTTACACCCCCTGCAGGCACAAAATATTTGTATAAATATAAAATCCGTGCATAATTATGTCAAAACAGAGATTCCCCAGAGGTTAAATATGCTAACATAGTAAGGAAGGTCTTATCCTCCTGTAGATATTACTAAACAAATTCAAGTCACTGGAAGGATGTAAACATTGTCTAGGAGCACAATACTTTAGGGTGGTCCAAAGGCGCATAACCAGAAATAGCAAGACTATACTAAGTAAGGCAGGTACTAAGGAACATTTTTGACTATGTTGTATTTCACTCCATAGCGATGCTTGTAGAAATGCCTTGAAGCTAAAACTCACAGTCTAATGAAATCTATTAGGTTGAAATTACCTTTCCTGTGACATGATTAAAGCCTTATTCCTTGAGATGCTGAATGTGACTTGACTCACTCGCAGTCCATCTTAAAATTGGATTGAATGCAGAAAGGCAAAAATAATGTGTATCTGGCTGTCTGCCATGCCAGTGACTGGTGTGTGACCTTGCACAGTAAATTCAATAGCTTAGTAGTATTCTTATTTTTCTTAAAAAAAAAAAACACACACTTCATATTCTCTTTTCTTAAATTGTATTTATTTTAATTGGAGGATAATGACTTTACAATATTGTGATGGCTTTTGTCATGCATTAGCATGGATCAGCCACAGGTATCCACGTGTACCCCACCCCCTCACCCCGCTCCACGACCCTCAGCGCCTCAGCCCTCCAGGCTGTCACAGAGCACTGGCTCTGGGCGCCCGGCTTCATGCATCAAACTTGCACTGGCCATCCATTCTACATGTGGTAATGTACATGTTTCAGTGCTATTCGCTCAAACCGTAAGAGTGGCTCTAAATATTAAGTTGATTGTTGCTTTTAGGTTAACTGTATTCTCTTTTCAAGAAGAAAGAAAATTGCTAAATTGTGTTTGTTATTTTTCCCCCTGACTCTATATAGTAGAATGCACAATGCCTTTCAGACTCCCCTATAAATGGTGCAATAAAAAGTTTGCTTTGGGTGATGAAATATGCAAACTTTTAAATGCAGAGGAGAACAAACTTGTTGGTGGCTTCCATGTCATTCTGTTCTCTGAACTTACAAGTATAATCAAATGTGCACCTGACTGTATGAGCAATATGTGTGCGATGTCTGTAGTAGCTGCTGAACTGGGTAGATATGTAATGAGAAAATCAAAGGGAGAAAGCTCTTCTAAAACAACAAATATATCCTCTTTGCTGATTATAGGAGTTTCCTATCTGATTTGGCCACCTACCTCTATAAAGGGTTGACACGTACTTTTGACACATAAGTTCTGATATAATCAGTAAAGTAAAATCACATTTTTAGGTTCAATCAGTTCAGTTGTTCCATTGTGTCTGAATCTTTGCGACCCCATGGACTGCAGCATGCCAAGCTTCCTTGTCCATCACCAACTACCAGAGCTTGCTCAAACTCATATCCATTGAGTCACTGATGCCATCCAACCATCTCATCCTCTATTGTCCCCTTCTCCTCCTGCCTTCAATCTTTCCCAGCATCAGGGTCTTTTCAAGTGAGTCAGTTCTTCTAATAGTGTGGCCAAATTATCAGACCTTCAGCTTTAGCATCCGTCCTTCCCATGAATATTCAGGACTGATTTCCTTTAGGATTGACTGGTGTGATCTCCTTGCAGTCCAAGGGACTCTCAAGAGTCTTCTCCAACACCACAATTCAAAAGCATCAGTTCTTCAGTGTTCAGCTTTCTTTATAGTCCAACTTTCACATCCATACATGACTCCTGGAAAAACCATAGCTTTGACTAGATGGACCTTTGTTGGCAAGGTAATGTCTGCTTTTTAATATGGTGTCTAGGTTGCTCATACTTTTATTCCAAGGAGTACGTGTCTTTTAATTTCATGGCTGCAGTCACCATCTGCAGTGATTTTGGAGCCCAAGAAAATAGTCTGTCACTGGTTCTAGTTTCCCCATCTATTTGCCGTGAAGTGATGGGACCAGATGCCATGATCTTAGTTTTCTGAAAATTGAGTTTTAAGCCAGCTTTTCACTCTCCACTTTCACTTTCATCAAGAGGCTCTTTAGTTCTTCTTCACTTTCTGCCATAAGGGTGGTGTCATCTGCATATCTGAGGTTATTGATGTTTCTCCTGGCAATTTGGATTCTAGCTTTTCCTTCAACCAGCCCAGCATTTTGCATAATGTTCTCTACATATAAGTTAAATAAGCAGGGTGATAATGTATAGCCTTGATGTACTCCTTTCACAATTTGGAACCAGTCCATTGTTCCATGTCTGGTTCTAATTGGTGCTTTCTGACCTGCGTACAGATTTCTCAGGAGGGAGGTAAGGTGGTACGGTATTCCCATCTCTTTAAGAATTTTCCACAATTTGTTGTGATCCACATAGGCAAAGGCTTTAGCATATTCAATGAAGCAGAAGTAGATTTTTTAGGTTGGGAATTATTAACTCATCTAGGTTATCTCAGTCATTTTTAGGAGGAAGAGGGTTAGCCATAAGCTGGTGGAGTCTTTCTACAATCTTTTCAGTTGTTGCCAAGCTTCAGTAACATGTCTTCCTTACCACCCTCTATACTTGGCCATATTGACACTTGCTGGGTAAAAAGACAGCTGGCCATTCTCACTTGGGACAAATTCTTTGTGTAGCAGGATCTTCCATATCCTTCCATGTTCCCAACTTGGTCAGGATCCAGTGTAAGCATATTTGAACTTATTTCTTCAAACTCTTTGCTACTCTTATTTTTAAAACCTGAAACTCTTGATATTCCCCCAACTTTTGCCTTTTTAAGGTTCTAAGAGTTGAATATCTTTGGTGCCAATTTGGTGTTTAGACCATGTATATTTGATATATAAAATGACATGTGTCACATTATAAAAAGGCCAGATTTTTTTTAGATCAGAAACATCATTGATATAGTGGTGCTAGGATATAGGCTTCCCTTCCAAAGATTGTTTTGAGTGTTGTTGTTCAGTAGCCTAGTCATGTCCAACTCTTTGCCACCCCATGGACTGTAGCATGCCAGGCCTCCCATTAGAGTGGTATTGCATATCTGACGTTGTTGAGGTTTCTCCCGCTTGTCTTGATTCCAGCTTATAACTTATCCAGCCTAGCATTTCTCATGATGTGCTCAGCGTATAGATTAAACAAATAGGATGACAACAGACAGCCCTGTCATACTCTTTTCTCAATCCTGAACCAATCAGCTGTTCCATACAGTGTTCAAAGTGTTGCTCTTGACCCACATGTAAGTTTCTATGAAGACACGTAAGGTGGCCTGGTATTCTCATCTCTTTAAGAGCTTTCCACAGTTTGTTTCTGCACAGTCAAAGGCTTTAGCATAGTTGATGAAACAGAGGTAGATGTTTTTCCAGAATTCCCTTGCTTTCTCTATGATCCAGTGAATGCTGGACATTTTGCCACTGGTTCCTCTGCCTTTTCTAAACCCAGCCTGGATGTCTGGAAATTCTTGGTTCACGGAATGCTGAATCCTAGCATGCAAGATTTTAAGCATGGCCTTCCTAGAATGGGAGACGGGTGCAGTTGTCTGACACTTTGAACGTTCTTTAGTACTACCTTTCTTGGGAATTGGGATGAGGATTGACTTTTCCAGTCCTGTGGCCACTGCTGGGTCTTCCAGACTTGCTGTCGTATTGAGTGCAACACTTGGATAGTATCATCTTTTAGGGTTTTGAATAGCTCTACTGGAATTCCACGGCATGTACTAACTTTGTTGATGGCAGTGTTTCCTAAGGCCCACCTGACTTCACTCTCCAGAATGTCTGGCTCTTGGTGACTGACCATGTTATTGTGGTTGTCTGGTTCATTAAGATCTTTTTTGTACAGTCCTTCTGTATATTCTTTCCATCTCTTCTTGATCTCTTCTGCTCCTACTGGGTATCTACCATTTCTGTCCTTTATTATGCCCAGCTTTGGGCAAAATGTTCCTTGGTATTTCCAATTTTCCTAAAGAGGCCTCTCGTCTTTCCCCTTCTGTTGTTTTCTTCTATTTCCACTGTTCATTGAAAAAGGCCGTCTTGCCTCTCCTTGCTATGCTTTGGAACCCTGCATCTAGTTCTGTGTACCTTTCCCTTTCCCCGTTGCTTTTCACTTCTTTCTTCAGCTGTTTGTAAAGCCTCCTCAAATAACCACTTTGCCTCCTTGCTTTTCTTTTCCTTTGGGATGGTTTTGTTCGCTGCTTCCTGTTCAATATTGCCGACCTCCGTCCATAGATCTTCAGGCACACCGTTTACTAGATCTAATCCCTTGAATCTATTCATCACCTCCACTGTAGATTTATAGGGGGTTTGATTTTAAGTCGTATTTGGCTGGCCTAGCCATTTCCCCTGCTTTTTTTAGTTTAAGCCTGAATTTTGCCAAAAATATCTGATGATCTGAGCCACAGTCAGCTCCAGGTTTTGTTTTTGCTGACTATATAAAGTGTCTCCATCTTCGGCTACAAAGAATATAATCAAATTGATTTAGGTATTTACCACTTAGTGATGTCCATGTGTAAAGTCGTCTCTTGTGTTGTTGAAAAAGGGTGTTTGATATGACCAATGCATTCTCTTGGCAGAATTCGGTTAGCCTTTGCCCTGCTTCATTCTGTACTCCAAGGCCAAACTTGCCTGTTACTCCAGGTATCTATCTCTTGACTTCCTACTTTTGCATTCCAATCCCCAGTAATGAATAGAACACCTTTTTTTTTTTTTTTTTGGTGTTTTGAGTACCCTACCCTATAAAATACTGGCCTTCTCATTATTCCAAGGCACTGTGAGTATGCAAAAAAGGTGATCATTTTACTACCTACCTTATAAATTTCTGCTGATCCCTTATTTCCCCAGGGCACAACTGAATTCCAACAAGTGGCCTTTGGAAACTTTTTTTGAATATGGATCATTGTCTAGTATCCCTTAGTTCACCCTATCCCTTCTTACATCAAGACTCAGCCACGCCCAGCCCAGTTTTCTAAACATTCTGCATCTTCTCTCTGTGACGCTGTATCTACCTTGCCTGACTGGGTCACAACTACATTTAATGCTCTTCATCTCTTTCCCTAAACATCACAGTCTGCTTGTTTTGCTCTAAGTTTTCTTGTTTTTCCCCTATCTTCTCTCGTAAAATTCCCTTCTGTTTCCCTTCGGGTTAGATGCAAATATTGATCTAAGAATAGTAACTGATTCTTCTTGCTATGATTTTACACAGCTATTCTGACCTTGCCTCCTAAATAGCTCCTAAAGTGATTCTTTTCTCATGAACTGCATTACCACCTTAGGATTTTAGTCCCTTGCAATCTCTTAACTGGATATCATGCTCATTAGTGAACTTCTAGTGTCTTATTTTCTCAAATGCATTCTTCACACTACAACCTAGAATGTTTTCCCTGAAAAAGAAATTCAGTGCTGTTGATACTTGATTTAAAATTGTTTGAAAGATATTCATTTCTCTATCTAAACTGCGATACTTATGAGAGTGAAAGGGACTACTATTAATATTGAGCACTAGCTGGTGTGTGTAAATTATGATTGTGCCAAGAAAACATATGTTCATCCTACTTCTGTGGGATCTGTCAGAACAAAGAAACAAAACAACAGTTCAGGGTGCTTAATGTAACACAGGAAGCCTCCATAATCTGGCCCCTTCTAACCTCCCCGTTATAATCTGTGTATATCCCAAATCTCTTATTCTGCATCCCAATGATTCTGTGCTTTTTTTAATGCTAATTTTCCAGCTGAAATGTTCTTTCCCTTTTTCTGCTACCATCCTTTCGCTGACTTACCCAGGAAGCCTTTAGAAACCTTTGTCATCTCCAAGATGCCTTTCCATTGTGCTCCAATAGTAAACATCATGTACATGTCTGTCTTAGCTCGTGTCATGTTTTAATTATTCCATTGGAACCAGGGCTTCCTTAAGGCAATGAAATGTCATCTTTGCATTATATTTCAGGATGCACAGGATGAATAGATGCTAAATTAACGTTTTTTTTCTTTCTTTCTTTATTTTTTTAAATTTTATTTTATTTTTAAACTTTACAATAAAAAGGAAGCGAAGTAGCAAAATCAAAGGTCATCTATAAGTAGATAAAAGGGTTTGGCTTTTAACTACCTAAAATTTTTTGAAAATCATATTCACCAGCCACTTTAGAACCCTCCCATTATTAACACCAGGGCTAGAGGATTATGTGCTTTAAAAATTTGTACCATAAATCCCCCAGAGTTTTTCCTATTCTTTAGTTCATTTCTTCATCTACTTTTTCCCTTTGCTTTCACATTTTATTCTATCCATCCATAGTCATTCTCTCTGTTTCTTTGTAACTTCTCTGTGACGGCAATTTACTTCCAGCTTTCCTCTGGGATACTAGGAATGAAAAGGGTGATTAAACAACCTCAGTCCAAACTTGCTCTTACAAGCATTTAATAATTCTAACATGTTCATACTCTATAGGAGTAATTTACAAATAACACTTTTAAGTGCACAATTTGTTTTGGTAAATGTGTATACCATATAATTGAAATGGCAATAAAGATGCAAATAAATGTAAACATTTACATTGTCCTGGAAAGTTTTCTTGTGCACCTTTGAAGTTACTCCATATACTTCTGTTTCAGGCAGACAGAAGATTAATTATCTGATTTTTATTTTTGTAGATTACTTCTGAAAATTCCACAATTTTATATAAAAACATACAGTCCGTGTACTTTTTGTGTTCAATTTCTTTTGCTCAAAGTAATTTTCTTAAATGTTTCATGTTATTTACATGGCTCCACTTTTATTTCAGTTGTTAGCTATATAGCACTCTAGTGTAAGGATAAACTAAATTTTGTTGTATTCCATTGTTGATGGGCAACAAGCAACAATTTTATTTGCTTTGAGTTCTTCATTATTAATGGATAAAGCTGTTGTAATCATTCAGGTACAATAATTTAAGTAAATATCTCTTTCCTTTTCCTTGAATAAATACTTAGGAGTGAGATTGCTGAGTAGGATGGAAGATACATGTTTAAAATCATAGGACTATGCCAAAATGTTTTTTAAAGTTGTCATGACATTTTACATTTCCAGTATTATAGTTGTTCCACATCCTCATCTACTTTTGATATGATAGGTCTTTCAAATTTTAGCCATTTTAGTTGTTCTGATGGGTCTGAGGTAGTATCTTACTATGTTGTTGTTTTTTTTTTTAATTCTGACAACTGTTTTTTTAATTTATTTAATTAATTTTTTTATTGAAGGGTAATTGCTTTATGGAATTTTGCTGTTTTATGTCAAACCTCAACAGGAATCAGCCATAGGTATACACATATTCCCTCCCTTTTAGTATTTCCTGATGGCTAAAACAAAGATCATGGCACCTGGTCCCATCACTTCATGGGAAATAGATGGGGAAACAGTGGAAACAGTGTCAGACTTTATTTTTTTGGGCTCCAAAATCACTGCAGATGGTGCCTGCAGCCATGAAATTAAAAAACGCTTACTCCTTGGAAGGAAAGTTATGACCAACCTAGATAACATATTCAAAAGCAGAAACATTACTTTGCCAACAAAGGTCCGTCTAGTCAAGGCTATGGTTTTTCCAATGGTCATGTATGGATGTGAGAGTTGGACTGTGAAGAAAGCTGAGCACTGAAGAATTAATGCTTTTGAAGTGTGGTGTTGGAGAAGACTCTTGAGAGTCCCTTGGACTGCAAGGAGATCCAACCAGTCCATTCTGAAGGAGATCAGCCCTGGGTGTTCTTTGGAAGGAATGATGCTAAAGCTGAAACTCCAGTACTTTGGCCACCTCATGCAAAGAGCTGACTCATTGCAAAAGACTCTGATGCTGGGAGGGATTGGGGGCAGGAGCAGAAGGGGATGACAGAGGATGAGATGGTGATGGACAGGGAGGCCTGGCGTGCTGCGATTCATGGGGTCGCAAAGAGTCGGACACGACTGAGCGACTGAACTGAACTGAACTGAATGCTGTTGAGCAGGTTTTCATGTGGATATAAGCCAATTATACATCTTTTTATGAAATGTTATCCAAGTCTTTGCTCTTTTGTTTTGCTTTCTAAAGGTTGAAAAAAATTGGCTATTTTTTAATCAACACATAAATGCTTTATAATGTTGTGTTAGTTTCTGCTATCTAACAATTTTGTGTTAGTTTCTACTAACTAACAATTTTTTTCTGCTAACTATAACAATTTTTGGCTATTTTAGATCATTGCATTTCCATATAATGTTTAGAGTTACCTTGTAAATTCTTATAAAATCCTGCAGAAATTATGATTGGAATGGAATTGACTTTATAGTTCAATTTGGGGGAAATGAATATCTTAGCAGTAGTGAGTGTTTGAGTCAATAAACATGACAAAACTCTTCCTTTATTTAGGTCTTATTTCATTTTTTCTCAACTATGTTTGTATAGAGATCTTGCACACACTTTGTTATCCTTATTTTAATTTTTAAAAATACTGTTTTAAATAGTGTTTTTATTTCCTTCTCCAATTACTGATTGCTAATACATAAAGAAATACAATTCTTTTGTTTTACATTAGCCATGTGTCTTATGGCTTTGATACATAAATTCACCTGATAATCTTAGTATGCTTTTTTGGTAGACTCCTTACAACTTTATATAGACTTGTAGACACATCAGATCAGATCAGTTGCTCAGTTGTGTCCGACTCTTTGCGACCCCATGAATCGCAGCACGCCAGGCCTCCCTGTCCCTCACCAACTCCCGGAGTTCACTCAGACTCACGTCCATCGAGTCAGTGATGCCATCCAGCCATCTCATCCTCTGTCGTCCCCTTCTCCTCCTGCCCCCAATCCCTAGACACATACATATATACAAACAGATTTTTTCAATATATGTGCTTTTGCATATGCCTTTTACTTATTTTTCTTCCCTTAATGCACTTGCTAGTACCTCTAGTAACACTATGGAAAATATATGGTGGATGCATGGGTTTTTGCCTCGTTCCCAGTACAGTACTTAGTTTTTCACCACTGTCCATGAGACCAGCTCTAAATCTTCACTTCAACCTGATATCTGTATCAGGTTGAAAAATTTTATTCTATTCCTAATTTTCTGAGGTTTTGTTATGAATGGGTGTTGACTTTTAATCAATTTTCACTGTTATTCATTTATGCTGCTTTCTTTGTGTAAAGCCTATGTGATCTTAGAATAGGAAATATATACACTATTTAGTATATTATATATATATGTATATATTATATAGTAAAAACAGATCATTTATTATAAATAGGAAAAGGGGCATTACCAAACTCAATATTGCTGTTGATTCTCAAACAATCTCAAAAAGAAATAAGAAGCAGGTTTTAGGGTTAATAAAATCTTAATCAAATGAGATTCAAATGCAGAGGTAATAGACAAAGTATTCTTTTTTGACTAAATTTAAACAGTTGGGGTTATTTTTAGAGCACTATTTCATTCATGTTTTGAAATGAATTTGCCTTTATAATAGGAAATCTGTATTTTGTCATAACAGTAGAAGAATATCTTTGACTTATTCCCAAATGTCCATTTTTATTTTGTGGATGTATTAGACAGTTCAGACACATCTCATAAATCAAAAAAATGTATATAACTTCTTATTACATACTTGTAGAATCATCCTAAATAACTTCTTAGAATTATGACTTCTGGTATTTCCTGTCTTAAAAATACAAATTACATTTGTAAACTTCAAAGTGAGTCACTATTAGAGTAGTCTGTATGGCTTTACTCTGGAATAAGAAGGGTAATATTTTTCATACTTATTCAATAAAAATGCATTCATGTTCACAATGTGCTGTATGTTGGGGACACAGATCACATATAAAATCCTTGTCCTTGTGGTGGTCAGTCTAATGCTAGCAAGTGTCTGATAAGCAAGCCAATTGGCAATCATATACTATTAAATAATAGGATATGAATGGAGGAGACAAAGTACCAATGAGGAAAATCTAGTCACAGTTTTCCTGGAGGACATGAGGCATCTGTTAACTCCTAAAGGATGAGTGTAAGCTCTTCAAGCAAATCCTGGAGAGGATGTATTACTGGAAATGAAGAACAGCATATGGGGGAAACTGTCAAGGAGTGGGGCGGACTTGGTTCATTTAGGAAACTATAGATGTGTTACTATGGTTCCACGATGGAGCATATTTTGAAGGAATGGTGAAAGCTGAGAACTAACGAGGATCGGAACCAGAGTGGCCATGATGAGAGAATTTAGACTTCATCTTAGTGATGGAGAAAAATTGGACAATAGTGTGCAGGAGAGTGAGCATATTTAATTTCTGGAAATAACACTGGTAACAGTGGTAATGGTAAGAAGGACATATTAAAATAGGGTAAAACTGGACTTGGGAGACTGAAGTTTCTGCAGTAATTGAGGTGGTAAATGATGAAGGCTTACACTGAAGCAGCTTCCAAGAGTATGGTCAAGGGAATGACGAGAGATGAAGGTAGAATCATTGTGATGAGACACTTGGCTTTTTCTGCCTATTATGGGAGAAAAATTTTGACTGGAAATTTAGCTGGATTGACCTGACCTTTGTTTTTCTAAAGGAATTCAAGTTTTTTGCAAATCTGAAAGTGAGAATGGCAAGTTCTATACTGTGGAATAAATTTTCCCACTAGATAATTAAATTGTGTGTTACAAAACTATAATTAGAAAAATGATTTAAATTCCTTATGACAATGGTATTGGTAACAGTAACTTGCTCCAGGGACAGAAATAGAATTTTTATATAAAATTTTTTTTCTTCTCTGACATTATTTCAAAAATTTAGTTATCTTCTCAGGGATATTATAATAATTTAAAGGTAATTCTCAAACTCTTTCTGAAACTATTCAAATCTCAGACTTGATGCTTAAATTGTATTTTAAAAATAGATTTTAACCATGATTGCAATGTGTATTTTGTACCTACGCATGACTTCTCTCTTTTGCACATAAACTCATGCACAAAAATTTTGCACATGAGTTTGTGTGTAGGAAATTTGAGTATACTGGGGATTTTATTAGATGATTTTGAATTACGGCGAGAAGAAAAAAAAATAAGAAAAAAAGTCCTTTAGCATAAATGTGACTTCAGAAATTCTTCCATCACTTTTTAAATTAGGCCTAGCTGTCTGCTTCTAATTGTGATCAGTTTTATGCTTATGCCTATCTAATTCAATCCAGAATTTGGAATCTGTGGACTCAGTCTTATTTATTATTTTCTCATATTGTAACATAAATCCTGACATTTATAAATTTGGTTTTCTCATATAGATATCAGTACATCATTTGACAACAATGTCACTCTTCAGTTCAGTTGCTCAGTTGTGTCTGACTCTTTGTGACCCCATGAACTGCAGCACGCCAGGCTTCCCTGTCCATCACCAACTCCTGGAGCTTTCTCAAACTCATGTCCATCGAGTTGGTGATGCCATCCAACCATCTTATTCTCTGTCTCCCCTTCTCCTCCTGCCTTTAATCCTTCCCAGCATCGGGGTCTTTTCCAGTGAGTCAGTTCTGCACATCAGGGGGCCAAAGTAATGGAGTTTCAGCTTCAGCATCAGTCCCTCCAGTGAATATTCAGGACTGATATACTTTAAGGATGGACTGGTTGGATCTCCTTGGATCTCCTTGCAGTCCAAGAACTCTCAAGATTCTTCTCCAACACCACAGTTCAAAAGCATGAATTCTTTAGCACTCAGCTTTCTATATGATCCAACTCTCACATCCATACATGACTACTGGAAAAACCATAGCTTTGAATATACAGACCTTTGCTGCAAAGTAATGTCACTGTCAGTCTCATTTAAGTGAGGTTCTCTTATTAAAGTTGCATTTCTTGTCAACCATTAAGAGCGTGGTGAGTGGAATGCATAGATCTCTAGGAGTGTGTGTGAGTGTGCTTATTCGCTCAGTTATGTCCGACTGTTTGTGACCCTATGGACTGTAGCCTTCCAGGCTTCTCTGTCCACCGGGATTCTCCAGACAAGAATACTGGATTGGGTTGCAATGTCCTTCTTCAGGACTAAGAGACTTGCTCCAAATATCCTACAGTTCCTTATAATCCATGTATTGGAGAACTGTTATTTGCCCTTTCTGGGACTTCATTTCTACATCTTTTAGTGGGTATAACCTTATCTGTTTTGCATGATTATTAGAATAATGAAGTAAAATATTTTGTATGAAGTTCATATTATGCTAACAGTGTAACGTAGGTGCTTAATTATCTTTTCTTTTGTGTTCCCTATGATCAGGACTTCTGCTACTAAACTTGTCCTCTAAGAATAGGATGGTAGTTCTCAGCTGGGGAGGTACTACTTCCTAAGGCAAGTTTGGGTATCTGTGGGTATTTTGTGGTTGGTTATAAGGTTTGGAGACCACTGTTGGCTTTAGTGGGCTTCCCAGATGGCACTGTTGGTAAAGAGTCCACAAGCCAGTGCAAGAGACATGAGAGTTGTGGGTTCAATCCCTGGACTGGAAAGATCCCAGAGGAGGGTATGGCAACCCACTCCAGTACTCCTGTCTGCAGAATCCCATGGACAGAGGAAGCTAGCAGGCTACAGTGTACAGAGTTGCAAAGTGTTGGACACGATTGAAATGACTTTGTATGCATGCATTGGCCTCAGTAGTTAGGCAACAAATATATCTGAATACCTGCAAAGGAGTATTTTGCAAGACCTACTTATAAAGACTATCACCCAATTCTAGTCTACACACAAACATGCATGCAAACAAAGCCATGGCGTGGTTTTAAACTGAATTTTTCAAGCATATCTTCGTGCATACTTAAGTACATAGTGCATAGTTTTCACTTCTTAGGATAAAACTGTCTGACGACTTCTCCACTACTTTGAAAAGTAGCATGAATGACTATTCTGCCCTGTAGGTTACATAAACACACATCTGTACTGATCTGCTTTTATAGCTTTAATATTCAGTTTGGTTTGTATATAGACATTATCTACTTCATTATTTATTCTTAGGAAGTTGTGCCAGGATCATTAGTATATTGGAAAGATACTTTTAAATCAATTCCATGACCTAAAAGTCATATAAGGAATAGTTTACAATAAAAATACCTTTGTAAGTCATTATGTATGGATTGTATTTCGGGATTTTGAGTGGGTGATAATGGTAGATTATTACTAATTTGGTGTGATGCCTTGAGATCCCTTGGCCCAGACCATTTTCTTTAGTCTATCTGGTCTTTAGCCGTGAACCGGGTCCAAGGGCTTCTCGTGAATACTCATAAGCTGTGTGTCAGTGATAAGCTGGTGAATATTGCCTGCTCTTGCCAGTTGGTTTCTATTATACTCTTGAGCTCAAGAAGAGTGACCCGCCAGGCTACTCCTCTGATTGCTGCCGACCTAGTGGTACTGACCCCAACATCTGTGAATCTGAACAACCTAGTGAATAAAGTCTTATAAAAGAATTACGTTTCAAGCCCTCAAGCTGTCTCATTACTCCACTCTTGCCTTTTATCTACCTGCATTTCTGTTGTGGCTTCCTCTGAAAGTAGGAATTTAATCTGTTCACTTTTACACAACTGCCCTGTAAGTTAAAATAACTTACATTAAGCCATTTCAAGTCTCCTTAATTTCCTATGAGAATAAGTATGACTTTTTCAATTTTGATGAGTAATATGAGACACAGCTTACAGCCAGTAAATTCTAGAGCAATACTCCTACCTCCTTTGATTTATATTTTAGCTTTTTAATAATACACTCTAGCAACCTGTGTGACATTTTCATAACTGTCTACATGCTTGGGGTTAAAGATGAAGCTTGAAAGCTACATAATGCCTTTGAAAAAAAGAATGTATATATTTTGATTCTTGATTTTAGGTTTGTTTTCCAAAAAATATTATTCTTTTCAGCAGGCTTTGAATGATAATTCTTTCTCCTCCAAACAATAAGAATGTTCATGTAAATAAAATTATTGTGTTTGTTACAGGATGCTTCTCAGTAACCCAGAGCAAAATTGAATTATTAGGGGGATTTTGCAGCAATTTTACCAACTCAGTTTCTGAGTAGAATTATTTTCACATGACCTTTCTGTTGAGGTGAGTGTATATATATTTTAAACTTCAAAGAATGTATCTTCCGTTTGCAGATGGTGATCACCGACTATGTTCACCTACTATGCTTTGGGAAAACTGTCAGTTCTGCAGAGTATATTAAAAAAATGCTTTCCATATTCCCTAGGTTCTTTGTGAAGTGGTGTTGTTTCAATTAAGCTCCCCTGTATTCTAATTCTAATTCCTACATTGCAGGATTGTGAATTCCTAGAGGGAAAGAACCAGGTTTTATTTCTGTAACATAGTTTGGAAACATCAGAGCAAGCTTTTTTGGCCAACTCAATGCTTTGCACAATTAATTCCTAACCATAGTTCTGATTTTCCATGTCTGTCCTTCCAGAAGTAAGTCGATAGAACAGTATTAACTAATTGTCTATTGCTGTACTTGAAGCAGGGCTTCCCAGGCGACTCAGTAGTAAAGAATCCACCCATCAGTGCAGGCGCCGCAGGAGACTTGAGTTCGATCCCTGGGTTGGGAAGATCCCCTGGAGGAGGAAATGGCAAGCCACTCAAGTATTCTTGCTGGGATAGTCCCATGCATAGAGGAACCTGGAGAGCTCGACACAGCTGAGAGACTGAGGATGCACACACTTGGATCAATGGGAGATAGCAAATGAGACTCAGTCTATCATGTTCAAGAGCTTGAATCATGTATACAGAGAAATATTAAGAGTAGGATATAAATGTCTAGGATAGAGTGAATATAACGTAAGAGCTATAGAAACTTAAACACAACAAAGGAAATGTCACTACAAATCGAAAAATTCTTTGGGAAAGGTGAAGAATATTCAATTCCCTTAAATTGCTATTTGAGTCTACTTTCACTTTGCATCCATATTTTTTGTGGATATAGGGGATAATCTGCATATAGTTTTGACTTTTTCTTGTCTATTTTATAGCTCATGGATATATTTAGCATCACAACAGCTCTCCAGGGGCATCTTTTATGTCAAGGGGAAAGTGCTATAAACGGTGTGATTGTGATCACTGATTGGCAGTAAAGAATCTGAAATTACTGTTTTATACTGCTGAGAAGTGTCACCTGTTAACTTGGGTCTGATGTTGATATTCTTGGGATGTTTCCTCGTACAAGGCAGGTTTTTCCAGCTTGTTCTATACTCTTTTGGTACTACTCACATGACAGAGTTTCCAGGAATCTGAAACGAGGACCTGGGGCAGGGGCTTCAGGTATAAATCAGAGAGTGTGGTTCTGGATAAGAATTTTATATGCATCTAAAACTCTTTCCCCTTTCTTAAAAGCTTAGGGTGTGTGTGTGTGTGTTGTGTGTGATTAGTTTAAATAGAATGAATGAATAGTTTTTCTCAGTCTAGTTAGGATTTGTGGAATTTTCCCTGAACCCCTGTGAATTAGAAAATTAGTTCATATATTTGTCTTATGAATTAAGCCTCAGAAGCTCAACATCTTCTCCCTTCTAAACCCTTCAATAACAGTTGCCCTTTGCACTGTTGTTCAGTCACTAAGTTGGGGCTGAGTCTCTGTGACCCATGGACTGCAGCATATCAGGCATTCGTGTCCTTCACTATCTCCTGGAGTTTGCTCAAACTCATGTCCATTGAGTCAGTGATGTCATCCAATTGTCTCATCCTCTGTTGTCCCCTTCTCCTCCTGCCCTGTCTTTCCCAGCATCAGGGTCCTTTCCAAGATATGAAGAGTTGGATCTTCATATCAGGTGGCCAAAATATCAGAGCTTCAGCATCAGTCCTTCCAGTGAATGTTCAGGGTTGAGTTTCTTTAGGATTGGCTGGTTTGATTTCCTTGCTGTCCAAGGGGCTCTCAAAAGTCTTCTGTGTTTTTAGAATAATTGCCCCAATCAAAAAGCACTTTGGGCAGTATCTTTTTGTGTAATCATTTTATGCTGACTGAAAAGCAATTGTTTCCTCTCAAATTGAAAGATTTTATTAAAATCTCAGCTATCAAAATAATGCTCCCATATCCCCTTGAGTAATAGTTTACATGCTGTTTCTACATGTAATTCTAAACACAAGTTGGATCTTCTCATCCTGGTATGAGTTAACTTTGTTCCCTGACTGAGGATGAGAAAGAGCCAGGAAGAACAGCCCTCAAATCCTAGGGCCATCTTTTCAGTTTTATGTCCTGGGTGAGTTGGTAAAGTGTGCTGAGCCTCAGTTTCCCCATCTGAGAAAAGCTGGCAATAATAACTCCCTTGAAGAGTTGCTCATGTTGAGAAGTGGTGAAATGTAAAGAACCTCAAGTACTTCCATTCCTGTTCAAACTCACTAGGAGTAGCTCTTAGGATCAAACCAGGAAAACATAATAAATGGTTTCATGACTCTGGGATCCCCAAAGATCAACATCATGATAATTGGGGATACAATCACCCCTCTGTATCTGGGAGGGTTCACTCCAAGGCACCCACAGACCACAAAATCCATGAGTGCTAAAATCTGTTACATAAAATGGCACAGTCGAGTGGGCCCTCCCTCTCTGCGGGTTCCACATCCACAGATATCGAGGGCAGACTGTAATTAAAAGAAGTTTACAGGGATTGGGGAAAAGGTAAGAGGTTAAACATCTGGAAGAGCAGGAATGATGTTTTCTTTAGCAACTATGAGAAATGCTCATATATTTGATACTGAGTATGCTGGGACATGGAACAACTGACTGGTTCCAAATTGGGAAAGGAGTACGTCAAGGCTATATATTGTCACCCTGCTTATTTAACTTATATGCAGAGTACATCATGAGAAACGCTGGGCTGGAAGAAGCACAAGCTGGAATCAAGATTGCCGGGAGAAATATCAATAACCTCAGATATGCAGATGACACCACGCTTATGGCAGAAAGCAAAGAAGAGCTAAAGAACCTCTTGATGAAAGTGAAAGAGAAGAGTGAAAAAGTTGGCTTAAAACTCAACATTCGAAAAATGAAGATCATGGCATCTGGTCCCATGACTTTGTGGCAAATAGATGGGGAAACAAAGGAAACAGTGAGAGACTTTATTTGGGGGGCTTCAAAATCACTGCAGATGATGACTGCAGCCATGAAATTAAAATACAGTTGCTCCTTGGAAGAAAAGCTATGACCAAACTAGACAGCATATTAAAAAGCAGAGACATTATTTTGCCCACAAAGTTCATCTAGTCAAAGCTATGGTTTTTTCAGTAGTCATGTACAGAAGAGTTGGACTATAAAGAAAGCTGAGCACCGAAGAACTGATGCTTTTGAACTGTGGTTTGGAGAAGACTCTTGAGAGTCCCTTGGACAGCAAGGAAATCCAACCAGTCCATCCTAAAGGAAATCAATACTGAATATTCATTGGAAGGACTGATGCTGAATCTGAAGCTCTAATACTTTAGCCACCTGATGCAAAGGACTGACTCATTTGAAAATACCCTGATGCTGGGAAAGACTGAGGTCAGGAGGAGAAAGGGACGACAGAAGACAAGATGGTTGGATGGCATCATCATCTCCATGGATATGAGTTTGAACAAGCTCTGGGAGTTGGTGATGGGCAGGGAATCTGGCGTGCTGCACTACATGGGGTCACAAAGAGTTGGACATGACTGAGCGACTGAACTGAGCTGATACTGGGAGCTTGGTTATTGTCTTTCTGTATTCCTTAAAGAGTAGGAAGAAGAGGCCATATGTTATGATCCCTGACATAAACTGATCATTGACAGATGCAAGAGATTAAAGAACTATATCTGGATTCTTCATTTTCCTGGGTTCCCGTGTCATGGTTTACCTTATGGAATTCTTTTCAAGAGCTGGGAACCCTATTGATGATCGTTAGAATTTTAGAGTAGGAACAGTTTTCTTGAGTTAAAGAGTAACATGAAAGATTGGATGTTCAGTTTTTCAATATGAGTTATAAATATCCATGGAATTTTGTTTTCTAATAGTGAGAGAGTCAGTTCCTAGGCAGGTTGGTAAGGAGTCTAGGGGTCCCCAAGGAGAGAGGGGTCTGGAATTCTCAAGGAGGAAGAAAGGACAAACTTTTTTTTCTTTCTCTACATTCCTTAGGATTATATAACAATAATGTATCCTGCCTAAGGACAGTCTTTGGATTAAACCTTCTGTTATCTTAAAATGTAAATTATGGGAGTAGATCTGGTCTTTACAAGGATGTATCCTGCCTGAGGACAGTGTTATCTTAAAATGTAAATTATGGGAGTAGGTCTGATGAGGTCTTTACAACCTCCAGACATTCTTTGGATTATATAACTTCATTGTTAACACTAGCAAACGGGTACTCTTTCTGCCCCCTTCTGATGCCTATGTCAGAAGCTTTCTCTATCTCCTTTATACTTTAATAAAACTTTATTACACAAAAGCTCTGAGCGATCAAGCCTCGTCTCTGGCCCCAGATTGAATTCTTCTCCTCTGGGGGCCAAGAATCCCGGTGTCTTCGCGTGATTCAACAACAACCTTTCAATAGGGTACCATGCAGCTCTTTCCTTCCTTAATAGCTAATAAGATATCCCTGGCTGTACATCCCTTTTTCAGATTCCAGGGAAATTTCCCATTCTCTTTCCTATATTTCAAAATCCATTTCTTGCCCAAGACATCTAAAATAATCTCTTTACTGAATTTAGACTTCTATCAGAGCAGGAGATAGTAGGAGCTTATGCCCCATGCCTTTTAAAATTTGAGGCCGTTTTGAAATAGGCCTGGCTATCTGCTTAGAACATTGATGTTCTAGTGTGTAAAGATGTATAAGTGTGTGTGTGTGTGTGTGCACGTGAGTGATGGGTTTGGAGAGAACAGAAGAATTATGGATGGAATAGACTCAAATTAATACCTCAAATGGTTGTGCTATAACTGGATTGAATAGCTTTTAATTTTTTTAAATTCAGTTTTCCCAATCTTGTTGAGTTCCAAGTGAAACACTGAGGTGGATTAAAAATTGTATTAGAATGATTTCATGATTCATTTTACTGTCATTAATGCAGATACCAATGGACCCTGTGGTCCCTCTTTGTCAGAGATTAGTTTTTAGTGAAAGAGGCCTGGTACCATTTAGACTTTTATTATAAAGAGGGGAAATAAGTCTAGCCTCTAGAATCCTTAAGCAAAGGAAGGACCCACCATTAGCAAAAATCGTGTGTGATATTTTGAAGGCATTAAACAGCAGGTATAAAGAACCTTACTTACGATAACAATCATATGTTATCCAATAAAAGCACTCAGAGACAGCAGGTTATACCCATACAGGTAGTATGGGTTCTGCACTTTAGCTAAAAGTTTAGGTTTCTATGATTTCATAAGCCAAACCAAAGGGAACAGTATCAATAGATGGGCCTCTTAGAGTTTAGACTACTCAGTGGCTACTGTATTCCTTACTTACCAGAGTCCTCTTGTATTCCCTTTTCATGTTTATTTTAAAACATACTGTGATTTTTGTTCATGGGGATTCAACTACCTGATTTCCAAAGAGCAGCATATAGACTGTGAATATAAAGCATGACTGCAGAGTGGAATAAGCATGGCTTAAATCATGAAAGAAGCTGATTTGGTCCCAGTAGGATTATTCATTTGGACTGACAGTTGAGAGTGTTGTAAATAGAATGTTTCTAACTGAGGGAAAATAAGGTTGAGCTGATTGGAATAAACGTTTGGCCACCAAGGTACATGAAAATTGACAGGGTATATTCTTTGCCATATCCTTGGTTTATTTCAGAAATCACAGGCTATATGTTTCTAACCTATCACCTTAGATCAGGTAAAGTTTCTTATCCAATGTCTTGAATATTATCAATGTCTTATAGAACAACATCATAGTTAAAAGCAAGAGTACTACCAAAGCCACATGGATACAGCTGTGTTGTGTGATCAATTGGCTGCAGAAAGCTGAAAAAGGTATTCAGAATGTTACCATTTCCAGACATTGTGTTCTTTGGTCATTAATTTAACTCAACTCAGCTTCCACATGGCCTACAAGCAGTACAGACCAATCATTCCAGATGCTCAGACTTGCATGCAGGCTGAAAGTACTATGACATCCAGAACTGATTTCTTAAGAATGTTTGCCTCTGTGGGGTCCTCAGTCACCAGTTCAGGAAAAGCAGGTCATTCTAAAGTCAGTCTTCTCTCTTTTCTGGTTCTGTGGAATGACCAGAAGTCAAAAGATGGGACCTTGGTAAGTAGTAAATTAAGCACCCACATTAATGTCTAACAGAGCCTAAAAACTAGACTATTACCAAGCCTGTATTTGAGCTCTCATTCTCTTGCCTCCAAATCTGTGGTTTTTTTGTTCCTGTTTGCTAACGCGCTCTTACTGTGAAATGGCACACACATCAGAAACCCAAACAAAAATGAGTAGCTCAGTAGTCCCAGAATAAAGCCAGGACATGATAGTCACCCGAGTCAAGAAAGTATGATTTAATACTCTAGAAGGCTATCTTCTCATGGTCCCCTTTGCAATTCTTCTTTGTCTTTCCCCTCCAAAAATAACCATTACATGTCATTAACTGTGACTGCTTTCTTCTTTTGCTTATTATTTAACCATCTAAAAACATATCCCTAGATACTAAAACTTGGTCTTGCTTGTTTTTGAACTTGGCTGGAATGGAACCACTTTATACATGTGGTATTGTCGTTGACTCACTTTGTTCATTTCGTTTGTGAAATTAATCCATATTTCACTAGATACATCTCATTTTTATTGATCCAGCATTCCACCATGTTTCTCTCACAACTAAGTATCTTTTATTAACAGACCTCTAAATAATCATCTCCAACTTGGAGCCCATATGAGAGCTCTCCATAGAGGCAGAGCCAATAGAATGTGTTTATGTGTTTACAGTCATGTGTGTACACATACACATATGCACATATACATGCATGTGCACTTGTATATATGTGTGTATGTATGTGTATAAGATTTTAAGGACTTAGCCCCTGTGACTGTTTCATAAGTCCAAAGTCTTCAGGGCAGACCAGGGAGGACTTGACCTTGCAGACTTGAGTCTGAATGTAGTCTGGAGGTAGAACTGCTTCCTTTTTGAGGATGTCACTATTTTCTCTTAAGACCTCAATTGGCTAGATGAGGATTACCCATGTTATGGAGGGTAATCTGCTTTACTAGGTCTGTTGATTTAAATGTTAGTCATATCCGAAATACTGTCACAGTAACGTCTAGACTGGTGTTTGACCAAGGATTATATACTAACCAAACTGACATGCAGAATTAACCATCACAGGACTATAGGGAAAATGCTGCTTTGTGTATTATTGCATGTGTTTTGATGAACATAGTTTCCTGTTTTTCATGAAAAATACGTAGGAATAAAACTTTCTCAAAGTTTAATCCCAGTTTCCATTCAGCACTTCATAAGAGATCTTAGTGTTCTGTATTCTCTTAACTGCCTACATTCCTTGGCTATTTTTATATTAGCTGTTGTCTCTGATTTGTTTTTAAGTGTTTTGGATACAAGTTCTATATCAGTCTTTGTGTTGCAAGTAAATTTTCTACCACACTTTTGCACTCTAAGGTTCTTAATGGTACTTTTTGATGAATAAAACTTAATTTCAACGTAGTCAAAGGTATCTATCTGTTCTTCAGTGCATAATGTCTTTTTTGTGCTGAATGAGAATTCATGATGTTGGTTATTATACAGATAACATATCATGAAGCATATTATATATTAAATATTACATGTATACTTGACATCTTCTAGGAAATATAATTTTTTTACTTTTACATTTAAGTTTGCATCTACTTTCAAATGACCTTTATTTTTTGTATTATGTAAAATACATCAGTTTTCATCTTTTCCTATATGGATATCCATTTATTCCAGAACCACTGTTCTGGAATGTTGAAGCTAGATGTTGAAACAGAAACTCTAATACTTTGGCCACCTGATGCGAAGAGCTAACTCATTGGAAAAGACCCTGATGCTGGGAAAGATTGAGGCAGGAGGTGAAGGGGACGACAGAGGATAAGGTGGTTGGATTGCATCACTGACTCAATGGACATGAGTTTGGGTTGACTTCAGGAATTGGTGATGGACAGGGAGGACTGGCGTGCTGTGGTTCATGGGGTCGCAAAGAGTCAGACACGACTGAGTGACTGAACTGAATTGAACCAGAACCATTATTATGCCATGTTATTCTTAAAGCAAATATCCATATATGCATTATTAGTCTGCATTGAATTTTCATACCATTGGTCTATTTCTCTGGCCTTGCACCAATGTCATGCTGTTACTATGCTTTGTAATACATCCATAGTTGATTTTTGTTTAAAATGTAAGATAAGAATTTCATTTTTTCCATGTGGCTAACCATCTCTGCTGTAAGTAGTTGTTGAATGGTCTAAAACTTCTCCAGTAATCTGAAATAACAGTTTTGTAATTCAAGTGAGATATATAATATGAATCTATTTGTATATTCCATATTCTACTTCATTGGTCAGTGTTTTTATTGTCCAGAGTGTGAAAATTACTGCAGTTTAATAAGAATATAGATTTGATGTCTAATACAGCAAGACTCTGTATACTAATTCAATAGTGTTTGTTCTTAGGTTTTTTATGACCAGATACATTTTCATATAAGTTTTTGTGTAGCCCCTAAAAAGAAAATCTTGTTAAAATTTTGTTTATAATAACATTGACTGTGTAGGTAACTTGGAGAGGCTTGACATCTTTCCAGTATTGTTTTATACTAATTAACATGGTATACTACGTATTTGTTTAGGTTTCTTTTACGTTCCTTCAGTGTTGGAGTATATTATTGTCTTTATCTAGTCATGTATTTTCAAAATGAATTTCTCCACCAATATCATATATTTATTAGATGTATTCCTAAGCATCTTGTAAAACCTTGTTTCTTTTGTTTCACCTTTGTGGCAGTGCTGATGTTATTTCTTTTTTTCTGATTTTGGGTATTAATGTGATATCATTATTTTGTTAATCTCTTTCTTAATTTGTAGTTTTTGGGGGAATCTTTACCATCTACAGTAGTGTTTTTTCCTTTCTGAAAGAAAGTGAGAGTCGCTCAGTCGTGTCCAACTCTTTGTGACCCCATGGACTATACAGTCATGGCCAGAATACTGGAGTGGGTAGCTGTCCCCTTCTCCAGGGGATCTTCCCAACCCAGGGATCAAACCCAGGTCTCCTCCATTGCAGGTGGATTCTTTACCAGCTGAGCCACAAAGGAAGCCCTATAACATTCCATTTATAGTTATTATAAAATATTGGCTATACCCCTATATTGACTACATATTGTAAAGTATATTATCGTGAAAGGAAAGGAAAGTCACTCAGTCGTGTCCAACTCTTTGTAACTCCATGGACTGTAGCCTACCAAGCTCTTCCCTCCGTGGGATTCTCCAGGCAAGGGTACTGGAGTGGGTTGCCATTTCCTTCTCCAGGGGATCTTCCCCACCCAGGGATTGAACCCAGGTCTCCTGCATTCCAGGCAGATGCTTTAACCTCTGAGCCACCAGGGAAGCCCAAATTGTAGCTTATTATTTTAAACATAATAGTTTATGCCTCTTAATGCCTTATCCCATCTTGCCCCTATCCACTTTCCTCTCCACAGGTAACCACTAATTTGTTCTCTATATCTGTTCGTCTGTTTCTGTTCTGTTATATTCACTAGTTTTATTTGTTTAGAGTTTTTATATTCACTAGTTTTATCCATTTAGATTCCACACATAAATGATATTTCACATGTTGAATTTTAGATACCTTTTTGTAAATACCATAAAACTGATTTTTTCCCATCCACTCTGACATTTACTATCTTATATTGGCCAGTCTTGTAGATTTATATTTATTGATATTAGGCTTTCAAATTTAGTTGGTTTTTCTTTTATGTGCTATATTTCTACTCTTCAAAGGCCAAATAAAGAGAGAAAATAAACTTAGGTTACACATCAACACTTTCATATGTATGTATGTGGCTCAGTGGTAAAGAATCTGCCTGCCAATGCAGGAGACGCGGGTTCGATCCCTGAGTCGAGAAGATCCCCTTGAGGAGAAATGACAACCCTCTCCAGTATTCTTGCCTCGGAAATCCTGTGGAAAGATTTAGCTGAGCAGGCTACAGTCCATGGGTCACAAAGAGCTGGGCGTGACTGATCTCACATGCATGTCGTGTCATCTTACCCGCTAAGTGGAAGTTGCTAAAGAATGGACAGAAGACTGTAGTCACCTTCCTAGTACTTGACCCTCTCTTCCACTGCGCCCTTTAGTGCTGGAGTTTGCATATGTTTATCATTAACACATATTCATTAACTTTAAATATACTTGAACATTTAATCTTACTTCTTGTAGCCTCCTTCCTTCCAGGACTAACTAGATTTTTGTTCTTTTTCTTGCTTCACTCATTGAAATCAGCATAGTTTTAGTTCTCTCAGTCACATTGCTGCTAACAGTCACCCAAACCATCTATCTACAGTTGTCACACTCTCTTCCTGCTGAGGTTGGGCCTTTGCTTATCTCGCAATGCTTTTGTTTATCTCCTGAGGACTTGGGTTTTGCTTTGGATCTTTTAGTTCCTTCCTTCCTCATCTATTCTTCTTCTGTTTCTTTACTTTCAAAACTATTTCTGTTTTAAAAATAAGTATATCCTTTACATAGAAATCATGAAAGATATTTTGAAAACTTGAAATAAAAGTAATCATCTCAAGATTTCAAATTATTGATTGGGCAAGGTGAATTATTGGCTAAAGGTTTTTGGATCTATCATAGATAGATAGATTGATCCATAGGCTTCCCAACTGGCTCTAGAACCTGCCTACCAATGCAGGTAGATATAAGAGATTCAAGTTTGATCCATGGTCAGGAATTTTCCCTGGAGAAGGACATGGCAACCCACTCCAGTATTCTTGCCTGGAGAATCCCAAGGACAGAGGAAACTAGTGGGCTGCAGTTAGTGGGGTGTATGCTGCTGCTGCTAAGTCACTTCAGTCATGTCTGACTCTGTGTGACCCCATAAACAGCAGCTCACAAGGCTCCCCCGTCCCTGGGATTCTCCAGGCAAGAACACTGGAGTGAGTTGCCATTTCCTTCTCCAACGCATGAATGTGAGAAGTGAAAGTGAAGTCACTCAGGCGTGTCCGACTCTTAGCAACCCCATGGACTGCAGCCTTCCAGGCTCCTCCGTCCATGGGATTTTCCAGGCAAGAGTACTGGAGTGGGGTGCCATTGCCTTCTCCGAGTGGGGTGTATACATACATACATATGTATATATTTATATATAAAGTTTTTCATAGGCCAGGAGCCATCTAAATAAATGTAAGACCTATTCTAACAGTTATACCCTATGGAAATGTCTGCTTCCAAGTTAGCATCAGCATTTGAGGGTTGGTTAGTGAGAACTAGGGATATAGACAAGCAAATTAACAAATAATGGATGAACAAAATATTATTTATACCTTGAAATTCATTTGGGATGTTTGCACATTTATCTCTGTAAATCATGAAGCTTTGAGACCTTTGCCCTCTGTTTCAGAGTTGGGCTCCACCACCTCACATATTTTTAAGTTCAAAAGATAACTCATCTAGAATGATGCTGATTTTAGTTATAAAATAGATGAACTGAATACATTACAATTTATTGATCAGAGAATAAAATCGTACTGAATGCCTAGAGCACTTACTGTGTGCTAGGTACTGTTCTAAGTATAATGTGTATAGCAATGTATTTAAACTTCGTTACCACATCAAAAGATGTATGAGTGTGTGTGTTAGCTGCTCAGTCCTGTCCAACTCTTTGCGACCCCATGGACTGTAGCCTGCCTGGCTCCTCTGTACATGGAATTCTCCAGGCAAGGATATTGGAGTGGGTTGCCATTTCCTTCTCTAGGGGATCTTCCTGACCCATGGATCAAACCCAGATCTCCTGCATTGCAGGATTCTTTACTGTGAAGGAAGTTAGCTTTCTTGAGGTTACACAACTAGTTATTCTATTTGAATCTATCTAATTTGGCTCCAGAAGCTAGTATCTTAAATGTTACATACTATTCCTTCAGAGTAAGTAGTAGTGGAGGTCCCAGAGAATCAATTAAACTTTTGTTGTCCTGTCCGAAGAGCGTTTCTGATGCTCTCTAAAGAACAGACCAATTAGCAAATATTCACCATGAAGTGCCATGTACACTGCATGTACTTTAGATGACATTGTAATGCTTAGCTGTTCAATTAGTGTGTTCTTTTCCTGTATGTACCACTTGTGGTTATTTAGAGTAGGATTTGGCCTTAATTTTTTTTTTAAACAAAAGATTCTCACTAAAGTGTGTTTACTGATTGCCAACCTTTTTTTTTTCTTATAGAATTAGAGGTGAATCTTGGGGAAGGCAATGGCACCCCACTCCAGTACTCCTGCCTGGAAAATCCCATGGACGGAGGAGCCTGGTAGGCTGCAGTCCATGGAGTCACGAAGAGTCGGACACGACTGAGTGACTTGACTTTCACTTTTCACTTTCATGCATTGCAGAAGGAAATGGCAACCCACTCCAGTGTTCTTGCCTGGAGAATCCCAGGGACGGGGGAGCCTGGTGGGCTGCCATCTATAGCATCACACAGAGTCGGACACGACTGATTTGACTTAGCAGCAGCAGCAGAGGTGAATCTTGTCTCAGTTCCACGGAGGTAAATGCATCATGACTTTGTCTACTCCACTATGGGTAGTTCAACCATAGGCAGTTTTACGGTGTTTTTGGCTTTGATATCATCATATCCAAACACATTTTGAGATGTGCAATGTAACAGGAATGGCATAGCACCTAATTCGTAATGAGTATACTGTATGGAATAGGATATTGATTCGGGGCAGACTACAAAGGGATAGCTACGTGAATTCAAGTTCGAGCTCTCTTTTGGGTATATGGCCTTAAACAATGTGTATGCACATTTTCTGTGCCTTTGTTTTCCCATAGATAACATGTGACAGTATTAGTTTTAAATACATCTTAGTTGTTATGTGTGCTTAGTCGCTCAGTTGTGTCCGACTCTTTGTGACCCCATGGACTGTAGCCTGCCAGGCTCCTCTGTCCATGGGGATTTTTCAGGCAGGAATACTGGAGTGGATTGCCATGCCCTCCTCCAGGAGATCTTCCCAACCTAGGGATTGAACCAAGGTTTCCCACATTGCACGGAGAGTTTTTACTGTCTGAGCCACCAGAGAAGCCCAAGAATACTGGTGTGGGTAGCCTATCCCTTCTCCAGGGGATCTTCCCAACCCAGGAATTAAATAAATTAACATGTATGAAAGTAATGCTGTCTTTTATAGAATTGAAGTGACATATAAGTGATAACTTGTATTATTAATAATCCACCATTTTCTTGAGTTAGAACAACTAAGCTCTCACTGAAATTTATGTAGAGACATGTGTAAACTAATAATTACTACAAAAAAGTCACTGTGCTATAGAACATATAACACAGAAACTCGAATGAGGGCAGAGAGGCGAATGAAGTCAGGGAGGCAAATGAGAGTTCAAAGATGTGACATTCAAAATAAGAATGATGGATGGGTGGATGGCAATATATCCAAGTGGAAGGAATGGAATTAGCAAAGATCCTAGGCACAAAGAAGCGTGGCCTCTTCAGAGAATGAATAGAAGCCCAGTGTGGGTTGAATTTAAGAAAGAAGCAGAAATAGTAAAAATAGTTCCTGAGAGTTAATCTGGATTGTGCAGGGTCCTGTAGATTATGTTATAAATGTGGTCTTTCTTCCCATGGCATGATATGTCCATGAAGCTGGTAGGTAACTCAATTCACCATGGATTTTCAGTCCCGCAGTTTCTTTTACTATTCCCCAGCCGTGTTTGGCCAAATCCCACAAAACAAACCGCCACATTTTCCCTTCATGGGTTTAGGTTTCTTCCTTTTGCTTGTTCTTCCTATTACAGACTAAATTGTGCCACCGGCCCCCCTCCCCATTTTTTTTTTTTATTGAAGCCTTCCCAGTGCCTTAGAATGTGATTGTATCTAAAGATAGGACTTAAGAGATAGTTGGTATCATTTTAACTTAATCATTAAAGCCCACCTTAATTATTATCTGGGGCTTCCAGGTAGCTCAAACAGTAAAGACTCTGCCTTCAATGCAGGACACGTGGGTTTGGGCCCTGGGTTGGGAAGATCCCCTGGAGAAGGAAATGGCAACTGACTCCTGTATTCTTGTCTGGAGAATTCCATGGACAGAGCAGCCTGGTGGGCTATAGTCCATGGAGTTGAAGAGTTGGTCACGATTGAGCAACTAAGACTAACTAATGATTATCTGACTATTATTGTAGGATATCAGGACATACAACGAAACAAGAGGGACACAAGTGCACAGAGGGGATGCACGTGAGGAGACGGTGAGAAGACAGCCACTGGAAAACCAAGGAGAGAAGCTTCAAGAGGAACCAGACCTGTCCACACTTGATCTGGGACTTCTAGCCTCCAGAAGCATGAGAAAGCAAATCTCTGTTAAATCACCCAGTCTGTTATATTTTGATATGGCAGCCCTAGCCAATCAATACGTTCCCCTCTCCTTTCTTGTTCTTTTAAAATTAAATCTACAGTCTTACCACTGGGGAATATCATGACAAAGCATTTGATATCGGGAGTTGATGAGTTGTTATTTAAAGGACCCTCTAATGTGCCATTCCCTGGAAGTTGTTGATTACAGTTAAATTCACTTAGGGGAACACTGAACGTGGGATCATGTTTGTGGCCTTCATTCTAGCAAAGCTCTCCTAAGGGAGCTGTGAGACTTAAGCCCTGACTAAGGGCCTCCTTGGTGGCTCAGATGGTAAAGAATCTGCCTGCAATGCAGGAGACCCGGGTTTGATCCCTGGGTTGGGAAGATCCCCTGGAGAAGGGAATGGCTACCCACTCCAGTCTTCTTGCCTGGGGAATTCCATACACAGAGGAGCCTCATGGACTATAGTGCATGGGGCTGCAAGAAGGCATACACATCTGAGAGACTAACACAGTAAGAGTTGTGCCACCCAGAGCCCTGCAGTGGGGCCCCTGGGATGGTCTAATAATTGCTAACATGACTCCTTCAATAATTAATGATTCAGTTGTTTTAAATGCCTTAATACATAAAAGCTCACATATGGTGTCAGATCTCCAAATTATAACACAAAATAGATGTTTTGCAGTAACTTATATGGAATTAATTCCATCCTAGAGTTCTTGTAGAAATTAGAAGTCATTTAAAGACTGAGCTCTGATGGTTATGTGTCACTAGACTCCCTCTGTGGAACCATTTCCTTGTAAATTTTTGTAATCCATTTGTATTCTGTACACATGTGGTCTCTTGACGGCTTTGGTGGTTCTTAATTGCACTTCTCATAGGCAATCCCAATGGTAGGTTCCTTTCAACTAAACTAGTAGGGATGTGCCATCAAGCACAAAAACAAAAACAAACAGAAAAAAAAACTGGTTGATTTAATTATTAATGGTAAATGTCCTTCTAGCTTCTTCCAAGAAAGCGAAAGCACATCACTTGACTAATAAACCTTTTCAGTAATGAAATATAATTTTACTTGGTCAAGTTATTCTCCTAAAGTTTTAGTTCTTATTTATGGATTCTTAATCTCAGGTGCCCGGGATTGGCTTTATCACCCTCTTCAGTTTCTGGAGTTCTACTATTGATCTCCCAAAGAACTTGTGTCTTTTAAGTGATTTTGTTTTAATTATTCTCCATATTTGTCACTTGTGTCCCTCTTGACTTTTTGAAAATGTTCCAAAGTAATTTTTTAAAAAAAAATCTATTTCCCAGATTTATTGAGATGTAATTGACATACAATTGTATAATTTTAATATATACAATGTAAAGATTTTATATATGTATATATTGCAAAATGATTACCACAATAAAGTAGCTAACACATCCATCACCTCACATAATTACAATGTCTTGTGTGTATGATCAGGGTTTAATTTATTCTCTTGGCAACTCTCAAATATGCATCACAGTATTATTAACTGTGGTGGCCATGTTGTACATTATAACCCCAGACCATACTCATTTAATAACTGGAAGTTTATATCCTTTAACAACCTTCACCAATTCTCTTCCAACCTCCCATCCTTGGAAACTACCAGTTTATTCTAATTTTTTTTTTTTTCTTTCTCCTAACTCATGTATACTTCTTTTGCTTTTGTATAGTTGCTATGTCCTTCGGACTTCCCAGGTGGTGCTCGTGGTAAGGAACCTACCTGCCAATGCAGGAGATGGGGGAGAGGGGGGTTCAGTCCCTGGTTGTGAAGATCCCCTGGAGGAGGGCACAGCAACCCACTCCAGTATTCTAGCCTGGAGAATCCCATGGACAGAAGAGCCTGGCGAGCTATAGTCCATAGGGTTGCAAAGAGTTGGACATGACTGAAGTGACTCAGCATGCATGCATGCACTATGTGCTGTATTTTTTTCAAAAAAGTCCTAACTTTCTTAGGACAGTTTCCTTTTTTAAAAATAGATAAAAATATTTATAAGCCCTCATTTGAAAACAGAACAATCCTTAATTAGCTTACTTCCAATTAATCAAGTAATGCTACATATGTATGAATGGGTATGTAATTTAACGTCAGTAGCTCAAAAATGCACTCTGTATGGAACACTAGGTCTGCAGAGCCCACTGCAGAATTCGTTATGAAAGGGAAACATTTCTGATTAAGAGTGAAAATATGATTGAAAAAGACAAAGGATGGCACAGGCCAATCAAAAGAACTAAAATGTCCTCCCTTTTTTAGCAGCTGAATGAATTTGGCCATGCCTATCGTTCTAGTGCACAGTATACAAGGTAAGCATTAACTAATATTCAGCCTGTGACTTCACAGAAGATACTAAATAGCAACAGGGCAGCAAAGGAACCTGAGAGTAGGGATCAGTGTCTGCAGAAAAAGGGGCCTTGGGTATTAGGCTAATAGAAATTAACCTTGGCTATTTCTACTATTCAGAAGATGAAAGGAAATGGAAAGCTAATCACTGAAGTAATATACCTCAAATCTTTTCCACCTGCCTAGAAAAAGAAAGCAATGGTCAATGATACAAGAGAGGTGACTTGCTTTTGTTAATTAAAATCGTGCTGTGTATTTTCATCAACTCTGTTCACTAATGAGATGAACATTATATTATGTATTTTTTTCTGTCACTTAAAGATATTAATTTTATGGTAAGACTATTACCCTGATTTCAAATATTCCAAGAAAAGCTGGAGAGAGAGTGATGAGAAAGAGACCAATTCCAAGAAATCTTTCATTACAGAGGTTATCTGCAGAAATTAGTGTCCAAATGCTTGATTTTCTCATAGACAATTTGGTGAACTTGTTGGGGTCCAGTGTGTTTCACTGGAGTAGGAGAGAGCAAACTGCAGTGCGTGGGTTAAACATGGCCTGCTGCCTATTTTCGTAAATTAAGTTTTATTGGAATACAGCAACATTCATTTGTTTACATACAATCTACAACTGCTTTTGTGATATAATTGCAGGGGCTGAGTAGTTGTGAAAGAGACCATTTGGCTCTCAGAGCCTAAAATATTATCTGGCTGTTTACAGTTTGACAACCTTTTCACTGGATAATGGCAAACAGGTCAAGTTTCAGAGGTGAGTATAAACCGATGTGAAGATAATTGGATGGAGATGAAATTGGAAGGAGGTTACCCTGAGCTTTTAGCACCATACTGGGAGGGAGTATTTAAAAACCAGAACAAATAAAAGTAGACTGACAATTATCTTGTCAGGAGGATGAAAAGAAAAATCAAACATAGGTCTTTACATTAAATGTAATCTGAAGACAATGAGCAAAGTTGAATCCTGTAGCTTTCATGCATGGCTTAGTAGCTCTTAGCTATATCTAATCTAGTCTTCATAATTCAGTTATTGAAATGACAAGACCTGAATTAGTCTGTAGGTGCTTTGTTCCTGAGTACAAGTACATAAT
The DNA here is from genome assembly GCF_000754665.1 of Bison bison bison. Taxonomy (NCBI): domain Eukaryota; kingdom Metazoa; phylum Chordata; class Mammalia; order Artiodactyla; family Bovidae; genus Bison; species Bison bison. Next base: position 2,476,060 of record NW_011494868.1, on the reverse strand, counting down.
CTTAGGGGCTAGGAACAGAGGCATAAGGTTAGTGTACAGATCAGTTCATTGGCTAGAAGAAAGCTACAGATACCAGGATGAACCCTTAACATTCATTCTGTTTGTATATGACATGCCACTGCTTGTTTGTATAAGACATGCTCTGTACGTGATTATTTACAAAGGGAAAAATGACATAGCCCTTTATTCCAGTGAAAGGGGGCATGCTCAGTTTGGGGTGTCTGGGCTATAGTCTTCTAGAAAGGTACCAATATTTTTTTTTTCAGAAAAGGGATTTTGTTTGTTTGTTTGTTTGCTTGCTTTTTAAAGCATTTGAAGATCTTTTTGAAGTCTCCCCAGTTTGTAATGTTTCTTTGATCAAAATCTCTAGGTCAGAACTGGAACTTGTTTCAAACACTGACTGCTTTTCGCTTTGAGGCCATGTTTACATGACTCCCAGGATGGGAAGTCTGAACACAAGCCTGAGGTAAGCGTGTCAGTAACATGCATTAGCTTCCCTCACGTGATTGGGACCACAAGTTTAACTAAGGACGCTGATAAGTAGTTCTACATTGATTTCAGTTTATGGTAAAACTTTTTAAAAACGCTCTTCATGAAAGTGAAATTGATAGACCCTTATTTGGACATCAGATGTAAAGTCTAAAGTTTTTCATTGATATTGTTTAATATTTTACAATGGCATTTTTAAAAGGAGAATGTAGATGGATAAAATACAATATTTTGAGAATAAAAGAATCCAAGTGAATGTTACATGATTATAAGTGTTTATTCCATGTGAACTAACCTTGGAAAATGATTCCAAGATAAAAGGCAAAAACATTTCCTGAAAATGCCTCAAATCTAATTAGAAACCTCTGATTATTATTGGCAACCTGGAAGTTAAGGAAAACCTTGCTAAACCACAGGAAACTTCTTGTTGAAAAATTCACTATTATATATTATGTGATAATCTGGAGAAATTTCTAATTTGCATTTGAGCTTAAATTTAGGGCCATGTGGAAGTTCTGTATCTGGAGTAAGTGTATAGCCTGTGAATTAGAAATGTGTATAGTGCTATTATTTGAGTGAAGGGAGCACCAATTACACATTGTTGAGAATGTTTCAAAATACTTAGATCAGATCAGTTGCTCAGTTGTGTCTGACTCTTTGCGACCCCATGAATCGCAGCACGCCAGGCCTCCCTGTCCATCACCAACTCCCGGAGTTCACTCAGACACGTCCATCGAGTCATTGATGCCATCCAGCCATCTCATCCTCTGTGGTCCCCTTCTCCTCCTGTCCCCAGTCCCTCCCAGCATCAGAATCTTTTCCAGTGAGTCAACTCTTCACATGAAGTGGCCAAAGTACTGGAGTTTCAGCTTTAGCATCATTCCTTCCAAAGAAATCCCAGGGCTGATCTCTTTCAGAATGGACT
>NW_011494868.1:2425397-2474207 GCF_000754665.1 Bison bison bison | reverse complement strand
ATGTACTCTGCATATAAGTTAAATAAACAGGGTGACAATATACAGCCTTGACGAACTCCTTTTCCTATTTGGAACCAGTCTGTTGTTCCATGTCCAGTTCTAACTGTTGCTTCCTGACCGGCATACAAATTTCTCAAGAGGCAGATCAGGTGTTCTGGTATTCCCATCTCTTTCAGAATTTTCCACAGTTTATTGTGATCCACACAGTCAAAGGCTTTGGCATAGTCAATAAAGCAGAAATAGATGTTTTTCTGGAACTCTCTTGCTTTTTCCATGATCCAGTAGATGTTGGCAATTTGATCTCTGGTTCCTCTGCTTTTTCTAAAACCAGATTGAACATCAGGAAGTTCACAGTTCACGTATTGCTGAAGCCTGGCTTGGAGAATTTTGAGCATTACTTTACTAGCGTGTGAGATGAGTGCAATTGTGCGGTAGTTTGAGCATTCTTTGGCATTGCCTTTCTTTGGGATTGGAATGAAAAGTGACCTTTTCCAGTCCTGTGGCCACTGCTGAGTTTTCCAGATTTGCTGGCATATTGAGTGCAGCACTTTCACAGCATCATCTTTCAGGATTTGGAATAGCTCAACTGGAATTCCATCACCTCCACTAGCTTTGTTCATAGTGATGCTTTCTAAGGCCCACTTGACTTCACATTCCAGGATGTCTGGCTCTAGGTCAGTGATCACACCATCGTGATTATCTGGGTCATGAAGATCTTTTTTGTACAGTTCTTCTGTGTATTCTTGCCACCTCTTCTTATTATCTTCTGCTTCTGTAGGTCCGTACCATTTCTGTCCTTTATCAAGCCCATCTTTGCATGAAATGGTCCTCTGGTATCTCTGATTTTCTTGGAGAGATCCCTAGTCTTTCCCATTATGTTACACAACCGTAAATGTTTTTATAAATGTGTTACTGTAATAGTTGAGGAGAGATAATTAAACAGGACTGGAGGGATGAGTGTCTCCTGTTTCTGCTTTTGAGATTGGTAATGGGTATGAAGAATGCTAGACACACATGATCTAGGTAGATATCATGGAGTAAGGAAGATATTTTTGTTCTTTCTTTCTTTCTTTCTTTTTCTGCCATGATTGCTGTGGTTCAATACCAATACTCACCAAGGAAGCTGTGCTTGGCCATAAGAACTGGATTCACTCAATTTAAACTAATAAAACCTACATCCCAGTGCCTCTCTAATTAGATTGATCACATCCATGGGAACAACCAGCATTATTCATGTTTAGCATCCTAGAGCAGCATACCACCAAGGATTAAACAAACGCTGGCAACATCTGGGATATAGGAACTGGAAGCAATGGTCTCATTGAATTTCAAGAGTGCTTTATTCCATTAAGCAATTCTTAATTTTCAAACAAAAGCAATTCTTTATCCAGAAACAATACTAGTATGTGGTTGTGGCCAAGGATCTCCTTTACTGCTCATAATATCCCATAATTTTCAGTAACAGGCAACAGTTTTAGCCATAACTGAACATCTGTGTTCATCTGTGCAGTAGTAACTCTTGTGGTCCTAGACCACGTGGAGTTCCAGGGATCAGTATAATAAACATATCTCAGTGAATCTACCCCCCCCCCCCCCGCCAACTTTTGTTTCCTTGTGGTTTCTTATAATGCAGCTTCAGAAACCAAAGTTGCCAAAAATGTTTTTATAAAGCAAGTTGCCAGTGCTGTGGAAGGAACTTTCAACATCTGTATCAGTGACACATTATCAAGGTCTGTTAATAACTCATTCCTGTATATATTTTTAAATAACCTACCTAGATAGGAAAAGGCTGCAATAAAAGCTGTTCTGGAAAAAAAAAAATGCATTAAAGCTTTTCAGAAGAAAAACTTTTAAGTTCATAATGAAATCTGTGATGACAGCTTGCAATTTGTTTTCTTTGAATATGTGTACATATTGACCTTCATGGTTTATGGTATCAGGCAAGGGCTTGATTCACAGAGAAAGCTTTGTACTTTCTCAGGCAAGATACTGAAATCCCCTCAGTCTGTTTCCCCATTTATAAATCTGGGATACCGTGAGACTTAAATGAGAGAATATACATGCAACGTGAACACGATGAGGAAGTTTTCAGAAGCAGGTGCTGGAGGACTATAGGTGAAAATAGCCTTTCTAATTTTGAAATCCAGGGAAAATGTCTCAGAAATAGTGTTAGAAGCAGAAACCAGGAAGATACAGTGAGAAGTCTTTTTTTTTTTGGTCTTTTTTAGGAATAGTACTAAAACGTACATAGATGATTCAGAGGATGCAAAGTTGAGCACACATTCAAGAGAAGAGAGCCAGACGTTGTGCCTAGAAGAGCTGGAAGTAGAAAAAGCAAACTCAGAATTAACCAAAGTGTGTTGGAATAGCTGAAGCAAGACATATATTAGAAACTCAGGGACTCTGGGATAAAAAAACTGTCAGCAGTGTTAGGAACACATACAGATGAATGTTTTGTGTGATTCTGTTTCCATAACAAATTGTCTCTTTAACATTGCATTGTTCTATATTTCATTAGATTCTATTTTTGAAAGTAAGCTTGCAAGTGGAGAAATACTGTCTACCTGCTCTGCCCTACTTCTCCTGTTTGTGTGAGTGACAGCGTGAAATAATTAGGATGTTAACCATGCAAGGATTAAAACAATGATGTATCATTATATGCATGAACTCAAAATTCTCACAGAGTCTTATAATCCTTTCCCAACTCCGGCTGCATACCCACAGGGAGCACTTCATGCTTACGGTAGCACATGTGAAGTGTAAATTACTGAACTGAGCAAAAGGAAACTCAAACCGACGCCTCACTGTGTTTGATTTCACTCTGCCGTCCCCACATGCGTGCCCTCCAATCCTCATCTTTTGTTGCTGTGACTCCTATTTTGTGAGATGTTGTGCCGAACTTGGAATAAATTCAGTGAATCTAATCATTGGGAAAGACTCTTGGGCACCTCGTTCAATATTTCAGCCAAAGAAGAGGTTCCCAGTTTCTGAAGGATGCAAGAAAAGGGACTTATTTTATCCTTGCATGCCTGAGGTTTAAGACTATTTCATTCCCTTCTATTTTGATTTAATCTGATTGTTGGATGTATGATTTAATACAAAGTCCAAATATATTTCTCTGTCCTTATTCTATTTTCTAAAGATACCCAGAAAAAGTATAATGTCCTTCCTATGCAGGCTTTAGTCATTTTAAGAAATCATCTCTCGATTCTATCTCTAAATCTGCCCTTGTCCTAGCTATAAATATATGTGATTCCTCCTAACTTTCTTCCAACACATGTTCTTAGTGCTTGCTTTTTGAGTGAGTAAGTATGGCATGATTTAGATTCTCTGTCATCCTTTCCTTTCTTCTGGATTCCAGACAGTATTTTATTTTTATGTTTCTCTCTAAATACCATGCCCAGAGTAAAGCATTCTGCCCAGACTTTTTTTGAACACCTTTTAGAACAAAGTATCTATTTACTTGTTACAGAATTTGTATTTTATGATGACCTAAGATTTCATTAAGTTTGACTAACACATACTGTTGCAACATATTAAAATTAAACACAACAACTCATATATCCTTCTGTTACAATCTCCTCTTTAGTCACGTCTCTCTGACCTTATCTATGAGTAATCGGATGTTGTAGACAGTAGTTTTTTCTAATTTAATATTTGGGAAATGTTCTGAAATTGATTAAAACATTACAGATACGTTCACTTTTGAGTGTAAAATCATTAAGTGATGAATTCTATTACTGCTCTTCCCCTAAAGGCACCCTACAACAAACAGCACCTGGAAAATATCCTATTTACTTATTGTCACTGAAAGGCCCGTGGTGCCTTTCTTCAGAGAGGATTAATGTCATGTCTGATCAAAGGGGCTAGCTATTTAAGCTAGAAATAATACCCTTGAGTTAAAGAACATGTAGTCTAATTTGTCTCTTGTTAACCAGGAATTCATGGTCAGTGGGGATTAATAGTTCATCTTGTAATTTATTCTGCTTAATTCTTACCTGGTCTAACATCACCTGTTGTGCCACACTTTAGAGACTTAGCAATAGCTACTATATTAAGCAGGCCAGCTGTGATGTTTCCAGTGTTTAGAAGTTTAATACCTTTCTGCAACACATATCCACAGGTGTCTCGTGCATATTTGTTGATCAGTGGTAAGGTGGTCACAGAGAGATATAGATTTTTGCCAGTGTATTATAGACTTGAATTAATTTTTGAATCATGTCTTCCATCATTAGAACTGTAACCTACCACAATGGTGCTTCTTAGTTAATGACCTAACTTTTATGCGATCCTTTTAATAATTTTCTTTTTTTTTCTCCATGTGTTTGTTTGTTGCCTCACATACATTTAAATGAGGGAAAGATAAAAGGACTGTGGGTGGAACAATGGACAAACATACCCAACAGTCTAGTATTTTTGAACGGTAGATAAACTGGATTTGGAATATAGCAGACAAGGGAACATGTGCTATTTCTGATAAGGTCAAATTTTACTACTAAAAATTCTCAACTTATTTTTTCTTTAATTTAGTAGTTAAAAAACAATGCTCAACATTCCCTTTACTCTTGTAACTTAGAAAGTCTGCCATGACCAAGACAGTTGTGGCCAAGGCCTCATCAGAAAGGATGTATTCAATAACAAATATATGAGTGAGTTTTTTGAGGCAGGAGCTAGACATGGTTGAGTTGTTAATCAAAAAATTCCGTGTAGTATCTCCATATGAGAAGATCATACCTCTCTCTACTCTTCTCTCCTACACCCTGTGTCTGTTGCCTTCCAAACTGGCCATGTTTTGTGTTTTTGTAAACTGAATGTGAGCAAAAGTAATGTGTGTCACTTTCAAGTAACAACCTCTCGAGCCTTTCTCCCTGAGTCTGCTTCTCTTTCTTCTGCCGCAAGATCAGTATGTTCTTATTAGTGGTGGTTTCTTCGGCTCTGGTCCGGGAATAAAGCGGATGTGGAAGGAACCTCTGACTCTGTGTTAGATATACATGTAAGAAATACTGAAATCACTGTTGTTATAAGCTATGTATAATACAGGTGCTTCATCGTGTGTAAACGATCAGCTGTCAGTGTTCAGAGCTGTGTACTGGAATGAAAGCACACTGCCGCACATTAAACAATTGCCAACTGTGAGCTGTGTTAGCATTAGCATTTCCAAATAAGTATTTGGGACCTGTATTAACAGAACAATAGTGATGGTTTATAAGGTCTAACATACGCTTTAATTGAAACAGCACAAAGCATATTCTTGGAAAATTAATAAGGATAATGTGATCAAATTACTATTTAAATAGCAAAACGACTAGAAGTGTAGTCCATGGTTGCACTTTTTAAAAATTTTATTTTAGTTGGAGGATAATTACTCTATAATAGTGTGATGGTTGCAGCCATACATCGTCATGAATTGGACACAGGGAAATGTTCGTCTGTCCCCCTCCTCCTACACCACCCTCCCACCTCCCTCTCCTGCACTTTTAATTTACAAGAAAATTATGTGTTGTGGGCTACATGGAGTAAGAAGATATTTTCACATCCTAATCCCTGGAAACTGTGAACTCTTACCTGATAAGGCAGAAAGAGTAAATCTTACGTCAAAAAATGGGATTAATTAAAGGACCTTGAAAGAGTTTATCCTGGATTATGAGTTTGGACACTAAATACAAAAACAAAAATATGTTTCCTTATATTAGAGTTTTAAAACAGATACACAATAAATAAGATTCAATGCAGTTCAGTTACTCAGTCGTGTCTGACTCTTTGGGACCCCACGGACTGCATGCCAGGCCTCCCTGTCCATCACTAACTCCTAGAGTTTACTCAAACTCATGTCCATTGAGTCAGTGATGCCATCCAACCATCTCATTCTCTGTTGTCCCCTTCTCGTCTTACCTTCAGTCTTTCCCAGCATCAGGGTCTCTTCCACTGAGTCAGTTCTTCGCATCAGGTGGTCAAAGTATTGGAGTTTCAGCTTCAACATCAGTTCTTCCAGTGAAAATTCAGGATTGATTTCCTTTAGGATAGACTTGTTGGATCGCCTTGCTGTCCAAGGGACTCTGAAGAGTCTTCTCCAACACCACAGTTCAAAATGTAGAGATAAAAATGTGAAGATAAGGCAGACAGAGGCAGCCACAAGCCAAGGATTACCTCATCACCAGAAGCTGGAGGAGTGAAAAAGCAGAATCCCTGTGGAACCTCTGAAGGGAGCATGACCCTGCTGACAACCTGGTTTTGGACTTCTGGTCTCCTGACCTGAAAGACAATAAATTTCCATTGTTTTAAGATATGGCATTTATGTAACTTGTGACAGCAGCTCTATGAAACTAATATACGTAATAGATCAATAATCACTAACTAAACCAGCAATTCCAGAAAACTAAACTTTATGTACACTCAAGAATACATGTCTGGAGAATCTAGTTCTAGTAAATCCAGACTGCAACTTGTGTTTGAATATCTATTTAGCAGTTGTTCTAATGGATGTAAATACTATAAATATGAAGATGTTTGGGGGGAGGGAATATCTGGAATAGGCAACACACACTTAAAGATGCTCAGTGGCACCTTCTGACTAGTGGCTTGTGGGTAAATATCACCAGTTCATGTCTGCAGTGACTTGGCACACAGTTTCCTTGTCTGTCTCTTATTTCTTCACTTCACATCTTCACATTGTTTTCATGAAAGTATAGTTGGTTTACAATGTTGTTAGATTCAGATGTATAGCAAAGAGATTCAGTTACACATATACATATCTATTACTTTTCAGATTCTTTTCCTTTATAGGTTATTACAATATATTGAGGCTATTTCCCATGCTGTATAGTAGGTCCTTCTTGGTTATCTATTTTATAATATATATAGTGTATACATATATGTTAATCCCAAACTCCTAATTTATTTCCTGTCCTCTTTCCCTTTTGAAAACCATAAATGTTTACTATGTCTGTTAGTATATTTCGGTTTTATACATAAGTTAATTTGTATCATTTAAGATTCCACATATAAAGCAATACATGATATTTGTCTTTCATTGTCTGGCTTACTTCACTTAGTACGATAATCTGGAAGTCCATCCATGCTGGTGCAAATGTTGTATTTCATTCTTTTCTGTGCTTGATTAATATTTCACTGTGTGTGTGTGTGTGTGTGTAAAACAACTCCTTTACCTGTTGATGGACATTTAATTTGCTTGCATATCCTGGCTGTTCTAAATACTGCTGCAACAAATATTTGCATGCCTGTATCTTTTCAATTTATAGTTTTCTTCAGATATATGCCAGGAGTGGGATCTCTGAAATCAAGTGGTAACTCTATTTTTAGCTTTTTAAGGAACCTCCATACTGTTCTCCACAGTGGCTACACCAATTTACATGCCCACCAATGGTGTGGAAGAGTTCCTTTTTCTCCACACCCTCTCCAGCATTTATTATGATGGCCATTCTGACCTGTGTGAGGTGATACCTCATGATTGTTTTGATTTGCATTTCTTTAATAATTAGAAATGTTGGACATTTTCTCCTAAGTCCATTGGCACTTGTATGTCTTCTTTGGAGAAATGTCTCTATAGACCTTTTGCCCATTTTTTATTTTCATTTTTAAATATTTATCTGTATGAGCTGTTTGCATATTTTAGAAATCAATCATTTCTTGGTAACACTGTTTGCAAATATTTTCTACATATTATAGTTTATCTTTTCATTTTCTTTATGGTTTCCTTGCTGTGCAAAAACTTTTAAGTTTAATTATGTCTCATTTATTTATTTTTGTTTTTATTTTCATTACTCTAGGAGACAGATCCAAAAACATTGCTGCTATTTAATGTCAGAGTGTTCTGCCCAGGTTTTCCTTTAGAAGTTTTGTGATACCTGGTCTTACGTTTAGATGTTTAATCCATTTTGAGTTTATTTTTTTATCTGTTGTTAGAGAAGGTTCTAACGTCATTCTTTCACATGGAACTGTCCAGTTTCCCAACACAGCTTATTGAAGATTGACTTTTCTTCATTGTGTATTCTTGCCTCCTTTGTCACAGATTAGGTGGCCATAGGTGTGTGGTTAATCTCTGGATTTTCTATCTTATTCCATTGATCTATATGCCTGCTTTTGTGCCAGTATGATATTTTTGATGACTATAGTTTTGCAATATAGTCTTAAGACAGGAAGCCTGATTCCTCCATCTTCATTTTTCTTTCTCAAGACTGCTTTAGCTATTCAGGATCTTCTATGTTTCCTGCAACTTTTTTTTTTCCTTCTAGTTCTGTGAAAAAGACCATTGGTAATTTGACAGGGATTGCATTGAATCTGAGATTGCCTTGGGTAGTATAGTTACTTAGACAAATGGATTCTTCCAACCCAAGAACATGATATATATTTCCATTATTTTGTGTCATTTTCAATTTATTCCATCAGTGTCCTACAGTTTTTGGAGTACAGGGCTTTTGCCTCCTTAGGTGTGTTTATTCTTAGGTTCACGTGTGTGTGTTTGTGCTCAGTTGCTCAGTCACTTCCGAACCTTTGTGGTCCCATGAGCTGTAGCCTGCCAGGCGCCACTGTCCATGGAATTTTCCAGGCAAGAATAATGGCTGTCAAGTCGCTTCAGTCGTGTCCAACTCTGTGCGACCCCATGGACTGCAGCCTACCAGGCTTCTTCGTCCATGGGATTCTCCAGGCAAGAACAATGGAGTGGTTGCCATTTCCTGCTCCAGGGGATCTTCCCAACTCAGGGATGGAATCTGCATCTCCCGCATTGGCCGGAGGATTCTTTATCACTAGCGCCACCTGAGAAGCTCTGTGCTGTGCTGTGCTTAGTCACTCAGTTATGTCCAACTCTTTGTGACCCCACGGACTGTAGCCCGCCAGGCTTCTCTGTCCATGGGGATGCTCCAGGCAAGAATATTGGAGTGAGTTGCCATGCCCTCCTCCCTGGGAAGTCCTAGTCTTCACATACTTAAATAAAATATTTGCTAAAAATTTTATGAGGAATATAATCAGCAGCCCTCTCACTCTCAGAAAAGGATGACCAATAACCTCCCACCGAACACCAGAGTTCTGTAATACACAGTGTAAATCCCTAGAAACTGCGTTTACTTGTTATTGAGATACAGTCTTAAAAACATCTAAAATCATAAACTGCTATCAACTTTGCTGTTTCAAATCATATTGGTGAGAAAGGAACCATCTCATTTTTGTCAGGAAGATCATAGCTATTTGGGTCACTTTGATATGGAAAAGCAGCTTTGATTTTCAGTCAGCTTCAAAGTCTAAGACGAAAGGCTTTTGGACACAAAATTCCACTTTTCCATAACTAGTAGTTTCCAAAGAAACGGGACACTGAGTCCTGCTCCTCAGCCTAAGCCTAAATCTTTGTATATAAGGGCTGCTTTGTTTTGTTTCAAACAAAACACTGCATCATTTAAATTCTACTGAAACTCTCCCCTTTTCAACGCCCTGTTAGAGCCTTAGGTCCTCTTTTTATCTGGTGGGATATTTTATGCTTTCTTTGGTGTACCCTCTGTTTTGTTCAGCAAGTTAGCAATCTTAACTTTTTTCATCTCTCAACTGGTTCTTGTTGGTCTTTGGCTGTTGGGATTTGGAAACAGTTTGAGACATGCTAGAAAATAAAGCATATGAGTTATGGAGAAGACATGATTACTGTAGAACAGGGTAGTCTGAAGAATCATGGAAGGGAGTTTGAGCTGGATACTAATGAGTATATTGGATTTATGTAGGCAGACTCTAGAAGCAGCATTTGAGTCAGATCATCAGTGTGAATAAAGACAAAATGGCGGAACATTCAGTTCTTTCACAAGTTCTACATACTCTACCTTCAAATTTCACTGCTCTCATCACATGTTCAGATTCCACACTGACCCCAGCCCTGTTTGGATTGATGTGGTAATTTTCTAACTTGGTTACCTACTTATCCTTGTTCCTATCTATTAAGCATAAACCACTCAGCAACTAGAATTACTGTTCAAAATGTAAAATGTCTTATTTCTCTCCTTTGAAAGATATGTACTGACTTTTGCTGTGCTTCAAATCCAAAGCCCTTCCCTGTGAGTGTGTGCATGTGTGTGTGTGTGGACATGGCCTACCCAATTTCTGAGAACTCTTCCCCCGCTCTCTCTGACCTAGCCATGCAGGTCTGTTTCTCCATCAGCCTGAGAGACTCTGTATTGTTTTCTCTGCCTGTAGTAGGCAGGAGGGAAGGAAAAGTCTGAGAGTAGAATTTGAAGTAAAGAAGGGATTATATGACCACATTTAGGACTATCATTATACACATTAAAACATTTTCCCTGCTGGCTCAGATGGTAAAGAATCTGCCTGCAATATGGGAGACCTGGTTCAATCCCTGGGTTGGGAAGATCTCCTGGAGAAGCAAATGGCAACCCACTACAGTATTCATGCCGGGAGAATCCTGTGTACAGAGGAGCCTGGTGGGTTACAGTTTAAGGGGTTGCAAAGAGTCGGACACTGCTGAGAGAATTACACTTTCACTTTCATGATACACACATATAAATGTTTAAAAAAGACAAGTATCCACATTTGATTGTAACATTTTTTTTTCATATGTGGACATCAAAGATATCCAACAAATTCATGCAAGATGTCTCTTTCATGTTTAAGGAAAAAAAGAATTGTTAAAACAGGAACCTCTCGGGTCAAGTCCCTTTGACTCTTGACAGCAATAATGATGCTGTTTTATGACCCGAGTTCCCATTACATTTCTCCTTTCCCACTTGCCTTTAAATTACCTCTATAGAGTTAAAAATCATCATCATTATTATCTGAAGTTAAAGTCTTTCTACGGCAATGTGAATATTGTATAATAATAGGATTGAGATAAATACACAATTATTTGTGCATAAATGTGTTCCTTCTACAAATGATGGATTAGATTTTTACTGCCAGATTCATTGAAAACCCATAAATTTGCATATATTTTTTACTGATGTGACCTAATTAAGAAGTGAGTTGAATGTTATTAAAATCTATGTTCTAGGACCTTATTCTATTAAAATACTCCTAGCAGGCTGCCTTTCATGTCTCACTGAAGGGTTTGTTTCTACAAGTAGATATATTCCAAGTTTTGACTCTCAACTCTGTCTGTAAATTGTCTTCCTTTACTTGTTAGTAGCATGTCTTACTATCATAGGTAATGGTATTCCACCTGGACTACCACACCAGCCATCTACATAATTACTATATATTTGATGAATGGTCCTTTATAGGACTTTATGGTGCTTTATGGACTGAATATTTGTGTCTCTAAAATTCAAATACTGAAGCGCTAACCCATAATTTGGTGGTATTTGTAGATAGGATCTTTGGTACCATAAATAGGTTGAGATGAAGTCTTGAGGGCAGGTCTCCCATGATGATATTAGTGTTCTTACAAGAACAGGAAGAGACACCAGAGTCTCTCACCACCATGTAAAGATACAGCATGAAACTGACTTTCTATAAGCCAGGAAGAGCCCTCAGCGGGAAAATAAATCAGCTGAAACCTTGATCTTGGCTCTCCCAGCCTGCCAGAACTATGATAAATTCCTATTGTCCAAGCCACCCAGTCTATGATATTTTCTTACAGTAGCCTGAACTAAATCAGATGGTCATGGATCAGTGGATGTGACCAGGTGTATAGTATAAAAGTTCAAACACTCATCATCTTGAGTTTTTAAAATAATTTATCTATGTATTAATTTTTGGTTGTGCTTGGTTATGCTGTGCGGGCCTTTCTCTAGTTGCGGAGAGTGAGGTCTACCCTCCAGTGACTTGTGCAGGCTTCTCATTGCAGTGGCTTCTCTTGTTCCAGCACATGCTCTAGGGTGCACGGGCTTCTGTAGTTGCGGCATGTGGGCTCCGTAGCTGTGGTTCCTGGGCTCTAGAGTGCAGGCTCAGTAGCTGTGGTTCCTGGGCTCTAGAGTGCAGGCTCAGTAGCTGTGGTTCCTGGGCTCTAGAGCGCAGGCTCAGTAGCTGTGGTTCCTGGGCTCTACAGCGCAGGCTCAATAGCTGTGGTGCATGAGCTCTGTTGCTCTGCAACACATGGGATCCTCCTGGACCAGGGTTTAAACCCATGTCTCCTGCACCAGCAGGTGGACTCTTTACCACTGAGCCACCAGGAAAGCCCTCTTGATTTGTTTTTAACAAGTGTTCATTGTAGAACTTTATAGATTCCCATTCTCATGGATACCATTTTCATACAGTCAGATTTAGTATCATCAGGCTTATCAATATTTATACTATTTGTAATTGCATTTCTAAATTTCTGGGGTTTATTCTAAAAAGATGCTTGTTCATTTCTGTGTTTTATTATTCTAATCATAGAGTTCATAAACGAGTCCATTAAAATTAAGCAAACTATAACCCTACACCTTCATGTTTGCTTTTATTTGGATATGAAGAATGAAAGATCATTATCTTACCATCATAATGGCAAAAATTTACCAAAAAACCCCCAAAAACCACTGGCTATAATGGAACACCTAATTATCTCCCCTCCCACACAGTACTAGTAAATACTCTTGGATTTTTAAACTACGAGTTATGGTATAGAAAGTTGATTTCATTGTTTTTCAAAAATGGTATACAGTTTGGATATGGTAAATAATTTTTTTTTAGTTTCACTGCCATTCTATTTATCATTATAAATACAGATTAAAGAAGAACAAGCAACAGGAATAATACTACAGTTATTTTTAGGATAATGATATTTTCCCATATATAATCAACTCACATATACTCTACCCTGAGATTTGTCGAAAATAATTGGCAGTTGAACTATCATGTACAGCACTAAAAGAAAATGAAGTCATACTTATTCTCAGAATTTACTCAGAGTGCAGTTCTAGCACAAAACACGGTCATGACCAGCATGGAAGGACTCACAAATGCAAGCCCATTTAAAATTTGTGTTTAGAGAAGTCACAGATCTTGACCCTGAATTCCTTCTGTTTTCTGAAATAATGATTTCTCTGTAAGTACTCTCATCCTTTACCATACGTAACTGGACACTGTGACCAAATGAGAACATGGAATTTGCTTTAAATATGTTCTTCAATTAAAGAAAAATAGATTCTTTGGTAGTGGTTTCTAAGATCTGTGAAGGAGTTCAAGGATTTTCCAATCATAGGTCTATGTGCTAGCAAAAACAAAAAAACCTTTCATTCAATTAACATTTATTTTGTGGCATATAATTCCATGGATTTTGACAGATTCATAGATTTGTATATTCACCAGTTAAAGACAGAAAACTTTGGAATCCAAAGAAATCTCTTTCTGCCCTTTTGTAATCAACCCAATCCCACATGGCCAATTCCTGGCCATCATCAGTCTGCACTCTGTTCCTATAGTTTTGTCTTCTGGAACGTCATATAAATAAAATCATATACATTTTTCAGTCTTTCATTTAACAAAATGCATTTGGGATTCATACATATCATGTAGACCAATGATATCAGAGAAGGCAATGGCACCCCACTCCAGTACTCCTGCCTGGAAAATCCCATGGACGGAGGGGCCTGGTGGGCTGCAGTCCATGGGGTCGCTAGGAGTTGGACACGACTGAGCGACTTCACTTTCACTTTTCACTTTCATGTATTGGAGAAGGAAATGGCAACCCACTCCAGTGTTCTTGCCTGGAGAATCCCAGGGACGGGGGAGCTTGGCGGGCTGCTGTCTATGGGGTCACACAGAGTCAGACACGACTGGAGCGACTTAGCAGCAGCAGCAGCAGCAGACCAATAATTTGTTCCTTTATTTCCTGAATAGCAGTCTACAATATGACTGATTCCTGTTTATCTGTTCAGTTGAAGGACATCAAAGATTCCTTGAGGTTCATTATTTGTGCTGTAAATGTCTATGGGCTTTATCACCGTAGGAACACAAATTTTTGAATACTGGATCAACCTTGTGAATAAATTCCACTCAATTGTGACATATTATCCTTTTTAGATATGGTTGGATTTGATATGCTAATACTTTGAGGAATTTTTGCACTCATGTACCTGGGGGAGATGTTGATGAAAGAAAACTGCAGTCTTAATACTTGTAGTTAGCTCCCTGCCAGAGCTCTCCGTGCCTTTGTGTACACCCAAGTTTATGCTTGGTCCTGTATTCCTTTCGCCTACGGAATTCCTTTTACATTTCAGTGTTTCTTATAGTTTAGGTCTGATGGCCACAAATGTGCTTTTTATCTGAAAAAGTTGTTTCTTCATTTAAATTATATATATATATATATAGTATATATATATATAATTTGTTGGTTTTACCTTTTCTTCTCCTTTCCTCACTGTGAAATGTCGCCTTACTGCCTTTTGGCTCCATGGTTTCTGTTGAAGGGTCTGAATCCTCACCCACTCTGCGTGTAAAGTGTGTGAAAGAGCATGTATGTGCATGTGTTTCTTTTTCCTTTCTGCCTTTAAGCGTTTCCAGCAGTTTGAATATGGGTTTACTAGGTGATTGTTTTTCTTGTTGTTTATCTTGCTTGGTGTTGCTTGAATCTGTTACTTGTCTGTCATTAATTTTGGGAAATTCTCAATCATTAAATCCATAAATATTTAGTCTGCCTTCTTTTTCTCTTGCTTTGGGATTCAAACTGTATCCATGTTATGTTAGAACTTTGATGTTGTCCTACATCTTTTGAATGCCCTGTTTTTCCCCTGCAACCCCCTTTCCTTGTGTTTCAGTTGGGGAAATTTATATTGACCTATCCTCCAGTCCGCCAATACTTTTCTCAACTGTATCAAGATTACTGATGAAATCTTTGAATGCATTCTTTATCCATTACTGTGCTCCTGTCCTGCTGTCAGAATTTAATGTGATTCTTCCTCATAGTTTCCATATTTCTATTGAAAGTTCCCAGGTGGCTTACATATTTTCATTTTCTTGTTTAGAGAATTTATTTTGCAGTTATTTTCAATACTCTGTGATTTGTTTCAACATCTGTGCTGTATTTGAATCCAACCATGTTGGTTTCTTTGTCTATTGGCAGTGCATTTTTTTCATGCTTTCTGATTGATTAATTTTATTGTTGTTGTTGAAATTGGGTCATATTGTGCAGATGGATAGAGTAATGTAAAGTTAATCTTTTTGTAATGTATATGTATATCAAATCACTGTGTCATATATTTTAAATATATAATTAAATATAATATCCTTCAGTAAATTTAGGAGAAAAAAAAAGTGAGGTAGATAGTTTCTTATTCTTAGAAACGAGCTTGCCTTTTCTACTACTTGACTTTCAGTTTCAAGATTTGGGCTGATGGTAGTTTAGTCGCTAAAATGTGTCCGACTCTTGTGACCCTACCATTTGTAGCATGCCAGGCTCTTCCATCCATGGGATTTATCTAGTCTAGAATTGTGCTGGGTTTAAGGTTGGTTACTTCTGCCAACAAATATCCATCTATTCAAAGCTATGGTTTTTCCAGTAATTATATATGTGATAGTTGGACTATAAAGAAAACTGAGTGCAGAAGAATTGATGCTTTTGAACTGTGGTGTTGGAGAAGACTCTTGAGAGTCCCTTGGACTGCAAGGAGATCCAACCAGTCAATCCTAAAGGAAATCAGTCCTGAATATTCATTGGAAGGACTGATGATGAAACTGAAACTCCAATACTTTGGCCACCTGATGGGAAGAACTGATTCACTGGAGAAGACCCTGATGCTGGGAAAGATTGAAGGCAGGAGGAGAAGAGGACGACAGAGGATGAGATGGTTGGATGGCATCACCAAATAAATGGACATGAGTTTGAGTAAGCTACGGAAGTTGGTGATGGACAGCAAAGCCTGGCGTGCTGCAGTCCATAGGGTCGCCAAGAGTCGGATGGACACAACTGAGCAACTGAACTGAACTGAATTGATTGTTATGAATAAGCTCAATACACCCTTGTCTTCAAATTCTTCTAGGATCATTTATGCTTATTATGGGAGCAGGTTTGTCAGAGGATTTTACCCAGTGGCTAACTCATCCTCTGCTTTAGAGCTTGTCTCTGTGCTTGACCTTAGAGAGGGTATGTTCCTATATTCTTACAATTCTTCCAGCGTTATTTCAGTTTTACTTGATACTTACTAACCTGGTATGGGGACTTGTTTAGTTGCTAAGTCATGTCCGACTCTTTTGTGATCCCATGGATTGTAGCCCTCTAGGCTCCTCTGGCAAGGTTTCCCAGGCAGGGATACAGGAGTGATTGAGGTTTCCTTCTCCTAAGGATCTTCCTGACCCAGGGATTGAATCCCTTGGCTCCTGCCACATCTCCTGCTTTGTACGCGGATTCTTTACTGCTGAGTCACTGGGGCGTGAGGTGAAGTATTTTCTGTTATTTAGACTAAACAACCATTTCAAGTAAGCTCTGTGACCTTATTTAGGTCTTTGGCATGCAGGTTTCTCAGAGTTCCTGCCCCATTTCCAGATTCCTGGAGCAGTCAGCATTCCTGGCCTTTTTCTATATTGTCAGTTTCCTTTCCTTCCCTGCAATATATTTTCATTAGACCAAATTGTTAATGCCTTTCCCTTCAGAGTAAGGCTTTTATTCCACAGTGAAGATGGGGCAGAAGGGTCCAGGTTGTCGTTTCTTGCATCTCCTATAGTGCCTACTGTTTTCCTTACTCCAGTAAGGAAATCCTTTCTCGGTATTCTTGCCAAAGACTTTATGAGTGCCCACAAAATGCTGTCTAGAGGAAAAATTTCAGGAGCAGGCACATTCCCTCTGTAGCTGAATTCTTTCCAGTGCCAGGAAATATTTGCCTCAGATAAGCAAATGTTTCATCCTGTCTCTTCTGGGCTAAATTTATGGTGTGTCTAGCTTGTTTTTGTTCTAAGTGTGGGAGTACCTACTGACGTTTTGCTTTGTACATTTTTGTTTAGTGAAATTTATTATGCCTCTACATATGAATGTTTTAATTTTATATTTATGTGCAATGTATATGCAAATAGATACATATATCAATGCCATGTTTTGTTTTGTTTTTTTTCCAGGCTACTCTAACTTAGAGAACTGGGTGACAGGAAGTATACCAATAAAAATAAGACCATATTCTGACATTAGATCTCAGAAGGAAACCCAACCTCTCGTTACCTTGTGAGATCTCTCACACTGGCCTGAAGGTGCACATGAATTTCTCTCATAGTCCTGGAGACAAAATTCCTTGTTGGAGTGACGGGTGACTATGCCTTCCCACTGTGTTGAACTTCATTATATATCGAGCAACACAACACAGTAACATGTTCTCATTTTCTTGCATTGTCTCCAGTAGTAGCATTTGTGTTTGACTTCCTCTTTTGATTCCTTTGAGTCCTGGACCAGAAACCTGGGGGAAAAAACCGACAGGATTAGGGTCAGGACACATGGGGGAGGAGAATAGAGATGAGTACCAAGTCTGAAAATATGCTTTATGCTATATTCACCTCTGCCCTTCACTGCCACTCTCTCCTCCACTGAAGTCAAGCTTGTTGGCCTTACTCTGTACGAGCAATTATCTAATTTTTACATATTGATAAGGAAATGGAATTAATTGGAAGCAGGAGCTGGTATTGTGGGGATGGTTATTATTTCCTCCAAATGGTTTAGTCTTCAGGAGCAGTAATCAGCTTCATTATATTCTTTTCAACTCTTCATTCATTCCAAAACTCTTATTAAACTTTCTGTATGCTGACATTCTGCCAGTTTCTGAGGATAATGTGCTGAACATAGTTCTTAAACCTTAAAGAATTTAGAGTTTATCATCACAGCCTTCTGCAAATGAAGTCCTAACAATTTCTCCCTATCTAATAAAGCATCAAATTTTAACACTACATATTATTGTGTTCTTATATGTGTTAGGTCTCTTAGAATCATTATCATATTTCCTTTAATCCTCAAAACAGTCTTAGGAAGAAGATTAACATCTCTACCTTATAGTTAAGGCAACTGAATACATAAATGATTGTGTAAAACAATCATGTAGCTACTGGAGATAGAGGGAACTTCAACAGTAAGTCATACAGGGCAGCTTGATCTTGATAATTGTATTCTCAGGAGTGCAAAATTTGGTCCCTCTTCCCTTTAGTCTGAATTAGAAGTGGACGCCTCTATGTTTGGGCCTTTATTCCAGGAAGGGGAAAAATTTTCGTCTACAAAAGTGGGCTAAAAATTCAACATTCAGAAAACTAAGATCATGGCATCCGGTCCCATCACTTCATGGCAAAAAGATTGGGAAACAATGGAAACAGTAAGAGACTTTATATTTGGGGGCTCCAAAAGCACTGCAGTTGGTGATTGAAGCCATGAAATTAAAAGATGCTTGCTCCTTGGAAGAAAAGTTATGACCAACCTAGACAGCATACTAAAAAGCAGAGACATTACTTTGCCAACAAAGGTCCATCTATTCAAAGCAATGGTTTTTCCAATAGTCATATATGGACATGAGAGTTGGACTATAAAGAAAACTGAGCACTGAAGAATTGATGCTTTTGAACTGTAGTGTTGAAGACTCTTGAGAGTCCTTGGACTGCAAGGAGATTCAACCAGTCCATCCTAAAGGAAATGAGTCCTGAATATTCATCAGAAGGACTGGTGCTGAAGCTGAAACTCCAGTACTTTATCCATCTGATGCGAAGAACTAACTAATGCAAAAGAAAGACCCTGATGCTGGGCAAGTTTGAAGGCAGGAGGAGAGGGTGACGGCAGAGGATAAGATGGTTGGATGACATAAAGATGGTTGGATGACATCACCAACTCAATGGACAAGAGTTTGAGTAAGCTCTGGGAGTTGGTGATTGGCAGGGAGGCCTGGCGAGCTGCAGACCATGAGGTCACAAAGAGTCGGACATGACTGAGAGACTGAACTGAACATCTTTATTTTACTAGTCATATCTATTTATGCATTTACATGCCTATGTATTAATATATTAACTTAAATGTAACAGTAAACCCAATGAGTGTTCATTGGAAGGACTGATGCTGAAGCTGAAACTCCAATACTTTGGCCACATGATGCAAAGAGCTGACTTCTTTGAAAAGACCCTGATGCTGGGAAAGATTGAAGGAGGGAGGAGAAGGGGACGACAGAGGATGAGATGGTTGAATGGCATCATTGACTCCATGGACATGAGTTTGGGTAAACTCTGGAAGTTAGTGATGGACAGGCAGGCCTGGCATGCTGTGGTTGAGGAGGTCGCAAAGAGTCAGACACAACTGAGCAACTGAAGTGAAGTAAACCCATTCTTGCAGCAGCTGTTAGATTGATATAATTAGTATTAAGAAAATGACAGACATTACCAAATATGGTAAAATAGTTAAATATTCACAACCAACTGAAATGTCAACATATTTTTGAAAGCCCTTTTGCCAAAACAAACTTGAAATTAGAGATACACTTGAGATAAGAATGCCACATAAAACAAGAACATATATTTAGGTACTTCCCTGTACTTGGTATTAACTAGTTATAATGGTGAAGAAAGACAGTGGCTCGTTTTCTCATTTGGCAGGGCTTTTAAAAATAATGCTTATTAGAATGGTTTTGAATGCCCATGTGCTTTTCCCTGTACCTCTTTGCAAAAAGGCAATTTTTTCATATTTGGGTCAGAATGCATATTTTTGGACACATTTGTACTACTGTCTTTTTATGTATAGACCTTTGGGGAATAAGACTGTGTTTTAATAACTACACATTCAATCAGAACTCAGTGAAATTACCTTAAAATTTAATATGTATCATGGTAGTTTTAAAAGCTCTCAAGTGTCAGGTGTTAGGAATTCAACAGGGTCATCTATTCCTCTGTGTGTGTGTTAGTCACTCAGTCTTGTTCAACTCTTTGCAACTTCATGGACTGTAGCCTGACAGACTCCTCTGTCCATGGAGTTTTCCAAGTAAGAATACTGGAGTGGGTAGCCTTTCCCTTCTCCAGGGGCTCTTCCTGACCCAGGGATTGAACCCAGGTCTCTGGATCATAGGCGGATTCTTTACTATCTGAGCCACAAAGGATGCCCCTAGTGGCTGTAATATATGGTAGTAGAAAGAGAATATACTGCTACTACTACTGCTAAGTCACTTCAGTCGTGTCCGACTCTGTGCGACCCCATAGACGTCAGCCTACCAGGCTCTCCCGTCCCTGGGATTCTCCAGGCAAGAACACTGGAGTGGGGTGCCATTTCCTTCTCCAATGCATGAAAGTGAAAAAGTGAAAGTGAAGTTGCTCAGTCATGTACGAGTCTTAGCGACCCCATGGACTGCAGCCAACCAGACTCCTCCATCCATGGGATTTTCCAGGCAAGAGTACTGGAGTGGGGTGCCATTGCCTTCTTTGGGTGTCAAATAAACTTGGTGTAACTTTCAGTGTTGTTTATTCTCCATAGAATCATCCTTTGGCCTTTAACAAGTCAAATGGTTTGCATATGATATATGTGACTGGAAAAAAAGTACTAATGCATTTATCAACAATAGGTACAATAAATGATATACATCCAAATCAATGGAACTAAATTTATAAGCCAGAAGTAAGTATAAATATGCATCTTCATTTGTAAAGTGGGGATGACAGTAGTTATTTTGCAGGGTGGTGGTCAAAATATTCACAATTATATTTATAACAAAAAGGCTAGAACCTGATTCTAAGTAGATACTCATACACAGATGATACTGTTTAAGTTTAATTACTATAAAAT
The DNA here is from genome assembly GCF_000754665.1 of Bison bison bison. NCBI lineage: Eukaryota > Metazoa > Chordata > Mammalia > Artiodactyla > Bovidae > Bison > Bison bison. Next base: position 2,453,563 of record NW_011494868.1, on the reverse strand, counting down.
TAGTCCCTGGATTCACTGTGTATAGTTTAATACAATCATTTTCAATTTGTTTTTGACCATAGCCCTCAGCAAGAAATCCTTTATACATTATTTTTCAGTATGTATCATAGTGAATGTGCGGGCACACACACACGCATTCTTCTGTTAGAAAAATTTATTAGAGCAGTATTATCTTCAGTTCAGTTCAGTTCAGTCACTCAGTCGTGTCCGACTCTTTGCGACCCCATGAATTGCAGCACGCAGGGCCTCCCTGTCCATCACCAACTCCTGGAGTTCACTCAGACTCACGTCCATTGAGTCAGTGATGCCATCCAGCCATCTCATCCTCTGTCGTCCCCTTCTCCTCCTGCCCCCAATCCCTGCCAGCATCAGAGTCTTTTCCAATGAGTCAACTCTTTGCATGAAGTGGCCAAAGTACTGGAGTTTCAGCTTTAGCATCATTCCTTCCAAAGAAATCCCAGGGCTGATCTCTCTATATATGATAAACTATATTTTCTATCCTATCTTGCCGGGGTCCAGCCCCAGTGGATCCAGGGAATTCAAAGCGGGGACGGCGTCGGCGAGGAGGAAACAATAGATCAATTAAGTGTTAATTAAAGATATAAAGAGTGGTTAAATAAGGCTAGCTCAGTGAGGAAATTCAGTGTAGAAAAGAGGTTGAAATAAGGCTAGGTCAGTGAGGAAATTCAGTGTAGAAAAGAGGCTGAATAATTCAGCCAGAAGGTAAGAGAAAGAACGACATGGGGAGACCAAGCTTCGGTGAACAAGGCCCGCACTTTATTTTCCAAAGTAGTTTTTATACCTTAAGTTATGCATAGAGGATAATGGGGGAAGGGGTAGAGTCTTGCAGCAAACCAGGCTTTCTTCCTGCAAACTTATCATATGCAAAAGCTTGGGTGATTTGCATCATCTTCTGGCCTGGAAGCCTGTTAACATTTTAAGACCCTTTCTTCAGAAAACTTATTTTTCTCTAAAGGTGATTAGTCAGGAGTCACCCTCCAAAAGCATTAGATAAAGTTGCATTCCTACAGGGCAAAGGTGTGGTGGGCTATAACAAGAAAAAGAATTAACTCAAGGGTCCCAGGTTACAAACATTAAAGCTACTACTTACACCAATTATATTAATCAATACACTGCCAGGGACACAGCAGGTAAGGGATATGGAAACTTAGCAGCAAACATTGGCCCAACAAGTGAAAAGCCCTTCACCAATACAATTTCTAATCAATCTTTTAACTACTCAAAAGAATCTGTATTTAGACAGTTTAGAACATCTTCTGCCTCTCACAGTTGGGAGGCTCTGAACAATCACATGTGGCCAGAAAAACCTATTCAGGCAGGCTAGAGGATTTCCAAAGGAGTTTGTAGGTTGAAACACTGTCACACCCAGGAATTATTAACTGGAGCTGTAAGCTAACTCTTTTTTCAGAGAGGTAGTGGGGGACAGCCCCCCGTAAAGTCAGAGGTGTAGGTGAAGGCACAAAGCAGAAAGTAGGCAGACTCTGGTTTTGGGGGTAGACGCTCGAGAATTTCCAGGGGGACTCCTGAGGCTCGATCCCGCCTTTGTGTATGCAGAGCCTCCTTCCTCATGACCTTTGCCATGGGCAGAGCTTCTCACGCCAGCTCCCAGCACTATCCTACCTTACTCTTACATTCTTTTCCTAATTTGTGATTCACTAATGGGGTGCAATTCATAGAAGTGCAACTGAATCTGTCTTAAATGTTAGGGAGTGCTTTATAGAAAATATCTCCTCCCTGGGGGGAAATAAATTTCAAGGTAAATGATAATGGGAGGCAGGTAGGGGACTTCTATTTGGGGTGCAGAGTGCTTGGAACTTTATTTGGACTATTCTAAACTGTTTAGTGTATCTTGAACATTAAGTACATGTATATCCTATAACTAGTGCTAAGGTAAAAGAGAGTCCCTTGGACTGCAAGGAGATCCAACCAGTCCATCCTAAGGGAAATCAGTCCTGAATATTCACTGGAAGGACTAATGTTGAAGCTGAAGCTCCAATACTTTGGCCACCTGAGGCGAAGAGCTGACTCATTTGAAAAGCCCCTGATGCTGGGAAAGATTGAATGAGGGAGGAGAAGGGGACAACAGAGAATGAGATGGTTGGATGGCATCACTGACTCAATGGATATGAGTTTGGGTAAACTCCGGGAGTTGGTGATGGACAGGGAGGCCTGGCGTGCTGCAGTCCATGGGGTCGCAAAGAGCTGGACACTACTGAGCGACTGAACTGAACTGAACTGAAGGTAAAAGATATGATAATACAGACGGCAGAATCATGAAGACAATATTAAGTAACCTTCTATTTATCCTAAGGTTATTCTATAGAGAATCATAGAGATCCAACCAGTCCAACCTAAAGGAAATCAGTCCTGAATATTTATTGGAAGGACTGATGCTGAAGCTGAAACTCCAATACTTTGGCCACCTGATGGGAAGAACTGACTCATTTGAAAAGACTCTGATGCTAGGAAAGACTGAAGGCAGGAGGAGAAGGGGACGACAGAGGATGAGATGGTTGGATGGCATCACCAAATAAATGGACATGAGTTTGGATAAACTCCGGGGGTTGGTGTTGGACAGAGAGGCCTGGCGTGCTGCAGTCCATGGGGTCCCAAAGGGTCAGACATGACTGAGCGACTGAACTGAACTGAACTGAAGCTCTATTTTAATCTCCTCCCCATTTTTTTAAAGTGAGGATCACCGGTACAGATTTGTTTGGGGTTGTTTTCTTTTCTCCTTAGTTACTCTGAGGCAAGTTTATTGTTATTGTCACTTAGTCTGCCTCACTAAATGATTAGCAGAGGTGCTCTAAAAGAAAACAAATCTTTTGTGTTGTTCTTCTGAGGAGTAGCAGGGAGATTGGAGGCTGGGGAGATGGTGATCCCTCTGAAGCAGTATTGAAGAGGAGTTGGCTGATGTGAAGTAATAAACTCTAAGTGAAAAAGTAAATGGTGACAGATTGAAAGAGGGAAGGAGATACATGAACCCCAGGAGGACCACCAGAAGAGAGAAACATGCTTGGCAATAGAAAAATGATGATCAGAGTATAACCAAAGAGAAAGCCCCATGGTTCTACTGGAGTGCTTACAAGAGAATTGTAAGAGATGCATGCTCCTTTTAGACAAGGATTATTCATTCTTATTTCCTTTCATTTGTTACTCAGTTTTTCATTCAGAAATGTGTTGCTACATTTGGAAGCAAAGTTTGGAATATCTTGTGTCTGAGATGACTTTATGGTTGGAGAAAACAGCCTAAGAATACTGTATTCTTATTGCCTACCTGTATTCTTGGGCTTCTCTGGTGGCTCACATGGTAAAGAATCTGCCTGCAATGCAGGAGACCCAGGTTCAACCCCTGGGTCCAGAAGAACCTGTATTCTTATTGACTGCCTGGTCTAATTACATGTCTATATCCACCACTAAATGAGCTCTTTAAATGTGGAAGCAATTCATATACTCCTATATATTCTCTGTACCTCACATGATATCAGGCACAGCATAATAAATGTTTGTGCAATTTAAAATGTTCACCACTTCCTGCCCAAAACAAGGTATGCTCAACAATATTACATTATAGTTTTGCTTTTCCTTTACATGGACAATGTATATTCTGGGGAGAAAATTAAAAAAAAAAAAAGATTTTCTGTTCATCTCTACCTTCTTCAGCTTCAAAGAACTCAAAAAAGGTGTAACTTGCCTGTAAACTCAGCTCTACCTGAATCCCAAGCCAATCATGATCCATTGAGAAAGACAGCAGCTACATCCACACAGTCAAAGGCTTAGCGTAGTCAATGAAGCAAAAGTAGATGTTTTTCTGGAATTCTCTTGTTTTTCCTATGATCCGATGGATGTTGGCAATTTGATCTCTGGTTCCATCGTTAGCAGGTAATTATAGTATCGTTTACTCATCAAATTCTATTAACATGTTGATGGTAAACAGAGCATTGTTTGGGGCAGGATTTGAGTTAAGAGGTGGAGCAGTTGCTAGCTTGTTCCTTCAGTGACACTTGCAAAATGCCTTCTTTATGGTGACCTCTAGTTTAAATTTGTGACTCTCTTAAATGTCAAACAAGCTAAGTGGTGCATTTCATTAATGAAAAATTAATGAAAACCTTGGGCTGGCACATACTACTTGTTTACAATATATCTAATTCATTAGGAAGACATCCATCAAGTAAGGGCTTTGGCATGGCTCTGGTTGCATTGTGAGCAGGCTGTGTTCTCTTTCTTCCAGTTAATGAAAGTACGAGGCTGGGAAAAATTCACATAAAATAGATTTAATGAGTCTTTCGGGGAAGTTTTACAGAATAGGGTACATGAGTCATAAATATCACATGTAAAATCTATTTGGCCCAAATTATTTAGGATTGAAGATGGCTATAATTTCATTTTGTAATTAGAAAAATTCCCAAGTGTTTAGATCAGGAACTTAAATCCAGGCCAAAGGCCCACATTCTTTTTAGATCCTTGTCATTAACTAGGCTCAGTACTGAGCAAGTCACTTTAGGATTTAAGAAAGCTAATTTATATCCCCTAAATGGAGGTGAAATTGTGGGCTACATCCATAGATACAGGCTGTAATCATTTATTTTCTAAAAAGTGTCTAAAAAGTGAATATCAGTACATATCTATTTTTATATGTGAAAACTTCCTTGACCTTGGTAATTTCACTGTAAAAGAGGGTGGAAAGTTTTTTGAAAATTCATTTCAAAGGATTGCTTTATTTCTGTGTGAGTAGGGATTTTTTTCAATATTCAAATAGCTGGCAATATCTTTGCTTTCTTGTTTTTGTTCCTCTCATTGTCTTGCTCAAATTTTTCTTCATCCTCACTATTAGTTTTAAATGTTTATATAACTTTGATTTGCAAGGAGTGGTACTAGGTACTGGGGGAAATAGGTGCTGGTACTAAATATTCATTGGAAGGACTGATGCTGAAGCTCAAGCTCCAATACTTTGACCACCTGATGTGAAGAATTGACTTACTGGAAAAGACCCTGATGCTGGGAAAGATTGAAGGCAGGAGGAGAAGGGACAACAGAGGATGAGATGGTTGGATGGCATCACTGACTCAATAGACATGAGTTTGAGCAAGCTCCAGGAGATGGTGAAGGACAGGGAAGCCTGGTGTACTTCAGTCCATGGGGTTGCAAAGAATTGGACATGACTGAGCAACTGAAGTGAACTGAACTGGGGGAAAGATGAGCTATTGATCTATAGACTACATAACAGGTACTTTATTCAAACCCCCCCCCCCCCTTTTTTTTTCTTAGCACATTAAAAAGAGCTTGATGCCTAGGTAGGACTCCATTTGATAAATGCGATAGTCCCTGACCTGAAGGCATATTTTTGGTGGAGAGATGCAATATTCAACTACAAGAATAATTTGTAGAGTTGATTACTGTGATGGTTAATTTTGTATGTCCACTTGACTGGCCTAAGAGAGGCTCACAGAGCTGTTCAGTCATTATTTCTGGGTGTATCTGTGAGGGCATTTCTGGAGCAGAGTAGCATTTGATGCGGTAGACTCAATGAAGAGAACCACCCTCACCAATCTTTTGGAGGCCCCAGTACAACAAAAAGAAGGAAGGGCGAATTTCCTCTCTTCTTATGCTGGGATGCATCTTTTCCTGCCCCTAGATATCAAAGTTCCTGGTTCTCCAGACATTGCAATCTGAGACTTTTACCTAGAGGACTCCTGGTTCTCAGGCCTTTAACCTTGGACTGAGAGTTGCACCATCAGCTTCTCTGGTTCTTTGGCCTTCACACTTAGATTGAATTATACCACTAAGTTCTCTGGTTCTTTGTTTTGCAGGTAGCAGATTGTAGGAGTTCTCAACTATGATAACCATCTGAGCCAATTCCTGTAATAAATCAAGCTCTGTGTGTGCGTGTGTGTCTGTGCATGTATGGATTGGTCTGGGTATGTATGCTCTACTTCTCAGGGAAACCCTTATAGTTACCAGATTGGACATCACACCAGCTCTGTGAAATCTACATTTGAGGAGATGCAACCATCTCTTCTGGCCTGGGTTCTTGGAGACAGTAGGATTTCAGTTGGTTCTTGGAGAGGAAGAATGTTTCATAATTATGCTTTATCTTTGTGGTACAAACTCCCGCCAGTGCTGGACCCATGATGCATTCACAGATGTCTAAGGAAGGATATCTAAGGGGAGGAAGAAGGGTAGTTAAAGCAGAAGAAAGGGGAATTTAACCACACTCAGAAAGAACTCATAATCATGAAGGCAAGTGTGACTGAGGAATTGAGTTACAGTGGAGGAGAGGAATGGAGGGGTGGGGATGCTCTTGGATCATGGAACATCATCTCTGGAGCCAGACTTCCAGCATTTAATTTGGCCAGTATCACTGACCACCGACTATCTTCTTAACTCAGGGAAATGTATTCTGGATCACTCTGCTTATGTTTCCTTATTTTTTAATGGGAGATAATAAAAATGACTCAGAGTGGCCAAGAAGATTAAATTAATATAATGAAGCACTAAGAGCAATATTTGCCACACATTAAGGCCTATATTCATGTTTATTCAACATGATTAAGGAGGCGATTGTGGAGACCTCAGGTACTCTGTGAGATAGTGAAGACATTCAAAATTTAGAGGAGAGATGAAGCGATGGTGGGATTATGGCAAGATACAGTTGGCAGCAAAATCTATATAGGAGTGTCTGATGGACAGAAATTAAGAACAGAAAGGTGGTTGGTGAAGACCTTCAATAGTTCAGGAATGAATGAAGTGTTTGGAATTTAATGTCATGGTTGAAATGGTAATTGCAAGTCTGCTGAAAATTTGAAGGAGAGAATGTCTGAATAAAACAGGAAAAGAGATGACCCTGCATAAGGGGTAAGGTCTACAGTCATTAGAATATTGTATCTGTTTCCACTTTCTCTCCTCCCACTTGTTGCTTTTAATAATAGGTTTTGAGCTCTGCAGCTTCCTGCATTCAGAATCTCTGGGTACTACAAAAGATGCACTTAGCTATGTGCAGTGTTCTCAAATGTAGCTGCCTGTGAGACCCTGATCCCTGGCTTCTGGCACTAGAAATACCATTTCATTCATGTTGGGTATGACCTGGGCAGCGGGAGCTGTACAGTCTTCCTAGGCGATTCTTGTGCTTTGAGTTCAAGAGGTGATGGAGTAACTTGCTTTGCATTCCTTTCCTTTGGTTTCCTCCACCATGTTCATACACGTCCCAAATACTATTTTTGTGTTGGTGAATTTATCAAACCACATGGTATCCTAAGCCTCTACTTACCCTACTGCTTACATTTGCGCTTAGCTATTAGTGAAATGCTGACAGTTGTGATCATTGTTTCCTTTGTCATGAAGAGTTCATATAATTTATAACTGAAGTAGAGTTGATTTACATTGTCAGTTTCAGGTATACAGCAAAGTGATTCTATTTATATACATATATTATATATATATATATATGAATTTCTTTTTCAGATTCTTTTCCATTATACATTTTGTTTTTACAAGATACTTAATATAGCTCCAAGTAGGTCCTTGTTGTTTGTTTTGTGTACAGTTCAGTTCAGTTCAGTTGCTCAGTTGTGTCCAACTCTCTGCGACCCCATGAATCACAGCACGCCAGGCCTCCCTGTCCATCATCAACTCAGAGTTGGTGATGGACCAACACCGACTCATGTCCATCTAGTCAGTGATGCCATCCAGCCATCTCATCCTCTGTCGTCCCCTTCTCCTCCTGCCCCCAATCCCTCCCAGCATCAGGGTATTTTCCAATGAGTCAACTCTTCGCATGAGGTGGCCAAAGTATTGGAGTTTCAGCTTTAGCATGAGTCCTTCTAATGAACACCCAGGACTGATCTCCTTCAGAATGGATTGGTTGGTTCTCCTTGCAGTCCAAGGGACTCTCAAGAGTCTTCTCCAGCACCACAGTTCAAAAGCATCAATTCTTCGGTGCTCAGCTTTCTTCATGGTCCAACTCTCACATCCATACATGACCACTGGAAAAACCATAGCCTTGACTAGACGGACCTTTGTTGGCAAAGTAATGTCTCTGTAGGTTGGTCCAGGCTCCTCTCTCCATGGAGTTCTCTAGGCAAGAATACTGGAGTGGGTAGCCATTCTCTTCTCCAGGGGATCTTCCCCATCCAGTGATTGAACCCAGGCCTCCTGGATTGCAGGCAGATTCTTTACCATCTGAGCCACTAGAGAAGCCCCAATTTATGTATATCTTTTTTGCCAAATAGATTGTAAGCACCCAAGGATGAATCTTATTTTTCTGTCACTTCCTCTCATGCCTTGCAATGTGCCTGGCTAAAGAAGAGATGATTATTTATATATTTATCTAACTTATACAAAATATTAAATACATATAATTTTTATGGAAAAAAGTGGTATAGGTTAGATAAACACATTACCTTTTAGCCTATTTGGATTTCACAAATGAGAAAGGTAGTATCACCTGCATTGCCTCCTGCCTATCTTATTCTCCCAGCAGTCTGCCATGAGGCATGCATTCTAGAAGAAGGATTCCAAAGTCATCTCCTTGCTGAGTTGAAATAAACTCACACTGCTGCTCAAGCAAAGGTCTTGGCTGTCAAAGCAGTATCAGTGCAAGCTAAGGACACTGGAATGGTAGCTGCCAACCTATACACTGCCATCGCAGGAAGCTGGTAATTGTCCACAGAGCCACTGAAACAGCAGAATCTTGGGGTATCACCAGATGGGGAAATCTGTCATGGTCAGGCTTAGAGGACAGGACGAAGGTTCTTGATATGCTTTAAGGGTGCCAGGTGCCACATCTCCTCAAAAGAGAACCCAAGGTCTGCCAATCATGACAATCATCATAATGCAAAAAGGTCAGATAGTCTTGTCTCTGCATATCAGAAATGCCAACCTTCTGTCAATGGTGAGGTCAAAAATCTGTACCAGATTAAAAGTATTTGTGCTAAGAACTTTCACACTTCCAAAAGGTCAGAGTCTGTGCCAATCAAAATTCATGTCCAGAATGAAAGTTAACTTCTGCCTGAATTTAAATGAAATAGTTTCTTGGCTTTTATTCCCTTACTAAATAATCCAACTTCTGTGACTTTATCATCAAACTGTGAACAAAAACTCTCAGTGCTCTGTATAAACAAAGTACAGATGTGGGAACATTTTGTCTAAACCAGTAATTCTCAAACTTGAGGGGAGGTGCATCAGGTTCACGTGGAGGGCTTGTTAGAACATTGCAGGGCCCCATTCCCAGATTTCTGATTCACTGAGTTAGGGCTGAGGTTTAAAATGTGCATTTCAAATAAATTCCGAGGTGAATAAATGCTGCTGGTCTGGAGACCATTCATTGGAACCAGTGCTGTGGATGGCCATACAGAAAGTGGAAAACAAACAAAACCTAATGTTAGAGTGAATAAAGTCTTCACATGTATAAGTAATGGATGTATCACAATTGTTGGCTTTTATTTCAACTTTTTTTCTTCTTCTTAAAGTGTTTGGCCATTCTTGTTGTCATTCTTTGATTAAAACAATATTACTATACATTATTTTTTATAACCAGATGGTTTTTAGTGTTAAGCTAATGAAATTTCTAGATGGCTAATCTCTCTCTCTCACACACACATATTCCCAGTACAAGAAAAGAAATTCTCTTTTTATTGACACTAGCTAATAATGAAGTGATAATAGTGATAAAATTTCTTGGCCCAAGTGATAACAGCTTATGATATACTCAGTAGATTATATAGGTAAGGGCCTTTCAAAATGCAGACTTTATTTTCTTAACACCTGAACAGACCCTCTGCTGGAGTTTTTGCCCCTTTGATGCCTCCCCTGGCATGAATAAAGAGGCATCTCAAATGTAACAGTTACAGAAATGGTAGACTATCTTTTTCGTCAAATTAGTCCTGTTCACTGTCCCTATAGTCTTATTTTATAGTATCTCCAACCACCTCATTTTAATTCCTGAAAAATAAGTGTAATTTAAGATACTTCTATCTCATATAACTAATCCATCTGTTGGTTCTATTGGTCGACTCAATGGCTAATATAAATCCAAAATCTATTCACTCTTGTCTCCTCCAACATCAATAATAAATATCATCTTTACCCATGACTATGACATGATCCACCTAAATCAATAATTGTAATTTTGTCTGTTACTCTATGTTTTCTTAATGTTTCCAATCCTGTTTTTATTACTAGCCAGATAGCGTAATGAATGTATTTTTATCATAAATGCTTTAAGTAGATAAATACTATGAAATGTGAAGGTCTTTTTATTTTCCATCTCTGACTGCCCCTTTCTGCCCAGAGGTACTTCAGTTAAAGTATGGTATTGATAGCTTATGGGAACTATGTTGGATTCACGATCTCTGAAGAAGATATAGCTTCGGGACCAGGGACCAGGCTTGATCACTCAAGAGCTTTGGTGCAGCAGTTTTATTAAAGTAAAAGAGGACAGAGAAAGCTTCTGATATCAGAAGGGGGATGGAGAGTGCCCCACTCCCAAGGGAGTTACTTGCTTTTTTTTTAGTTCCTTATCACAGAAAATCCAAAGAATGTATCAAGGTTGTAAAGGTCTTACCAGACTCACTCCCACAATATACATTTTAAAATGACAGGATTAGTCAGAAGGTTCTCAAGAAGGAGAAACATGTCTTCAAGCAGGATACATTGTTGTTATATAATTATTGGTACAGAGTTTAAGCTAGTTGTCTTGTGTAAACATCAGCTCCTGGGCTTAAAGAAAAAAATGTTTTATGTGACTAAGACTAAGGAATGTAGGAAAAAATGTTTGTCTTTTCCTCCCCCTAGAGAATTCCAGACCCCTATTGCTTCTTCGAAAGCCCCAGACCCCCTCTCTCCTCCTCAGCCACCCCAGACTCCTTATCAACCTGTAATATGTATTAGATTCTATCAGGGCTTATATGTTAACGTTTGTGTTCATCAGTCTATTGTTTTGGTCTGGTTTATCTGTCCTATTCTTAAGCTATTATTTATTAAAATAATTAACTTACAATATTATATTAGTTTCAGGTATACAACATAGTGATCCAATATTTTATACAACACAAAACGATCACCATAGTTGTTAGCATCTTTCACCACACAAAGTTATTACAATGTTATTGATAATATTTCCTATGCTCTACATCCCTATGGCTTATTTTATAGCTGAAAGTTTATACCTCTTTTTCCCCCTCAGCTATTTACTCATCTTACCCTTCAGCCCCTCTGTTCTGTCAACTGCTGGTTTGTTCTCTGTTCCTACCTATGAATACGTTTGTTGTTTGCTCATCCCCTGTCCATTGAGTTGGTGATGCCATCCAACAATCTCATCCTCTGTCATCCCATTCTCCTCCTGCCCTCAATCTTTCCTGGCATCATGAGTCAGCTCTTCACATCAGGTGGCCAAAGTATTGGACTTTCAGCTTTAACATCAGTCCTTCCAATGAACACCCAGGACTGATCTCCTTCAGAATGGACTGGTTGGATCTCCTTGCAGTCCAAGGGACTCTCAAGAGTCTTCTCCAACACCACAGTTCAAAAGCATCAATTCTTCAGCGCTCAGTTTTCTTCACAGTCCAACTCTTACATCCATACATGACCACTGGAAAAACCATAGCCTTGACTAGACGAAACTTTGTTGGCAAAGTAATGTCTCTGCTTTTGAATATTCTATCTAGGTTGGTCATAACTTTGCTTCCAAGGAGGAAGCGTCTTTTAATTTCATGACTGCAATCACTGTCTGCAGTGATTTTGGAGCCCAGAAAAATAAAGTCAGACACTGTTTCCCAATCTATTTGCCATGAAGTGATGGGACCAGATCTTAGTTGAGATCAGATGCCATGATCTTAGTTGAGCTTTAAGCCAACTTTTTCACTCTCTTCTTTCACTTTCATCAAGAGGCTCTTTAGTTCTTCTTTGTTTTCTGCCATAAGGGTGGTGTCATCTGCATATCTGAGGTTATTGATATTTCTCTCGGCAATCTTATTCCAGCTTGTGCTTCTTCCAGCCCAGCATTTCTCATGATGTACACTGCATATAGTTAAATAAACAGAGTGACAATATACAGCCTTGACGTACTCACATTTTCCTATTTGGAACCAGTCTGTTGTTCCATGTCCAGTTCTAACTGTTGCTTCCTGACCTGCATACAGATTTCTCAAGAGGCAGGTCAAGTGGTCTGGCATGCCCATCTCTTTCAGAATTTTCTACAATTTATTGTGATCCACACAGTCAAAGGCTTTGGCATAATCAATAAAGCAGAAATAGATGTTTTTCTGGAACTCTTGCTTTTTCGATGATCCAGCAGATGTTGGCAATTTGATCTCTGGTTCCTCTGCCTTTTCTAAAACCAGCTTGAAAATCTGGAATTTCATGGTTCATGTATTGCTGAAGCCTGGCTTGGAGAATTTTGAGCATTACTTTACTAGCATGTGAGATGCACGTCTATGGGGTTGCGCAGAGTTGGACATGACTGAAGTGACTTAGCAACAGTAGCAGTTGAGCATTCTTTGGTATTGCCTTTATTTGGGATTAGAATGAAAATTGACCTTTTCCAGTCCTGTGGCCACTGCTGAGTTTTCCAAATTTGCTGGCATATTGAGTGTAGTACTTTCACAGCATCATCTTTCAGGATTTGAAATAGCTCAACTGGAATTCCATCACCTCCACTAGCTTTGTTCATAGTGATGCTTCCTTAAGCCCACTTGACTTCACATTCCAGGATGTCTGGCTCTAGGTGAGTGATTACATTATTGTGATTATCTGGGTCATGAAGATGTTTTTTGTACGGTTCTTCTGTGTATCCTTGCCACCTCTTCTTAATATCTTCTGCTTCTGTTAGGTCCCTACCATTTCTGTCCTTAATTGATCCCATCTTTGCATGAAGTGTTCCCTTGGTATCTCTAATTTTCCTGAACAGATCTCTAGTCTTTCCCATTCTATCGTTTTCCTCTATTTCTTTGCGTTGATTGCTGAGGAAGGCTTTCTTATCTCTCCTTGCTATTCTTTGGAACTCTGCATTCAAATGGGCATATCTTTCCTTTTCTCCTTTGCTTTTCACTTCCCTTGTTTTCACAGCTATTTGTAAGGTGTCCTCAGACAGGCATTTTGCTTTTTTGCATTTCTTTTTCTTGGGGATGGTCTTGATTCCTGTCTCCTGTACAATGTCACAAACCTCTGTCCATAGTTCATCAGGCACTCTGTCTATCAGATCTGCTGCTGCTGCTGTTGCTCCTGCTGCTAAGTCGCTTCAGTCGTGTCCGACTCTTTGCGACCCCATGGATGGCAGCCCACCAGGCTCCTCCATCCATGGGATTCTCCAGGCAAGAGCACTGGAGTGGGTGCCATTGCTAGTCCCTTCAATCTATTTCTCACTTTCACTGTATAGTCATAAGGGATTTGATTTAGGTCATACCTGAATGGTCTAGTGGTTTTCTGCACTTTCTTCAATTTACATCTGAATTTGGCAGTAAGGAGTTCATGAACTGAGCCACAGTCAGCTCCCAGCCTTGTTTTTGCTGACTGTATAGAGCTCCTCCATCTTTGGCTGCAAAAAATATAATCAGTCTGATTTTGGTGTCAACCATCTGGTGATGTCCATGTGTAGAGTCTTTTCTTGTGTTGTTGGAAGAGGGTGTTTGCTATGACCAGTGCGTTCTCTTGGCAGAACTCTATTATCCTTTGCCCTGCTTCATTCTGTACTCCAAGGCCAAATTTGCCTGTTAGTCCAGATGTTTCTTGACTTTCTACTTTTGCATGAAGTATGTTATGAAGGTATTTGCATGAAGTATAGTATGAAGGTATTAGGTATGAAGACAATCAATTTAACAATGTGTTATATACCCTGAGAGATGAGGTAAAAATGTATAAATATTAGTTCTTAGTAAAAACTAGTGTTTATGTATAGAGTGTTTGTAACACAGTCATATACAGAATAAAGTACTCCTTTAATTAATATTTCCCCTTTACAAACGGTATAATCTATTTCCTATCTGTGTAGTTTAGTCTGCACATAAGCTGGTATGCCGCTTAAGTTAGTTTTAAAAATTTCATCTTTTAAATAAGGTAAATTTAAAGATTTCTACAGAATCCATAGAAGGCATGAAATTCCAATGTTCTATAATAAGTCTTGGTTCTTTATTTTCCCTCTTGCATCCTAATTTCATCTCATCCTTTCCTATACTGAGAATGACTTTTCCACTGATCCTCATCTTCTGAAATCTTCCCCATCCTTAAGTCAGGTTCAGTGTAAATGCTCTCTTCTTCCAGAAGATGTCTCTAATATACACAGAACAATAAAAATGTCTCCTTTCACTGCAATCTTAGATTAGTTTTTGCTCTTGTAATATTTTCCACTTTGGTTTAATAAGCATGTATTGGGTAATCATGTGTGTTAGGTACTGGGGTTACAAAGATGAAAAGAAAATGTGCCTTCCCACAAATAGGTCAGAGTATGGGGAGAGAATGAGGCATACTTTACAAACAACATGTAATGTGATGGAAATGGAACTGTCCAGAGACTGATGGAGCAGAAAGAAGAACTGAGTAGGACTGTATGGAGTTAGGGGCAAACTTCACAGAGAAAATGATGCTTAAAGAGCAGAAGTGTGAAGTCATTTCAGACAAGCCACTGTAGCCAATAAGGCGCTGAGGCATGAAATGGTGTGTTTGCAAAACTGTGAACAAGTTGGTGATTTGATTGTAAATAGAGCACATATGAGAGTAGGGAATGGGCAGCCAGAGAGGCGAATGTGAGACTGCACAGTCACGCACCTCCCAGTTCGTAACGAATCAGACTAGACTGGCAGCACGTGAATGAGCGAGCGACCGAGCCAGGGAGAGGGGGACACACAAGGTCTCTGCCATAGATAAGCCAGCTGTGCAAAGATAGTCTTGAGTGAGGTTGTGGCATCTGAGGGGGGGAATAGACACTCTTAGATGATGCTTTGGAGATAAACTCAGGAAGACTTGCTTTCTGGCTTTAATAAAGAGAAGTAAAAGAAAAGGGGGGTTTTCATTCTTACATACTATTTGCATACATTCTTACAAAAGTCACATGAGAATGGGGTTTTCATTCTGACACAGTCACTTATAGGAGGAAAGATGAGTGTCACTGAATGGGAGTTGCAGGTCTTAACCTGTATGTATGTATGTGTATATATATATATATATGTATGGACTTCCCTGGTGGCTCAGATGGTAAAGTGTCTGTCTACGATGCGGGAGACCCGGGTTTGATCCCTGGGTTGGGAAGATCCCTTGGAGAAGGAAATGGCAATCCACTCCAGTACTATTGCCTGGAAAATCCCATGGACAGAGGAGCCTGGTAGGCTACAGTCCACGGGGTCACAAAGAGTCAGACACGACTGAGCGACTTCACGTTCACCACAGCGTAACATGCAGCGCTTTTCAAATGCGGCTTGCAGAGGGTCATTAAATGAATTTCATGGGTTATAACTAATATTTTTAACATATTAACAAGGAAAGGAAAGAGTACAGCAGGATTAGATAAAAAGGAATCAGTGTAGCAGATGACATGGTGAAGTCATGAAACTCCTGTTAATGAAGCTGTCTTGTCCATCCATATGCCAAGCCAGAATGATCTCACCCCTTTCTGAATTCCTGAAGCACCTTCTTTACATCTCCCAAAAGGTGTTTATAAATTCTCTAATGTTCCCACTAGAATAGAAAGTCCTTGACAGCAAAAATCTTTTGTGTCTGATTCTCCACTGTGTCTTCAGCAACTAGAATAGCACTTAATACTAATCAGGCAAAAAAGAAAAAACAAAAACTCTACATATGTTGAATAAATAAGTAATAAAGTAAAATTAACAAATTTTTCCCATGTCATGTGTTAATAATGGTAACAATCCACTTATTACCATGGGTACATCCTAAAAATCTGATTGAAATGAATTCAGTCATTTATGTACTCAGTATAATTCTCCTATCAAAAAAATCCACTATTTTGATAAAGTAAGAGTCAAGCATTATTTTCTTTGCAGTCACTCAAGTATTTATTCATAATGATTGTATAATTTCTCACAGATTAGTTGTGATCATCCTTGTTGAAATCTGAATTATAAAGAATAAATAACGTCTTTGCTTGATTAGAATATATTTTCTAGGATGAAATTACACTCCTCATTTGTGTTCACATAGTTTGCCTGTTTTCTCTTTCTTTTCTTTTTGTAGAATACCAATTTTCCTGACTATAAACTGAATCTGCTTCCTAGTTTTAAAATTTGAGAGCAGATGGCCTTGCTACATGAGCAATAACCTATAAAAAATGGTGTCTCCATGACCATATGAACAGATTTTTGATGATCTAATCAAATGAAATTTATATAAATTGAGCTGACACATGTACAGTTCTATGTCCAATTATTTTTCTGCATGGAAATTATACAGAAATGACCACAGTACACGTGAAATGTAACCTTGCATCTATATGACCAAAACAAGGGTGTAAATGGCTTATTTTTTCCTTTATTATTTCATCAATATCTACCTAAAGTCCCTGTCAAGGTCAAGAACATTTCCTTACCCTATGGGATACACACGCACATGCATACACACACACACACACACACACACACACACACACACCGTCTCTGAGTGATACTTGACAGCAGCTCTGGGGGGAAACCCACTAGGAAGACAGTGAAAGTAAGTTTGGTTTCTGACTCAATGGCATGGAGCCATTCTCTGGCCAAAAGAAGTACCGAACAAAACCATAAGCCTGTTCCACCCCGTACCCTATCCCCTTC
Organism: Bison bison bison; assembly: GCF_000754665.1. Taxonomy (NCBI): domain Eukaryota; kingdom Metazoa; phylum Chordata; class Mammalia; order Artiodactyla; family Bovidae; genus Bison; species Bison bison. The sequence goes on along the minus strand of NW_011494868.1, from coordinate 2,436,788 downwards.
TACCTGAAGTGATTTAATTCAGTCTTAACATCAAAACATATTGTTTCACAGAAGCAGAAACTAAAATGAAAAGTCTGTATCTAAGCTTTCATTTAGTCTATTAATTTTAACCCTGGAATTATCTCTCTTATCTCTTTTTCCAACTAATATGTAGAATAAAAAGAAAGATACAGGCATCAATATAGAGTCTATGTTTAATTAGTTTTCTCTCCTGATGTCTATTTTTTTTTTTTACTTTTTTCTCATGTTTTCTCTTGTGTCATGAATATAATGTATCAGTGCGAGACTTTTGCTATAAGAAATGCATGATAATTATACATGTTCTTAACTAGAGCTGAACTGCTTCTACAACACACATTTTTCTCTTGAAGGAACTTAGCATGGAGTTGGAGTTTGTTATAATGAAAGAGTTTAGAAAGGCGCCATCTGGTGAGACCAATGTCTGGCTAGACAAGAAATCATAGATTAGACATATCTTTTTAACATTATGACATTCCAGGGACTGGATTTAAGTTTCTCCATCTCTGAAATGCTGTTTTAGAACTCCTAGAGTTTATTAATACCCGGGGAGTTGATAACTAAATTCACAAAAGGCTGATGTGAATACACTAAATTGCCACCCTGGTAATTAGAACTGTAGACATAAATCAAATATTCTCTTCCTAAAAGGAAATGGTTGCTGGTTGCCAAACTTTCTTCAGGTGTATACTTGATTCATTGCAGAGAAGGGAGATAATCTGAGAAGCAGTTGTTAGACAGCTTGATATACCCATCTCCTTTGTAAGGGTATACTTGTGAAATTGATACAAATTTTGCTATCAGATCAAAATATCCTCTTCTAATCCATACTAAAGATGCATTAATGATCTGTCATTTATGGATTTTCATTTGTTGAGACCTCTTAGAAATGACAGAATCTTTCTTTAAACTGAGATCAAAGAATCGATTAGGATTTGGTGAAACTATACTCGTATGTCAAGCCTGCTTCCAGAGTCCAAATTCTCATGAAATTAAGTGGGGTTTGGCATTCCCAAATCTCCTCTACTTCCCCACTCATAATTATGTACAATGCCTTTTATAGTTTTTCCGGATATATCTGCATGGATTATACTTCTATAGCTTTTGATGTGACAACTACTCCTATTACAATTTCTACTACCACAATTTCTACCAGCTAACAAGTACTGAGTGTAAACCAGGTGTCTGGCTTAATCTAATCTTCAGAATGTCCCTAGATGGTAGGCATGATTATTATTATCATACCCATTTTACAGATGAGAAAATTAAGGTGTAGCAAAATCTGAGGCCAAATAGAAAGTGATTGAGCTGAGATTTGAACTCAGATACATCTGCCACAAATCTAGATTCTAATTCAGAGTGATTTACTCTTAAAATGGTGCTCTTTCACACTCATAGATTTTGAAATGCCACTATGGCAGCTCTGAGATTTTTTTTCTTCCAGGAAGCTACAAAAATGGATAGTATCTGATAGTTGCTTTGAAACTTAGATTTTTCTAGATAAAATATTACAGAGTAGGTCACTACTATAATTTATGGAGCTTTAAATCTACCAGGGTACAGTGATCCTGGTAAAATTGCTTGCCCTGTTAGACTTGTCATAAATATTCTGGGAGAATATTTATTGAGTATGGTAAGTGTGGATGGAGTTCAGCAAAGCATAAAGCAGAACAAAGTACTTGCCCCAAAGAGCCTGTGATCTAATTTAGATGTACGCAGAATACTACATCCCTATAAGATACCAGAGTTTGTTGATCTACTCATAACCTCACACTCATAGTGGCATAAATCTGATGGCTAACTATAAACATCCATTGAGCAGCAGGATAGATCAACAAAAACGTGTTCTAGCCACAATAACAGCAGCAGGTGGATTTTTTTGAAATAAGATGGGAAATAGCCTAGAAGGCAAGGGAAAAAAAAAAAAGTAAAATATGACCGTCCACATTACATTCTACAGAAGACAGCATCCTGAAAGGACAGCAATAGAAAGTCACGGTCAAAAAAAAGAAAGTCACAGTCAAAGGAGACTGTGTTTCATTTCGGTCAATGAGGCCATTTCATTTCTATACCAAAGAAGGGCCATTTTAAAAGCACTTTAAACATAGGTTCTATTAGTTACTCATTTTTTACTTAATGTGCTAAAAGTAAGACTGCTCAAGCCAAGTAAGACAGAGGAATGGGTGGCAGTCACTGAACTGAGTGACTCATAGAGTTGCTGGAGAAGACAGGGCATTGGAAGGAAATGTCACTGGCCTGTGTGCTCCTCCAGCCATTGTTTACTGTTGATCCCCAACACCTCCCCCTGCCCCCCTCCACACACACACACCGCCTGCAAAAGGCCCATCCAGTCCAGTTACTTGTTTATTGAGATTGGGGGAGAGAGCAAACATATGTGCCTTAGCTTCAGGGCGCCCTCTTTTGGATCAGTCTTCCCACTGAAGCCATGCATTTTCTTCGTCTTTGCTCCTCCACCCAGTGTGTGTATGCCAGCTTCCAGTCCAGTGGGGAGTGGGCTTGGAGTGGCCAGCAGTTCTGCTTGGCCAAGGTTAAATCAGGGAAAGTATCAGAAAGTCTGACTGAGGCCAGATATTTAATTTGTATAAGCTAGTCCAGCTTTATCGGTAATAAAATTGTCTTTCCATCCATTTGTCTGATTCTGTGTTTTGCTCTCAGCTGGATCAAAACATGGAAGGAAAGTAAGTGGTTTGTGATTAAACACCAATACTCATAACAAATGTTTGTTGAAAAAATGGTCTAGATAAATTATCTATAAAGGAAAAAAAAGAAAAGTTGATTAGGTTAAGTATGAGTTTGCTGATCTCTCAAATGTTTAATATTATCATTCATACATGAATTTTATATGTATTTGTGGCTCAGCGGGTAAAGGATCATCTGCAATGCAAGATACACAGACTCGGGTTCAATCCCCGGGTCAGGAAGATCCCCTAAAGGAGAAGATGGCAACCTACTCCAGTATTCTTGCCTGGGAAATCCCATGGACAGAGGAGCCTGGTGGGCTACAGCCCGAAAGGTTGCAAAGAGTTGGACATGACTGAGCTAAACACACACACACAACATATATAAATATATATATAATCCATATATATATACATATATATGAAGATATATATAAATCTTAGTTTTCTCTTAGATCTTATATTAGACTATGAGTCTCTTGAAGTCAAGGTCTATACTTCACCATTATGGGAATTAGCATTATTTTCAGGCATTTAGCAGATGTGATTAGATGTACAGTTTGGTATTGAATACTATATTTAGTATTGAATAGACAAGTATTTTTGGTTCTAAACTATACACCTAATGATATGTATAATTTACAGACAGGTATTTAAAAGTTGGCCTTGTACCTTGCATATTAAAAGTTATTCTAGTAAGTGGGATCACAGTTTATCTTTTTGTTATGGAGGAATGCAGTAGATTCCTATCCCTATAATCTTTTAATTGAAAAAATTATTTTAAAAAATCACTTAAATTCTTTAGAATTTGTTATCAAATCATATATAGCAAGTGGGAAAGTATTCATTCCATTCATTTCCAAAATGGACTATGCATGCCTGCATGCTAAGTCGCTCCAGCCATGTCTGACTCTTTGCAAACTAATGGACTGTGGCCCGCCAGCCTCCTCTGTCCATGTAAGACAAGAGGAGGATTCTCCAGGCAAGAATACTGGTGTGGGCTGCCATGCCTTCCTCCAGGGGATTTTCCCCACTCAGGGATCGAACCCGCATCTTTTATGTCTTCCTGCACTGGCAGGAGGTTCTTTAACACTGAGCCGCCTGGGAAGCCCCCAGCTGACTAGGTTGTGTTGTTTCTGCTGCTCAGTCGCCCAGTTGTACCAACTCTTTGCAACCCCATGGACTGCAGCATGCCAGGCCTCCCTGTCCCTCACCATCTCCCAAAGTCTGCCCAAGTTCGTGTCCATTGCATAGGTGACCATAATTGACTATATCTTAGAAAAAGCAGGGAGAGTCTCCAGTATTTCAGATAGGACTGTTCTCTTACTCCTGTCTCTGTCCCACAGAAACTACTCTGGGAGTTCTAATTAGATGATGCCATAATAAAAGACAGACACTCTTCCTCTCCCTCATGTCCAGCTTTCAGGCTAGGGCTACTTTATCTCAGAAGGGGAAAACCACAAATATTTCTCTTGCCTCAAGCCTCATGGTACACAGAAGCAGAGTGCCACGTGGGCAGTCCACCGATGTGTGGAGTGACCTTCCTCCACCAAGAACTAACTTGTATGGTAAATGCTTCATTCCAGGCTGGCAGGCTGAGAACATTGAGCCCTGATATCACCTTTATAGGTGATATCACCTTACATCACCTTTATATCATAAAGGCTTTATGGGTAGAAGTTCCATCCCAGAAGGGCCAAGCCAAAAAAGCCTGGACCAAGTCAAGAAGCCTAGGACGTGCCCTCTCCCAGCACCCATTTGTAAAGTAGGCATGTCATTCTGGGGGGCGTGTGGACTGGCACTGCCTTCAGGTCTTGTGTGGGGCTGCCAAGCTCCTGCTTATGATGGACCAGGGTTCTTCAGCCCTAAGGAAATTGGCTTCATTTAGAATAGGGGCTGTGAAATTTCATGCTAATAGATGACGGGAAAGAATTTTAAAAATGGAGTTGTTGGTAGAGAGCAATTAAGAGAGTACGTTTATAGCTCCATGATGCAAAGTGCTGTGCTTAGTCACTCAGTGGTGTCTGACTCTTTGTGACCCCATGGACTGTAGCCCACCAGGATCCTCTGTCCATGGGATTCTCCAGGCAAGAATACTGGAGTGGGTTGCCATTTCCTCCTACAGGGGATTTCTCCAACCCAGGGGTTGAACCCAGGTCTCCTGAATTGCAGGTGGGTTCTTTACTGTCTGAGCCACTAGGGAAGCCCATGACACAATAGCAAAAAGTAAAATAGCAGAGCAATCAGAAGTTTAACAAAGAAAATCATGGAAGGAGATACCAAGAAGAGTCCTTTGGAGATCACTGTGAACCCTGGGGGTTGGGAGTCCTATGCATAGACCCGAGGCTACACTCAATCAGGAATAATCAGAGTAGGACATGGAACACGTGTGTAAATGTCCTCAAATTCCCACAGCCATCAGCAGTGTGAAAGCCACACTGACACTAGAGTTAAAACACAGTATCTGTCCGATGATGAGGTGAACGATAATTTACCGTGACCCAAGGGAACCTCCTCTTTAAGCCAGGCTTAAAACTATGATCACATGAAACCCTAGAAGCTTGGAAGACTCTGCAAGCCAGATAGTAAGCCCTCTCAGGAGGGATAAGAAAAGATACAAACTACTTAGTCTCTGTCCACATGTGCGTCAAGAACGTGAATTCCTGGAACTGAGAGAGCAGCCTCCAAGCCACACGTATGTTTCAGTGGTAATGACTAAAACTTGGATTGCTAAAAGAGATTTAGTACAATCTCTAACCAGTAAGTGGTTATAGTGATTCAAGGATGAACCATAGGTAGCAGGCTAAAGGTAAATAAAAGGGATCTTAGTAAGGACATCAGAAGCTGCACTTTACAGGAGATAGACTTCAGAGTTAGTTCAGCTAAGTCACTAATCGAACAACCACAGGAAAAATGACAACATCAGCTCTCCAGGGGTGGGAGACGTCAGATCCAGAGTTGCTATGATATATTGTCTGAAATGTCTAGTTTTCAACAATGTCATAAAGGAGGTAAAAGGATCTGTTAAAAGGGCAAAAAGAGGCAACTTGAAGGGGACCCCACTGGACAAATCTATAATACTTTGAACATCAAAATATTAATAGATAAAAGTCATTGACTAAAATAGAATATATGTCCATGCTCATATAAACAAAGTTTTCCATGAACATATTAAGCCAGTCTTTATGTTAAAATACCAAGTATTAAATGTGATAGAAACAGAAAAAAAAATCACCATTTGGCAATTGTAGTAGTGGGTATTTTAGGTGAGAATCAAAGGATACCAAGACTGATTGGTGGGATCAAATAGGTATTGACATAATCTAAGGATATCTTCCTATAAAATTCAATTTGTTACAAACAGAAATAACTTTTTTTTTAGGCTGCAGGATATGGCTTATGGGATCTTAGTTCCCCAACCAGGAATCAAACTCGTGTCGTCCCCTGCATTGGGAGCTCCTGGACCACCAGGGAAGTCCCCAGGAAAAACATGTGTCTGTGTGTGGATAAACCTGGCAGAAATGTCACCACCATGCTTACAGGTATCATGTTACATCACCAGTGGTGGTGGTGAGATGTCTCGTCTCTTGGGTCCCTTTTAATGAGCTGCACTGAGAGGAGCATGGCTGGGATGCTCTTGCTGAGGATGTCCCAACCGAGTCTGCCTAAGGAGAAGAAACAATGGACAGACCTGCCCTGGAGCTTCTTTAGACTCTGAATCTGTCAAGGATGCAGACACGATGGCAAGCCTGAGGAAGGGCTCTCTGTTGAAGAGAGATGACTGTCTCAGAGTTGGGGGAAAGAAAAGGAATGAATACCCAGACCATTGAGCATTTGGCCGAATTTAAAGGAGTCTGTGGACTGGATTCCATTGGAAACACTGATGTTGAAGCTGAAGCTCCAATACTTTGGCCACCCGATGCAAAGAACCGATTCATTCATTGGAAAAGACGCTGATGCTGGGAAAGATTGAAGGCGGGAGGAGAAGGGACAACAGAGGATGAGATGGTTGAATGGCATCGCCGACTCAATGGACATGAGTTTGAGTAAATTCTGGGAGTTGGTGATGGACAGGGAGGCCTGACGTGCTGCAGTCCATGGGGTTGCAGAGTCAGACATGACTGAGCGACTGAACTGAACTGAGCTGTGGACTGGATAATAGAAATGAAACAATGTTGACTTCATTTGGAGGTTATGTGGAAGTTCTGTATAATGTTCTTTTTCTGAAGGAATCTGGAATATTTTGTGTGAAGAGACAGATATAATAAAATATTTCATGTTTGAAAATATTTCAAAATACAATTATTTGTGTAAATAATGAAAAATTTTTCTAAAGTTTAGTTTTTGTTTCTTGACTCAAATACGAAAAAGAGAAAGTGTTAGTCATTCAGTCATGTCTTGACTCTTTGCGACCTCATGGACTGTCAGCCTCCTCTGTCCATGGGATTCTCCAGGCAAGAATACTGGAGTGGGTTGCCATTCCCTTCTCCAGGGGATCTTTCTGGGTCAGGGATCGAACCCTGGGTCTTCTACATCACAGGTGGATTGTTTGCAGACTGAACCACTAGGGAAGCCCAAATAGAAACATTTAAAATTAAATTTGGTTTACGGAACAAGCAAAGGAATAAAGCAGAGTGAAGTCTTTTTAGTTTGTTTTGGTTTCAAAACATTATTTGCTTAAAAAGTTCAGGAAATAAGGGATTGATACCAAGAAGTTTGTACTCCAAAACCTAATATAATAAATTTTGTCACATGTGCTCAGTCATGTCAGACTCTTTGCAACCCTTTGTAACCGGGCTCCTCTGTCCATGGAATCTTTCAGGATTGCCATTTCCTCCTCCAGGGGATCCTCTTGACCCACGTCTCCTGTGGCTGCTGCATTGCTGGTGGATTCTTTAACCTGCTGAGCCACTTGGGAATTGAGGACTTCTAAAATAGTGTTTAAAGGGATAAACAAGGCTCTTTATATGGGATTCAGCATTGAAAACATTCTGTGAACAAAGTATTTCACAATCTAAGGAACAAATGATTTGTAAATACTTCCTGAATCTTGGTTTATGATTTTCCGTATTATATTTCATATAATCACTTTCTTTTTGAATTATTTCAAGTGATTATTTTTTCTCAGGCTGGTGACCTTCGAGTCTTATTCTTGGCTCTGGCAAGGAATTATTTTTTGTTTTCATCTTTGTGTTTGAAGATTCTTTTATCACATGAATGTAGTCATGGGTGAATACAATGTTTTTAAGAAGAAACAAATGTTTATTTTTTTAAATATCAAACTCAGTATTTGAATTGGCACATGTCTTAATGTTTAATTTGATACTGTTATTCCTTAGCACAGAACTAGCTTCTGTTGTGGCTTTGGAAGCCCTTCAGCATGAAAAATCAATATGATATGAAAAGGCTAATATGCTATAAATTATATTGTTATAACCAGGCCAGAAATCCTAGTCCATGACTTCAGTTTCGGCTGTGAAAACAAGTCAGTCTGACACAGTGCCAAAAACACTGCCATGTTTATTTACAAAACCATAAACCAGGAAAAATTGTAAATTGACTCAGTAGTGCTTGATTTTTTTTTTAAAAGAGAAAAAAGGTCTTCATATACTTTTAACCCTCTCTTTAAAAATAAAACTCCCATCTTTTTGGTCATGAATTTAAGGTGGCCCTAAGTCAAGGCTATGATTTTTCCAGTGGTCATGTATGGATGTGAGAGTTGGACTGTGAGGATGTGAGAGTTGGACTGTGAAGAAAGCTGAGCACCGAAGAATTGATGCTTTTGAACTGTGGTGTTGGAGAAGACTCTTGTGAGTCCCTTGGACTGCAAGGAGATCCAATCAGTCCATTCTGAAGGAGATCAGTCCTGGGTGTTCTTTGGAAGGAATAATGTTAAAGCTGAAACTCCAGTACTTTGGCCACCTGATGTGAAGAGTTGACTCATTGGAAAAGACTCTGATGCTGGGAGGGATTGGGGGCAGGAGGAGAAGGGAACGACAGAGGATGAGATGGCTGGATGGCATCACTGACTCAATGGACGTGAGTTTGGGTGAACTCTGGGAGTTGGTGATGGACAGGGAGGCCTGGTGTGCTGCGATTCATGGGGTCGCAAAGAGTCGGACACGACTGAGCGACTGAACTGAACTGAACTTAAAGTTCAACAGTACTACGCTCTGTGAATGGTAAAATATTGTAGAGAAGTAGTCATCTAGATTTGGATACTTGATGAAGTCCTGTATCTTCATTTTAGCATATTTGATCATGAACAAGTTAAACTTAGTCTTCTTCCTTAGAATTTTCCTAAGGAAACTGTGGAAAAATTAAATAAGGACACCTTTATAAACACTGACCATGGTACCTTGTAACTGATAGTTATTCAAAAAGGTCCAGTTTTCTTTCCTATTTATTTTGAGGTAGTTCTCTTAAAATTTTGTTTCTTCTGGTTTCTCAAGGTAGTTTTTACATTGAAATTATGTAGGCTTTTATAAAAATTGTTCTTTGCATCAGTAAATAGCTTGGTTTTGGATTTGCTCATCATTCCTAGTTTCATCAGGTCAATAAAACAAGTTTCTTTAATAGGATGAAAGGAAAAAGGAGACATGGGCAAATAAAAACCATGAGCATCATAGGTAATCAAACGAAGCTGAACTTTTTCCCTCTAAACATACCCTTTAGTTAAAATCTATGTTTTGGAAAATATTGAGCAATGTGATGTCAGTCAATGTTCTTAGAGTCCATGTAAGTTCACCTTGTCTTCAAGCGGATGCAAAAAGTATTTTGGAGGACAATATCCTCAGAGCTGAGTGGTCTGTGCGTGTCTATAAAAATGCTGTTGTGAAGTGTCCCTCAATCTTGGCTTCGTCAAGTCCTTAAGTCTTGACCTGATGAAGGCTTTCTTCCCATCCACTTCATCAGTCATCAGTTAAATATCTGCCAGAGGAATCCAGAGTAAGTCTAAAAACAGAGCTCATCAGAGTAAGTGCAGAAACAGATATGAAAGTTGAGACAGACCCTTCAGAGACAGATGGGGGAGGTTCTACCTGGTTTTGACCTCTCAGAGCCCCCAAATTTTGACTTTGTGTTCCCCGTAGGTCAAGCATCTATATCTTTCAGTGTGTTCAAAATCCAGACATCAAAGAACAACAAATGTATTTGTTTAAAATAACTAAAGTTTTGCTCAGAAATAAAAATCTCATACAATTTACTATAAAAAGTTATATTTAACAAAATCCTCTACAGTATTTGGTATCACATTTCTACTCCTTTTCAGTAAAACATTATTCACTTTCCTTTTCCAGTTTGACTGAAACATGAGTTTACCTATTCCACATTTTTTTTTTTCCTGTTCTGCCTTCTGAGAGCTTCTTAATGTAGGAAGAACTGAACTACTAACTCAGTTGTTTGTTCTCTACTTGCCTATGTTCTTCTACTTTTCCAACCTATTGAACTTTCATTACCTCGTATTTTGTATTCCTAACTCAAGCAAACGACTGACAATTTCATAGCCCATCCTATTTCATTACCTAATGCTTATGAGAACGTCATGAAGTAGATGTTGTCCCACCTGCTTTACAAGGTGCTAATGAGGCCAGGAAAGTTAATTGATCCACTCCACATCCTAATTACATAAGTCAGTCTGCACTTTAACTCGGCAATCTGATCAAAAGCATAGGCTCATTTTACTATATTGTACGCTCAGCATAATTACATAAATAAGCCCCATTTATTGATGGCCTGCTATTTGCTAGAAATTGTGCTCACTTTAGGGGAAATATATAGTATATTATAATAAAAGTATAGTGTAATAAAATGCAGTCTAAAAGTATATCAGATTAACTTGGAGAGAGATTTTCCTAAATTAATACAGTAGTTCTGAATGATATTAAAAAGTGGAGTGACAGGAGGAGGCAAGTACATATGTGGGAATATACAAGAATGGCTATAAATAAGTATGCAGTTGTCTTATATTAATAATTCTTTGTGTTTCACACGCGAAATTGTGGTTCTTGTGTCCTCTGCCTCAAGTTCTTGGTATGTGCTCAATAAACAGTTGCTGAATTAATGATAATTAATCAAAAGGAGTACGTCAAGGCTGTATATTGTCACCCTGCTTATTTAACTTATATGCAGAGTACATCATGAGAAACGCTGGGCTGGAGGAAGCACAAGCTGGAATCAAGATTTCCAGGAGAAATATCAATAACCTCAGATATGCAGATGACACCACCCTTATGGCAGAAAGTGAAGAGGAACTCAAAAGCCTCTTGATGAAAGTGAAAGAGGAGAGTGAAAAAGTTGGCTTAAAGCTCAACATTCAGAAAACAAAGATCATGGCATCTGGTCCCATCACTTCATGGGAAATAGATGGGGAAACAGTGGAAACAGTGTCAGATCTTACTTTTTTGGGCTCCAAAATCACTGCAGATGGTGACTGCAGCCATGAAATGAAAAGACGCTTACTCCTTGGAAGGAAAGTTATGACCAACCTAGATAGCATATTCAAAAGCAGAGACATTACTTTGCCAACAAAGGTCCATCTAGTCAAAGCTATGGTTTTTCCAGTAGTCATGTATGGATGTGAGAGTTGGACTGTGAAGAAGGCTGAGCACTGAAGAATTGATGCTTTTGAACTGTGGTGTTGGAGAAGACTCTTGAGAGTCCCTTGGACTGCAAG
>NW_011494868.1:2383007-2425297 GCF_000754665.1 Bison bison bison | reverse complement strand
AGGCTGAGCACTGAAGAATTGATGCTTTTGAACTGTGGTGTGGAGAAGACTCTTGAGAGTCCCTTGGACTGCAAGGAGATCCAACCAGTCCATTCTGAAGGAGATCAGCCCTGGGATTTCTTCGGAAGGAATGATGCTAAAGCTGAAACTCCAGTACTTTGGCCACCTCATGTGAAGAGTTGACTCATTGGAAAAGAGTCTGATGCTGGGAGGGGTTGGGGGCAGGAGGAGAAAGGGACGACAGAGGATGAGATGGCTGGATGGCATCACTGACTCGATGGACGTGAGTCTGTGTGAACTCTGAGAGTTGGTGATGGACAGGGAGGCCTGGTGTGCTGCGATTCATGGGGTCGAAAAGAGTCGGACATGACTGAGCGACTGAACTGAACTGAATCAAAAGGTCAAATGTCAGCTAGATTTTGCAGAAAGGGTAGCAATTCTTAGCCAGATTTAAAAGAGCAGAAAGAAATTTCTAAGCAGACAGAGTAGAATATGTAACAACAGAGAATATCCTAAGGGCTTTGCAGAGAGGGACTGCAGAGAACAACCTCATCTGTTCAACAAATATTTATTCAGTGCTTCCTGTGTTCCAGGAACTGTTAGAGGCACCAGTAGTGAAGGATGCACAAATTTCAATGTCCAAAGTAGAATATTTATGGGGAAAATGGTGGGAGATCACATGTAGGATGTAGGTGATGGCCATGTGTCATCATGTGTCAGGCCAATGAGTTTTGATGTTTATTGAGAATGTGAAGCACGCTCATGAAAGTAATTTGTCAAGCGTAAAATAAATTAGCACTAATGTTTATCAATTTCATCAAGTTTTATGAGGTTGGCCAAAAAGTTTGTTCATAAGATGGTATGGAAAAAAACAAATTTTTGGCCAACCCAAAACTTTACGAGGTGTCTTTTGCTATGAGAAAAGTAAGTATATTCATCACTATAAATTTAAAGTGAAGAGCAAAATATTTGACATTTGAGAAATAATGCTGCTTGGGTGGGAGAGAGATATGCATAGTGAGAGTCAGACAAATGGGGGGCTGCAAATCATCCTGTTAAGAAATGGGGAGAGAGTGATAGCAGGTAATAGTTCCCAAGTAGGAACAGTTCTGGAGAGGTCTTGAGTTAGGATGGATTGAAGTGATCTGATGACTGGCTGGCTGTTGTGGGAGAGTGTAGGAGTAAAGGAGAGGAAGGAGTCAGGTAGGAACCTGAGGTTTTCTTTTTGTGCAGCATTGGCAACAAGGAGCAGAGACATCAGCTCGGGATGGGAGCGCTCACAGACAAACAAATACAGGCTCGAGGTGGGGAGGAAAGCATGAGCCAGTTTTGGATTTGGTGGTTAGAGTTGCATTTAGTAGGCAGTTGGAAATACAGGTGTGGAGCTTCTGCAAAAGGCTGATGCTGAAAATGTGTAATTAGAAGTTATCATAATAGAAAATTTAGCTGGAGTCAGGAAGGCAGATGTGGCAACCCAGGGAGAAGGTGAAGAAGAAGAGCAATCAACAGAGTGGGGAGCCAACAGTTCATGGGAGAGTGGAAAGAGACTGGGAAAGAGCAGAGAGGGGGTTAGGGGGCACCCTCCCCAGGGCCTCTGCATAAGGCTTCTGATTACATTTGTTTACAAGCCTGGCAGAGCAATAATTTATGCTGATGAGCTGAGTTGCTTGCAGATCACAGATTCTGTTTTGCCCTTGACACTGGGAATTACAAGGCTCCCCTGAAGATCTGAAAACAAAAAGCAGCCTTTGTGGAATTTGAAAGCCAGCTTATGAATAAAGCACTCAAGTGGGTCTAAATGGAGTCTGGGGACTTGCTTCAACTCTTTTCAAAGAGAAGACTATTTCTCTAGCTGCTTCTGAGCATCCACATTCTTATAAATCTTTCTTATAAAAATTAATCTTTGTGGACTAAAATAGTTTCAGTACTGGATCCTGGCCTAACCAAGAGTGGTCTTCTTCAGTGCTTAGTTTTTATCTTTATTGTTTTCCTAGCTACCAATCTCTGTGAAAGAATGACATCAAATTTAGTCATAAATAGAAAATGCAGTCATAACTGCATTCACAACTTCAGTCACAACTTTCCATAGAAAGTTGAACAGAGAAATGATGAAAATGTAGACATTTTTTCATGTTCAATCTTTCATTCACCATTGATTTTTCTTAAATTAATTAATATTTTAATTGGAGGCTAATTACTTTACAATTATTCTGGTGGTTTTGGCCATACATCGACATGAATCAGCCACGGGTGTACATGTGTCCCCCATCCTGAACCCCACCTCCCACCTCCCTCCCCACCCCATCGCTCTGAGTTGTCCCAGGGCACCAGCTTTGAGTGCCCTGCTCCATGCATTGAACAACTTATAGGAGGAATGAGTAAATCTGTGATTTGCCTCAAAATGCATTTTTTTCCTTAAGTTTGGAAAAATCCATGAATAGGTCTGTTGCTACTTCTATCCATGAAAGAGCAATGCTGAAAGGGCAATATTCGAATACATATTTAATTTAAAGAAAGTGTTCAAATGATCACTGAAAATTCCAAGCTACGCACCTAGTCCACCAAATATAATTGTGTGAATATATATTTTTAAAAGCATTGAACAAGTGAAGACACCATAACGTGTATGGTAGAAACAATTCAAACACATACAACATAGTGAATTTGCTGCGTATGGTAATGTGAAATCATAGGCCTGTCTTATCAGAAACCTTAACCTGAATATGATAAAGAGTTACTTTCAGTTTAATACAGAGAATACTTTGGTGGTTCAGTAGTTTTAGGGAATACATTAAAAAATTATGTATGAATATTAGTTTACCAAGATACAACTGTGAGCTTTTAAATTATTCAGTTTTTAGTTTAAGAAAAAAAAAAGTCATACTTCTGACTTTAGATTTAACTTTAGATTTAACATACTTTAGATTTAACAAAAGCTTGATGTTTGGGGGACTTAGGATTCACTATTCACATTCTCAGTTCTAATAAAAGCATATGGTGCAAATATTCTGAAAGGTGGGGGCTTCCCTATCTTACTATTTCCAGCCTATTTCAAACCGCACATCTTTTTTAGAATCTCCTTGACATAGTGATTTTCATAAAGGATATGGGTAATATACATCTATTAAATCATTAACCTCAAGGTAATTTTGAACCACCTGGCCTGGGACGTTTTGAAAGAAACCTCTTCTGTTCTTTTAGATAGAAGTTTTCAGATCTCCAACTTCCTTTGTTATGTTAATCATTGTGATGATTTTGTGGTAGTTGAGTTGCTCAGTCGTGACTCTTGGTGTTTTCATAACTGGGATTTTGTTGTAACTGGAGTACGAATACTTATGCAGTGAAACATTTATGGTTAGAATTTAAAATTTCTCTCTATGACCCTGAAATAGCGTGTAACAAACCATACAACAGATCACAAAAGGTAAGTGTTCAGATTTCTTTATATACTTGTAAGTAAGGAAATATTTCAAAAATAGTGACAACAAATTCACTTCTCTCCCATGTGCTCAAAGCTCAACAACACACGAAATGTCTCTGTCATTCTCCTCTGTGAAATAACAGTGATTTTTTTATAACTCTTCCAATCAATTGCTTGTCTATTAGTCTCACAAAAGTAAGGACTACCACATGTTTAGACTAAAAGAATCAGGAAAGATTTTTAAGGTCTGGGAGGGATTGGGGGCAGGAGGAGAAGGGGATGACAGAGGATGAGATGGCTGGATGGCATCACCGACTCAATGAACATGAGTCTCAGAACTCCGGGAGTTGGTGATGGACAGGGAGGGCTGGCGTGTTGCGGTTCATGGGGTCGCAAAGAGGGACACGACTGAGTGACTGAACTGAACTGAACTGAATAATACATTAGTGGCTCTTTAAAATGATCTCATAATAACGTTCCTCTCCAAATTCTCTGGCCCTCATTGCAATCTAACGTTTATTAATTTCGCTACAGTCCATTTTAGTGTGTTTTTGTCATCTAATTTTTGTTTTCATATATGCTACACCTTTTCCCTCAACCAAACTATAAAATATTTGAAAGTAGGATAGTCATTCTTTTCCATCTTTCATAGCCTTTACCCTAGTGTATGACCTATAAAATGCTTAATTGCTTAATAACTCCCTGAAAATATCCTGGGGTTTGGGCTAAATGTTACTTTAGGGATTGTATACACATTATTCATAAAACACTTGAGTGTTTACTCAGCATGGCATTAAGAAGTTGAGCTGCGGAGTTACAGATCATGACTGTCATCCTTAGTTCCATGACCTCAGGCACGTTTCTGAAGGTTTCTGTGTTTCCATTTCACATGCTCTAAAAGGAGCATAGTTTACCAGTAGGAAGTTTCCATTATTTTTTTTTTTTCAAGCTTTAAACATTTTTTATTTTGTATTGGGGTATAGACGATTCATAACATTGTGGAAGTTTCAGGCAAACAGCCAAGGGACTCAGCTATACTCACACATGCATCCTTTCTTCCCTAAACTTCCCCTCCCATCAGGCTTGCACATGATATTGAGTAGAGTCCTATGTGCTACACAATAGGTCCTTGTTGGTTATCCACTTTGAATATAGCAGTGTGTACATGAAGGAAGTTTCCATTATTCAAAGAGTATATTTATAAGTTTCATAGAAGAATGAATGTCTCTTACATGATAAAATAAACATTACTCTTTGGTAACCATGGAGCTGAAGAAGATGATGGTGATGTCAGGGACTGAGTATATATGAAGTTTTTCTTTGATGAAATTTACTGTCTAGAAGTAAGACCAAAATGCACACTACAAATCGTGATGCTATGTCATAGGCTAAGGTACAAGACTTTGCAGAATCAAGTGGAAGCTTGGGAGAAGCTTCCCTATGGTTACTTAGTTCAGTTCAGTTCAGTTCAGTCGCTCAGTGTCTGACTCTTTGCGACTCCATGAACCACAGCGTGCCAGGCCTCCCTGTCCATCACCAACTCCTGGAGTTCTCAGTAAATGCCTGGCAGGTGAAAGCATATTAAAGAGATTCTTTTAAAAAATAGCACTTTGGCAGGTGGACAGACTATTACTCCTTGTACAGTTAGGTAAGATTATTCAATCAGAAAGAACTCTCAGTGCCAAGTATTCAGATTTAGGAGATCATGGGATATTCTGAGATCCAAAAAATTCAGTATCACAGGAACGTTGAGAAAGGGTGTCTCATGAAACTAGACTGAGGTAGGTAACTGACAAGATGATGATGCTAGTGAAAATAACACAAACAGTGATGACAGGCATAGCTATCTTTATTTTTTTCAGTGTTTTTATTGAAGTAGAGTTGATTTACAATATTGTATTAGTTTCAGGTATGGTGGTGGTGGTGTAGTCGCTAAGTCCTGTCCAACTCTTATGACCCCACGGGCTGTAGCTTGCCAGGCTCCTCTTTCCATGGGATTCTCCAGGCAAAAATACTGCAGTGGGTGTCTATTTTCTTCTCCAGGGGATCTTCCTAACCCAGGAATCAAACCCAGGTCTCCTGCATTGTAGGCAGATTCTTTACCAACTTAGCTACGAGGGAAGCCTCATGGCTTGTTTCAGGTATACAGCAAAGTAATTATTTTTTCAGACTATATTCCCTTACAGGTTATTGCAAAATACTGAATATAATTTCCTGTGAAGAGTGAGTGTTAGTCGCTGAGTTGTGTCTGACTCTTTGCGAGCCCATGGACTGTAGCTGGGGAGGCTACACTATAGGTTCTTATTATCTATTTTATATATGGTAGTGTGTATATGTCAATCCCAGTCTCCCAATTTATCCCTCCCCTGCCCTGTTCCCCTTTGGTAACCATAATTTGGTTTTCTACATCTGTGACTCTATTTATGTTTTCTAAGTAGGTTCATTTGTATTTTATGTTTTAGATTCCACACGTAAGTGATGTCAGATGATATCTGTCTTTCTCTGTCTGACTTACATCACTCAGGATGACAATACCTAGTTCCATCCCTGTCACTGCAA
This sequence comes from Bison bison bison, assembly GCF_000754665.1. Classification (NCBI taxonomy): domain Eukaryota; kingdom Metazoa; phylum Chordata; class Mammalia; order Artiodactyla; family Bovidae; genus Bison; species Bison bison. The sequence continues at coordinate 2,419,317 of NW_011494868.1, read as the reverse complement.
GTGGCCTTATTTCATTCTTTTTATGGCTGAGTGCCATTACATTGTATGTATGTACTGCATCTTCTTTATCCATTCATTTATCAATGAACATTTAGGTTGCTTCTATGTCTTGGCTGCTGTAAATGCTGCTGCAATGAACACTGGGGTACATGTATCTTTTAAAGTACAGTTTTCTCTGGTTATAGGCCTAGGGATAGGATTGCTAGATCATATGACAGCTCTATTTTTGATTTTTGAGAATCCTCCACACTGTTCTCCATAGTGGCTGTACCAATTTACATTCCTAACAACAGTGTAGGAGAGTTCCCTTTTCTTTACCCCCTTTCCAGAATTTATTGTTGTAGACATTTTGATGGTGGCTGTTCTGATTGGTGTGAGCTGATACTTCATTGTAGTTTTGATTTTATATTTCTCTAATAATTAGTGATGCTGAACATGTTTTCATATCCTTTTTGGCTATCTTTATGTCTTCTTTGGAAAAACGTCTATTTAGATCTTCTGCCCATATTTTGCAGAGAAGGCAATGGCACCCCACTCCAGTACTCTTGCCTGGAAAATCCCATGGATGGAGGAGCCTGGTAGGCTGCAGTCCATGGGGTCGCGAAGAGTCGGACATGACTGAGCGACTTCACTTTCACTTTTCACCTTCTTGCGTTGGAGAAGGAACACCCACTCCGGTGTTCTTGCCTGGAGAATCTCAGTGATGGCGGAGCCTGGTGGACTGCCGTCTATGGGGTCGCACAGAGTTGGACACGACTCAAGTGACTTAGCAGCAGCAGCAGCAGCCCATATTTTGATTGGTTTTTCATGGTATTGAGCTGCACGAGCTGTTTGTATATTTTGGACATTAATCCCTTGTCAGTAGCTTCTATGCCCCCATTCTATGGAGTTGTTTTTTTTTTTTTTTTAATCATAAATAGGTGTTGAATTTCATCAAAAGTTTTTTATGCATCTATTGAGATGATCATATTGTTTTTATTCTTCAGTTTGTTAATGTGCTGTATCACATTGATTTTACACATATTGAAAAATACTTGCAATCCTGAGATAAATTCCACCTGACTGTGGTTTATGATCCTTTTAACGTGTTGTTGAATTTGGTTTGCTAGTATTTTGTTGAGGATTTTTGCCTCTATGTTCATCAGTGATACTGGTCTATAATTTTCATTTTTGTGATATCTTTGTCTGGTTTTTGTATCAGGGTAATCACCACCTCACATAATGAGCTTGGGAGTATTCCTTCCTCTGCAATTTTAAGAAGTAGTTTGAGAAGCATAGGTGTTTCTTTTCTAAATATTTGATAGGATTCACCTGTTAAGCCATCTGGCCTGGACTTTTGTTTGTTTGGAGATTATTCCTCACAGTTTCAATTTTAGTACTTTTGATTGGTCTGTTCATATTTTCTCTTTCTTTTTGGTTCAGTCTTGAAAGAGTATACTTAAGAATTTGTCCATTTCTTTCAGACTGTCCATTTTATTGGTGTATAGTTGCTTGTAGGGCTTCCCTGATAGCTCAGTTGGTAAAGAATCTGCCAGCAATGCAGGAGACCCTGGTTCGATTCCTGGGTTAGGAAGATCTACTGGAGAAGGGATAGGCTATCCACTCCAGTATTCTCAGGCTTCCCTTGTGGCTCAGCTGGTAAAGAATCGACCTGAAATGCAGGAGACCTGGGTTCAATCCCTGGGTTGGGAAGATCCCCTGGAGAAGGGAACAGCTACCCACTCCACTGTTCTGGCCTTGAGAATTCCATGGACTTTAGTTGCTTGTAGTAGTCTCTTATGATCCTTCCTATTTCTGTAGTGTCTGTTGTAACGTTTCCTTTTTCACTTCTAATTTTACAGATTTGAGTCCGCTCCCTTTTTTTCTTGATGAATCCTGTTAAAGGTCTATCAATTTTAATTATCTTCTCAAAGTACCAGCTTTTAGTTTCATTGATCTTTGCTATTAGTTTCTTCATCTCTATTTCATTAATTTCTTCTCTGATCTTTATGATTTATTTTTTTCTACTAACTTTAGATTTTGCTTATGCTTCTTTCTCTAGTTGCCTTGGGTATAAGGTTAGTTGTTTGAGATTTCTCTTGTTTGCTGAAGTAGGATTGTATTGCTATAAACTTTCCTCTTAGAACTGCTTTTGCTGTATTCCATAGACTTTGGAATGATGTTTTCATTGTCATTTGTCTAGGTAAATTTTTATTTCCTCTTTGATTTTTTCAGTGATCCATTCATTGTTTAGTAACATATTGTTTAGACTCCATATATTTGTGGGGTTTTTTAATAATATTTTTTTCCTGTAATTGATTTCTAATCTCATAGCATTGTGGTTGGAAAAAGATGTTTTGATTTCAGTTTTCTTCAATTTACTGAGCCTTGATTTGTGACCCAAGATGTGATCTATCCTGGAGAATATTCCATGTATACTAGAGAAGAAAGTGTATTCTGCTGCTTATGGATGGAATGTCTTATAAATATCAATTAAGTCTATCTCTAATATGTCATTTACATATGACACAAGAGAAATACCAATTCCTTCTAGAAAGCTAGCTTAACCAGTTACAAAAGGCTCATTTTGATACAATAGCACAGCCATACGAGGCCATTGTTCTCTAGATCTTTTGGTGGCTCTCATTAATCAAGGAAAGTCACCATAAGACCCCATGCATACTAGTGGACAGCCACCTTGGGGTTTCCCCCACAACTTTTAGGATCACCCCTACAACTTTTGGGACTCCCATGTCAGTGGGTATTGCCTGCAAGTTTGCTTGGTCACCTGGCTGGCCCTGCCAATTTTGGGGGCTGCATCCCACAGGCCTGAAAGGTCAGTGTTTGCCTAGCATCAAGAAAGAAAGAACCAAAGAAAGAACCCAGAGTCTGCAACAGAGACATCAGTGGTTTAATGGATGGCAAACTTAGGCATCTGAAGCAAGGTCCTGCAGGAGCACCCCATCATGTGTGACACATGGCAGGCAAGACATAGTTTTAACTCTATTATTTCTTAACTTAGTACCTAACAATAGTAACTTAAGTAGTATGTTCTTAAGTAATATATTCATAACATATTTCATTCAGTCCTAACAATAACCCAATAGGAAAGTTATTTGATCTCCATCTTACAGAAGGGAAAAAAAAGAAAGAAAGTGAAGTCGCTCAGTCGTGTCCGACTCTTTGCGACCCCATGGACCGTAGCCTACAGGCTCCTCTGTCCATGGGATTTTTCAGGCAATAGTACTGGAATGGATTGCCATTTCCTTCTCCAGGGGATCTTCCTGACCCAGGGATCGAATCCCAGTCTCCCGGATTGTAGACAGATGCTTTACCGTCTGATCCACCAGGGAAGTCCTCAAGACTGAGTGATGAGCTCAAATTCACACAACTTTGAAGGGCTAGACCCCTTTTTAAATCCAAACAGTTTGGTTGGGGCATGAAACAAGGATTGTTAGATAGAGTAAAAAGTCTATGCTACTCATTGCTAGATGGAGCCTGATGTGCCACAGTTCATGGAGTCACAGAGAGTCAGACATGAGACCATAGGAGGGTTCTGATGTGCTGATTCCCTAACCCTTTCCAACAAAACAGGCTTTTCAGTTTTTTTGGACATCTTATTGCTAACTTTAGAACTTACTCTGAGGTTAAATGGAATATGTTGCATACATTTCTGTGTCAGAATTTCCAATCAGGGAATGGGAGCCACCCATTTGAACTGAGAATTAAATATAAGAAATTAACTAGTTTTAATGTTGTTAACTAGCAACCCTAAGAGGGTAAAATGAACAATGGCATATGTAGATAACAATTGTGAGAAGCAAATATGAATACCAAAAAATTATGCTACATAGTTCTTAAATAAAATTTGGTGAAAATTCTGTTAAAAATATTATGTAAGTATTAAAAGTCATTATTTGAGACATTGAATTTAAATCTTTGTGTAGACTTTTATATTGGCATCACTTTATGTGTTTATGAATAAAATATAATTAATGAAAATAAAGATTCAGGGACATTAAAGGTAGAAAAAAGTTTCCTTAATTTGTCATAGCAGAGAAACCTGAATATTAAATATGAAATGTGATTTTAAAAAAATATAATGTATCAACCAAAACTTGTAGTTTTCTTAATCAGTTTTCTATAATTTTATATACTGTCACAAATTAATATCTATTTTTCCCCAGAAATATTTATAAGATGTCCGATGGTTCCTTCAGTTTTTAACTTTTTTCTTTGAAAAGTGAAATTAAATTTAATAATTTTATAATAGCTTGAGAAGTATAATCATGATGTTATGCAGTGTTTCTAATTTTAAATATTTCTATTGGCCTTTTTTATATAGAAATGCATCTGGAATGATTTCCAGCTATAAAAGTTTTAAAATGCTTATAAATTATTTTCATTGGCATGTTTTCTCCTTCATCTTTAAAGATCTTTCATTGTTTGTATAATTGGTATGATGAGTATGTATTATTTAATACGCAATACATTTATTTAAAAGACTTCATTTCCAAGGTGGATATTAGATACCAACAAAAAAAGTAATCTGAGTCATGTATTTGGAGGCTCCATTTGCTAGTGAGAGTGAACTTTTCCTGTTCTAGCAGCTCTGTTCATCCGAGGCCCAGAAGAAGGTCAACCTCTGGTACCTTCAGCAGACCAGAGGCAGGGAGGCACAGACTTTAGGATTTATTCTTTTATTCATTCTTCCTTTGACGTCACACCCTCAAGAAAAGCTTGCATTTTCAATGGTGTTGATTCCCAGTTCTTCCTCAGGGCTCAAGCCCTCAAGAAAATCTTGCATTGCCAACAGTGCTGATTCCCAGTTCTTCCTCAGGGCTCTTTTCTCTGCCTGAATTTAGAGCTTTCCTAACTGCTCTTGAGTGAATATTAACCCCCAGTCAGTGCCCAGGTCTCCAGTTCATCACCACGTCATGTCAAGGGCCACTGTCTGTAAGGAGTTCTCATCCAGGGCTAACATTAGGCTTTATACCCACCTATTGCTGGCTGGTTGCTTCAGGGCCCCGGTGATGTCACACAGGGTGCAGCTGGGTGAGCACTGCAGTTGGAAACGGTTCACACAGACTTTAGGAGAAAGGGTGTCTTGTGTTATCATGTCTGCTCACATCTCTCTCTTCTTCTGATGGCATGCCTGCCTCAGCGTGGGAGAATCATCAGGCCGACTGTTCCCTGATACTCACCATAAGAAAGAAAAGGTTTCCAGGACTTTTTGTGGGTTTTTCTTTTCCCTTCTTATTGTCAACCCACGTCTAGAAATGTCTGAATTTTACAAAGCCAGTGACGTGATGATCTAGAGCCGGCACGGGCACTAGACGGTTTTTCTCTTTTCTGAGTCTCTGGGTCACAGATGTACTTGGAAGTAGTGTATTGCTTGCAAGGCTCTAGGCTTTGCAGTAGAATAAGAACGTCTCCAATAAGGATCAAGTTTAATGAATCTGTTGCAATTAGAATTTTACGCTGCGTTGTTGAGGTTGCCAAATGGATCCACAACGTGACTTCAAAGCCTTTCGGAATACAACGAGGATGAACTCCCCTCCCTAAACCACACCTGACTCCTCCCAGGATTCTAACCCCAGAATTCTATTGAAAGAGAGAAATGTCCTTTTTCTTTTTTCCTTTAAATAAAATGTCTAGCTTAGATGAACTGACTTAGATAATAAAGCTACAGGTATATAGTACTCGGACACAGGCTTGCCCTTAAGACCCCAATCCAGTGGGGCAGACAATCAGAAAATTCAAACTCAGGGAGATAAGAACAACAATGAAAGGGAGTTCAGGATCATTGAGGAGAACATCCTACCAAAGACTGGGGGGGTCAGGGAGTCTTCCCAGGAGAAGTGACATCTCAATGGAGTCTTAAAGCTTCTGTGGGAATGAGCCAGGTAAAAATCTAATGAAAGTCTCAGGGAGGAGATTATGTTTAAGCTCCTCAGAAGAATTGTCGCGAAAGAAAGTACTGCCTCTTTTTTCATTTGGAGCTTTTCTCCTCCCTGAGGCAATTATAGCAGCAAATTTTCCTGCATTAAAAAAAAAAAAAAAAAAGCATCAACAGGGGCTGGCTTGCAATTTTCCTGGACCCTCAGAAAACTGTCAGTCAAACCTACAGAGAGGAGCTCTCCAAGGACAGGGAAGGAGAGATAAACAGGCCTGGGCTGTCTCAAGATGCCTGTTTGTTCCCTGACCGCCCCCCGCCAACCCCACCCCAACCCCCAAAAAGAGAGAGAGCTGCCAGCAAGGTCCCATATTAAAGAATATTTCCTAAGGAGCCACAGAGATGCTGAGTGAAGTTGCTGGGTTATCAGTGCTGTGAATAAATGGTGTCAGCCATGACATTTTCTTGCTGGCAGAGACAGAACACCCCTGAGGTAAAGACACTGATCTTAGTTTTGTTTATTCAATTGGGGGCGATGTCTTGCCAGGTTTTGATAAATGTGTTTAGAAAGTGAAAGGGATATGATTACTGTGGGGCTTCTGCTTGTGGCAGTCTTGGCCGTACCCTTCTGAATTTCAGAGTGGGTCCCAAGTGGTGCATATTTAAAACACAAGCCATCAGGTAATAATTACTGCAGCCAATGCCTATTAAGATATGCCTAGCAGTGCCCCTCAAACCTTCTTCCTTCATTAGCCAGGCTGTGGTGCATTTGTGTAGGATTTTTAAAAAGATACCTGTTCCCTGTAATAGCTGCTTATTGATGTATGAAATTCCTTTAAGTGAGATAAACTTTTAATTCTGCAAGCTGCAGCTGAGGCTCAAAATGCAAATAGCTCAATGGAGATAAAGCTTTTGATTTTAATACTTTGCTGTGAGTGAATTTAATGAAATTTAATCTTCTAAGATAAAATTTTTTAAATGTGTATATGGACTAGAGGTGCTTATGTGTTTGTGTGTATATCATATGAGAGAGAAAAAGGAGAAAGAGGAATTAGAGAGATTGAGAAAGACTGAGAGACAAACCAGTTGCCACAGTAGAAAGGAGGAATGGTGTAGAAGGGTCTACTGGGAGAAAAAAACCAAAAAAACAAAAAACAAGACCTAATTATGACTCTCAGGAGCCTCCCAGGGTTTTGGTTAGACAGGTGCCATCATGGCATTCTGCTTTTTAAAATTAGATAACACTCAAAACATAAAAAACCAACCAATATGTAAATATCCCACTTACCCTTGGGATTTCTTGGAGTGAAAGGAAGATTTTGTGGGCAAATGAAACTGTTGGCTGTGCAAATACCCCTCCTCTTCAGCAGCGCTGTCTCACCAACCTGGTGGGGGATGACAGGACCCTCCCTTTTGGAGGTAGCCTTGATAGTAAATTGGAGTTTACAAAGAGGGTGAGATGAGGTCGTTGAGGTCCTCACAAGTGGAGGTAACAAGACAGCAACGAGTGCCAAGAAGGTCCGTCGGGCTCACTTAAAAAGGAAACTCCCCTGAAGCCAGTCCTTCGAGGCGCCTTTGCTGACATCAGTAAGTGGGTGGGCTGCTGAAAGTGTGAGGAACCATGAAAGTTGTGCTGGCACTAGGCTCAGGCAAACCGAAAGTTAAATCTAGGTGCTGCCACTTATTATTCGTGTGGCCCTGAACAGATAAAGAAACTGAGGTTTAAGTTAAATAGAGGTGACACTATTGAGATCATATGATTTGTTATGATACTGTGTGAAGCACTTAGCGCAGGAAGAGATGAGTCTATAATTATTTTGACATCAACATCAGACAAAACTCATTAGAAAATGTCCCAGCAATGCTTCTGCTGTGTGCTACCGGGTAGAAGCAGAACAAAAGTACTAACTGATGATCTTGTCTTAAAAATGAGTAATTGAAGCCCTGCTCTCCTGGGAAGTAGCAGAGTGGAGGCTGTAAAACCTTGCACTCTTTAAGCCAGAGGGGCTGGTTCAAGTCCTGATACCACCACCCTAAATTACCTACCTTTTACACGCCCTTGCTTTTTCTTACATAGAAATGTTTACTAATGGTGCTGACCTCATACAACTATTGTGACGATTAAATGAAGTGATACTTGTGCTTGGCACAGAATAAGCACAATTATTAATACCACTTCTCTCTGTGTCCTATTGCTTGTTAGGAGTAAACTGCAAAAAAAATTAAAAGATAAAGTGTCCAGTGACAACATAACCAGGAAGATCTGTGTTCATGGATGGTTGTTTACAATCTGTTTTCAGTTTTCAGTTTCCTTATCTGTAAGACCAGTGTAATGCCTTTGGGATATGGGAGGTGAAAGATCCTGTCAGGAAGCGAAGAAGTGAGATCAGGAATGGAAGGGAAGGCAGCCAAGGACTGGAGGATTATCAAGGACCACTGTGCTGTGCCCGGTCGCTCAGTCATGTCCGACTCTTTGCGACCCCATGGACTGTAGCCCACCAGGCTCCTCTGTCCATGGGATTCTCTAGGCAAGAATACTGGAGTGGGATACTATGCCCTCCTGCAGTGGATCTTCCCAACCCAAGGATTGAACCCAGTTCTCCCGCATTGCAGGTGGATTCTTTACCAGCTGAACCACAAGGGAAACCCAAAAACACGGGAGTGGGTAGCCTATCCCTTCTCCAGGAGATCTTCCTAACCCGGGAATTGAACCGGGGTCTCCTGCATTGCAGGAGGATTCTTTACCCTCTGAGCTACCAGGGACCCCTAGGGGCAGCTAAAGCTTCATCCTGCCAGGGGAGTTATGGGGGTCTGTGTACAACAGACACAAGAGATGGGTGAGGGAGCTGGGAGATGTGGACAGAAGCTCCTGGGAGCCTTTGTTTGAGGGCTGTTCCTGGAGTTATTATTAAGAATTCTTGCTACAGCCTATCAAGTAGATAGCTAGGTGGGATCCAGAGGCCTCAGAAAGCCCTCGGGCAATGAGAGGCTGGTGAGGACTGGGCAGAGCACAGTGCACTGAGGCTGGCAGAGAGGGGCTGTGGGCAGGCAGCTTCTGCCACAGGGAGGACCCAGTCCTCTTCCCCCTAGACGGCTCATGTGGTGATGACTCTTATCATACAATCTACTCATCTGTTTGCAGACTCATTATACATACTTGTCCAGTTTTAGAGGGCATGCTGTTTGTAAGCATCTGGTTCTTTGTATCTAGTAAAATCATGTCTATTTCCTCACATGGGAGGAGGTGAGAAACAGAAATTTCAGGGAGTCCATTTCAAGGTGCTGAGTTAAAGCCGTGGATTCCAGTGTGATGAGCAAACTATGGCTCCAGAAAAACACAAAAACAGTGGGATTCAACTTCTTTCCTAATCAGTTTATAAAATAATTAGACACACCTGGTGTACTTTTCTTGGGAGTTCCTCAGTGCAGGCTTTGTATTTGCTTGCTTACACATAGTACAGGTATTTTTATAGTATTATAGGGTGTCTTGATTGATGGTTAGGAAGATAGACCACAGGAAAGGATGTCTTGCTTTTAATGCTTAAATTTGTAGAAAATTATATCTAATACAATCTAACTGACAAACACCGAGCTTCAGCAAAGAACTGGGAATAAGTGTAAAGGTGCTAATTTTCTTTATTTTTTTATAATAGGAAATCAGCAGCTACATTTCAACAGATTGAATTGTGTGAAAACCATATATAAACACTATACCAAACCAAAAGCAGTTACCCTATAAATTTAACATTTTTACATTTGACTTTTCATCTTAGAACAGTGAATAGTTAAGAAGTGGCCCATGAACTAAATCTGTTCTGTTACCTTTATTGTATGTGCAGATAAAGTCTTACTGAAACACATTTACACCCATTTTTTTAATATATATATTGTCAATGATGCTACAATGTCAATTACATAGTTGTGATAGAGATTGGATGTGGCTTGCAAAAATGAATATAATTACTATCTGGTCCTTTGCCAACTTCTGTTGAGGAAGAATATTTTAGGAAATACTATACTGACCATAAAAGAAAGCCTCATGTCCCTCCTTTCAACACTCTACTCTCAATACTTCTGGTCCCCAAATGTGTGGGACGTCCCTTCTCATCCCCAGCAATTCTCCAACACAACTTCATGTCCTACAATTTAGCCCGATTCTAATACTCTGCATGCTAAATCACTTCAGTCATGTCTGACTCTGTGTGACCCTATGGATTACAACTTGCCAAGCTCCTCTGTCCATGGGAGTCTCCAGGCAAGAGTACTTGAGTAGGTTGCTGTGCCCTCCTCTAGGGGATCTTCTTGACCCAGGGATCAAACCCTAGTCTCTTATGTCTCCTGCATTGGCAGGCCGTTTCTTTACCTCTAGGGGCTTCCCTGATAGCTCAGTTGGTAAAGAATCTGCTTGCAACGCAGGGTACCTCAGTTCGATCCCTGGGTTGGGACGATCCCCTGGAGAAGGGAAAGGCTACCCACTCCAGTATACTGGCCTGGAGAATTCCATGGACTACAGGGTCGCAAAGAGTCAGACACCACTGAGCAACTTTCACTTTCACTTTCTTTACCTCTAGATTCCCCTATGAGTCCCCCACTTCTGACACTACCTATCTGGATATAGGGCATCCCCAGTGGCTCAGCGGTTAAGAAAGTGAAAGTAAAAAATGAAAGTTAGTCACTCAGTCCTGTCAGACTCTTCGAGACCCCATGGATTTTAGCCCACCAGGCTCCTCTGTCCATAGAATTCTCCAGGCAAGAATTCTGAAGTGGGTTGTCATTTCTTTCTCCAGCAGATCTTCCCAACCCAGGGATCAAATCCAGGTCATCCGCATTGCAGGCAGTCTCTTTACAAACTGAGCCACCAGGGAAGCCTTAGGGATAAAGAATCTGCCTGTAATGCAAAAGACAAAGGAGAGGCGGGTTCAGTGCCTGGGTCAGGAAGATCCCCTGGAGGAGGAAGAATGGCAATTCACTCCTATATTCTTGCCTGGGAAAAACCCACGGAGAGAGGAGCCTAGTTGGCTACATCCGTAGGGTCTCAAGAGTCGGACACGACTGTGCACACCTGAAAATAGCATCAGATCCCACAGATTAAAGCCCAAGTTCTGTAAGAATTCTTTCCTACTACTTCTGATGACAATCAAAAGTACAGATTGTCTTCTGTGTTTCTGACCAGCTATAAGTAAGTTACCAGGACTCCTTCAGTTCAGTTCAGTCGTTCAGTTGTGTTTGACTCTTTGTGATCCCATGGACTTCAGCATGCCAGGCCTCCCTGTCCATCACCAACTCTCCGTTTACTCAAACTCATGTCCATTGAGTTGGTGATGCCATCCAACCATCTCATCCTCTGGGTTTTTTTAAATGAGTCAGTTCTTCCCAACGGGTGGCCAAAGTATTGGAGTTTCAGTTTCAGCATCAGTCCTTCCAATCAATATTCAGGACTGATTTCCTTTAGGATGGACTGGTTGGATCTCCTTGCAGTCCAAGGGGCTCTCAAGAGTTCTCCAACAACACAGTTCAAAAACATCATTTTTTTGGTGCTCAGCTTTCTTATAGTCCAACTCTCACATCCATACAGAACTACTGGAAAAACCATAGCTTTGACTAGGTGGACCTTTATTGGCAAAGTAATGTCTCTGCTTTTTAATATGCTGTCTAGGTTGACATAACTTATCTTTCAAAGAGCAAGCACCTTTTAATTTCATGGTTGCAGTCACCATCTGCAGTGATTTTGGAGCCCAAAAAATAAAGTCAGCCACTGTTTCCATTGTTTCCCCATCTATTTGCCATGAAGTGATGGGACCAGATGCCATGATCTTAGTTTTCTGAATGTTGATCTTTAAGCCAACTTTTTCACTCTCCTCTTTCACTTTCATCAAGAGGCTCTTTAGTTCTTCTTCACTTCCTGCCATAAGGGTGGTGCCATCTGCATATCTGAGGTTATTGATATTTCTCCTGGCAATCTTGATTCCAGCTTGTGCTTCATCCAGTCCAGCATTTCACATGATGTACTCTGCATATAAGTTAAATAAGCAGGGTGACAATATACAGCCTTGACATACTCCTTTACCAATTTGGAACCAGTCTGTTGTCCCATGTTCAATTCTAACTGTTGCTTCTTAACCTTCACAGATTTCTCAGGAGGCAGGTAAGGTGGTCTGGCATTCCCATCTCTTGAAGAATTTTCCACAGTTTGTTGTGATCCACACAGTCAAAGGCTTTGGCATAGTCAATAAAGCAGAAGTAGATGTTTTTCTGGAATTCTCTTGCTTTTTTAATGATTCAGTGGATGCTGGGAATTTGATTTCTGGTTCCTTTGCCTTTTCTAAATCCAGCTTGAACTTCTGGAAGTTCATGGTTCACATACTGTTGAAGCCTGGCTTGGAGAATTTTGAGAATTACTTTGCTAGCATGTGAGATGAGTGCAATTGTGTAGTTTGAGCATTCTTTGGCATTGCCTTTCTTTGGGATTGGAATGAAAACTGACATTTTCCAGTCCTGTGGCCACCGCTGAGTTTTCCAAATTTGCTGGCACATTGAGTGCAGCACTTTCACAGCATCATCTTTTAGGATTTGAAATAGCTAGACTGAAATTCCATCACCTCCACTAGCTTTGTTCATAGTGATGCTTCCTAAGGCCCACTTGACTTCACCTTCCAGGATGTCTGGATCTAGGTGAGTGATCACACCATTGTGGTTATCTGGGTCATGAAGATCTTTTTTGTATAGTTCTGTGTATTATTTCCACCTGTTCTTAATATCTTCTGATTGTTATGTCCATACCATTTCTGTCCTTTATTGTGCTCACCTTTGCATGAAAATTTCCCTTGGTATCTCTGATTTTCTTGAAGAGATCTCTAGTCTTTCCCATACTATTATTTTCCTCTATTTCTTTGCATTGATCACTAAGGAAGGCTTTCTTATCTCTCGTTGCTATTCTTTGGAACTCTGCATTCAAGTGGGTATATCTTTCCTTTTCTCCTTTGCTTTTAGCTTCTCTCCTTATCTAAGCTATTTGTATAAGGCCTCCTCAGACAACAATTTTACCTTTTTGCATTTTCTTTTTCTTGGGGATGGTCTTGAACACTGCCTCAGGTACAATGTCATGAAGCTGCGTCCATGGTTCATAAGGCACTCTGTCTGTCGGATATAATCCTTGAGAACCCCATGAACGGGACTCCTTGGTTTTGATCAATTGTTGGAACACACAGAACTCAGGAAAATTGTGTACTTACTGAATGACCAGGTTACAACCCAGGCACAGTCAGAAGAGAGAAGCAGGACAAGGTGTGTGGGAGGGGTGTAGAGTCTCCATGTGCGCTCCCTGGTCCTTCCCTCCCAGCACTTCTACTTGTTCACCATCCTGGAATGCTGGTGTAGGGGAGTGAAGAGTTACCAACCTCTGAACCCCACAGTTCAGAGATTTCTATGTAGGCTTTGTTATATAGGCAGGGTTGATTACATCATTGGCTTTCATAGTTAAGCCCTCAAATTTTAGGGCAAATATACGATCAGCACCTGTGCTCTGCCTAGAGGTCTGAAAGTGGAGCTAGAAATTCCAACTGGTCTAAGCATGTGCTTGGTTCCCCTGGCACCAGCTCCCATCCCAGGAATATCTAGGAGCTTTCCAATCATTACCTCATTAACATAAAATCAGAGAAGGATGAAAGAAGATGTTATGAATAACAAAAGACATTCCTTTCTCTTTTTTGTCTCTAGAGCTCTCAGGAAGTAGGGACAAAAAAATATAACAAAAGATGTCTCTATAGCTCTTATCACTATATTAGGATATTACAGGGGTTTTAGGAGCTCTGTGCCACAAATGAGAAGAAAGACCAAATATATATTATTATAAATCATAATACAACAATGACATATGTAGGGTTTTGAAACTGGCAATCTAGTTTCACTGTAGCTACATTTTTATTTTGTTATGATTAATAATGGGGGCTTCCCTGGTGGCTCAGAGGGTATAGAATCTGCTTACAACTCAGGAGATTCTGGATGGATCCCTTGATCGGGAAGATACCCTGGAGAAAGGAATGGCTCCCCATTGCAGTATACATGTTTTCAAAGTAAATAGAAATATGAAACTCTAAAAGATACATTGGAATTATACATTAGGTTGCCTATATTAAGGAAAATGTGTGCATGATTTTTACCAGACATCATATTGAATTTAGGCCCTCTTTACCAGGGGTCTCTTTGTTTTTCTGAAAGTAACAGCTTATATGAAGTTGGTGGCCAAGCTACCCTAACTATTGTTGGGACAGAAAAACTCTCCTCACAGTTGATCATATGTTTACTTCCTTTCTCTTTCCCAGTGAGTTTGAAGATAGTTTTTCAAGTGTTAAGAATAAAACCTAGAACTTTCCTGATTTCAAACCTTGATTATGAATTCTGTCTCATCCAGGAAGGATCAAGCCTAATCTTTTTCAAAGAGCTTGTTGGATTCTGTCCATAAAATAATGTTGCCTGGCCTTTTTTTTTTTTTTTTTAAGGAGACATGGAAAACCTCTTTCAGTTGATTTTTATATGTGTGTGCTTAGTCACTTAGGATTGTCTAACTCTTGCAACCCCATGGATTGTAGCCTGCCAGGATCCTCTGTCCATGGGATTCTCCAGGCAACAGTACTGGAGTAGGTTGCCATTTCTTTCTCTAGGGGATCTTCCTGACCCAGGAATCAAACCTGGGTCTCCTGCATTGCAGGCAGATTCTTTACTGTCTGAGCCAGGAGGGAAGCCCTCCCAAGTAGCACAGTGGTAAAAAATCCACCTGCTAATGCAGGAGATGCAAGAGTCTCCAGTTTGATCCCTGGGTTGGGAAGATCCCCTGGAGTAGGAAATGGCAACCCTCTCCAGTATTTTTGCCAGGATAATCCCATGGACAAAAGAGTCTGGCAGGCTATAGTCCACACAGCGGCAAAGAGCCGGACATGATTGACCACACACACACACACACACACACACACACATACTATACCTATATACAAGTACCTGTATAATAGTGAAGGGTAGTAGAATATGGAGAAGGCAATGGCACCCCACTCCAGTACTCTTGCCTGGAAAATCCCATGGATGGAGGAGCCTGGTGGGCTGCAGTCCATGGGGTCGCTAAGAGTCGGGCATGACTGAGCGACTTTCCTTTCACTTTTCACTTTCATGCATTGGAGAAGGAAATGGCAACCCACTCCAGTATTCTTGCCTGGAGAATCCCAGGGACAGAGGAGCCTAATGGGCTGCTGTCTCTGGGGTCGCACAGAATCGGACACGACGGAAGCAACTTAGCAGCAGTAGCAGCAGAATATGCAACCCCCAAATATGACACTTTAACATAAGGATTATTTTGAACTAAAGGTTCTTGTAAAAGAGTGGATATGCAAAGAACGCTTTGTTTTTCCTGTATAGGGAGAGAAGAAACTTTCTAGTCACCAGAGACAGAGTCGAAGCTAAGAAAAATCTGTACAAACAGACCTTGTTAGAATAACTTAGCTTCTGTGAGCCTCCCCTCCCCAGCCATTATACTTTTCCTCAATTGCCACTTGGCTCATCCTACTAGATAAGCATTGGGCTTTTCCTTTTGTTATCCATTTACCTCTGTGCACTCCCATGTACACGTAAAACTCTATGCTGTTCTCCTCCTAATCTCTTACCTAAATTTAATTCTCAGACCCTAAGAGAGTAAAGGTACATTGTTGCTTCTTCTAGTGTTCTGTATTCTCCTTGACTGAAAAGTGAAATTGTTGATTAATGGAAATAGATTAAAAATGAAAACTTGGACTTAATACATATCCCTTAATTTTCAAAAACACTAAAGCACAGCATATTAAAAAGCAGAGGCATTATTTTGTCAACAAAGGTCTGTCTAGTCAATGCTATGGTTTTTCCAGTGGTCATGTATGGATGTGAGAGTTGGACTATAAAGAAAGCTGAGCACAGAAGAATTGATGCTTTTAAACTGTGGTGTTGGAGAAGACTCTTGAGAGTCCCTTGGATCTCAAGGAGATCAAACCAGTCCATTCTAAAGGAGATCAGTCCTGGGTGTTCATTGGAAAGACTGATGTTGAAGCTGAAACTCCAATACTTTGGCCACCTCATGTGAAGAACTGACTCATTTGAAAAGACCCTGATGCTGGGAAAGATTGAGGGCAGGAGGAGAAGGGGATGGCAGAGGATGAGATGGTTGGATGGCATCACCGATCCAATGGACATGAGTTTGGGTAGAATCCGGGGGTTGGTGATGGACAGGGAGGCCTGGAGTGCTGTGGTTCATGGGGTCACAAAGAGTTGGACATGACAGAGTGACTGAACTGAACTGAACTGAAAGCACTTTGTATTTTTGTAAGAATTTAGACTTATACTTGAGAGTTCTTTCTATAATCATCAAAATTACATAAAAATTATTTTAAGATGAACAACTCCTTTCACCTTTAAGATATTAAAGCTACAATTTCCCAAAAGTACTTCATGTAAGAAATGAGGCATAGAAATTGATAAGTGGTTTCCTACTACAGACACTGTTACATATGTATATTTAAGTTATAGGGCTTTCTAGGCATCACAGTGGTAGAAAATCTGCCTGCCAATGCACGAGATGAAAAACACAAGGGTTTGATCCCTGGGTTGCGAAGATCCCCTGGAGGAGGGCAAGGAAACCCACTCCACTATTCTTTTCCTGAAAAATTCTATGGATAGAGGACTGTGATTCAGTCCATGGGGTCACAAAGAATCAAACACTACTTAGCAACTGAGTGCACAGATACACTCACACACTCACATTTAAATTATGCCAAAAGGCTGATTCAAAAGGACAAAGACAGTCAGGATAAGATTTTCTACTGTACAACTATATTCAAGCATGCGGCTATATCATGACAATATACCCTTAAAGGGAGTAATATTAAGAAAATGAAAGTCTACAATGTCTCCTGGTAGCATTTTCCACTTCCTTAATGCTGGCAAGGCAATTGGTAGACGATGCAAATGTCACATCTGTGCTCATGTTACTGCACTTGGAGGGTCACAGACACTTAACCACACAGGATGGAGCAGAAGAGGTTCTGTTAGCAAACTAACCAGCTGTAAAATAATCAACATTAGAAATGGTGTAAAAATCTAACTGCAAATGGTCAGATAATTTATATCTTTACTTCCCTTTTTCCCTATAAGGTAAAATTTACATTACGAAACAGCATAAAATGCAGTCATTTTAAGTGTTCATTTCCTTGAGTGTTTAAATATGCATACACATGTTTGGGGCTTCTGGGATGTCTCCAATGGTAAGGAATCTGCCTGCCAAGAAGGAGACATGGGTTCGATCCCTGGGTTGGGAAGATCCCCTGGAGAAAGAAATGGCAACCCACTTCAGCACTTTTGCCCAGGAAATCCATGGGCTGGGATAGAGCCTGGCGGGCTACAGTCCCTGGAGTCAGAAAAGAATTGTACATGACTTGGTGACTAAGCAACCACAATATAGATCTAGATACAGAGACACGCTTTTCCCCTTCCACATTTGCTCTTGGTAATGATATTCCCTGGACACCAGTCTATGATGTAGTCTTCTAATTTATTAAATTTAATCAAATGAAAATTCAGAAACCGGAGCCTCCTTAGCAGTATTGTGTTGATAAAAGGAATAAAAAGAACTCAAATCATGGCATGAGGATAAGTGCTCTGTTCAGTTCAGTCAGTTCAGTCGCTCAGTTGTGTCTGACTTTGTGACCCTATGCACTGCAGCACGCCAGGCCTCCCTGTCCATCACCAACTCTCCGTTTACTCAAACTCATGTCCATTGAGTCAGTGATGCCATCCAACCATCTCATCCTCTGTCCTCCCCTTCTCCTCCTGCCTTCAATCATTCCCAGAATCAGGGTCTTTTCGAATGGTTCAGTTCTCCGCATCAGGTGGCCAAAGTATTAGAGTTTCAGCTTCAACATCAGTCCTTCCAATGAATATTCAGGATTGATTTCCTATAGGATGGACTGGTTGGATCTCCTTGCAGTCCAAGGGACTCTAAGAGTCTTCTCCAACACCACAGTACAAAAGCTTCAATTCTTTGGTGCTCAGCTTTCTTTATAGTCCAACTCTCACATCCATACATGACTACTGGAAAAACCAAAGCTTTTAAAGTGCTCTGAGCAGTTATTAGACATTAATGTTCTTGTTTTCCCACACTTACTTTAGTTTTTAGGGATCACTTTCACTCATATGAGCTTATATTACTGGTAGAATTTTGAATAAGTGAGGTGAGATAGCCAGGTTCCAACCAAGTGATACTAAGCTCCAAATATTATGCTTCTAGACTTCCCTGGTGTCTCAGATGGTAAATCACCTGCCTACAATGCAGGAGATCTGGGTTCAATCCCTGGGTTGGGACGATCCCCTGGAGAAGGAAATGGCAACCCACTCCAGTACTCTTGCCTGGAAAATCCAATGGACAGAGTAGCCTGGTAGGCTACAGTCCATGTGGTTGCAGAGTCAGACACAACTGAGCAACTTCACTATCTTCCTTTCTTTTCTATCATGCATCTGAGAATTTGTTCACTTTATTTGTCCACTATATTTTTCAGCTCATGGAACACAGCATGCTCCTAAAAGTCATTTGTCTCTAAATTGTATCAAACCTTTAAAGCAAGTTTAAGAAATTAAGTATAAGATTTTATTAGTCAGTGTTCTAAAGATTTAGAAGTGTTTCTGGAATGCATTAATCTTAATTGACTGCCTTCAGTTCAGTTCAGTTCAGTTCAGTTGCTCAGTCGTGTCCGACTCTTTGTGACCCCATGAATCGCAGCACGTCAGGCCTCCCTGCCCATCACCAACTCCTGGAGTTCACTCAGACTCACGTCCATCGAGTCAGTGATGCCATCCAGCCATCTCATCCTCTGTCGTCCCCTTCTCCTCTTGCCCCCAATCCCTCCCAACATCAGAGTCTTTTCCAATGAGTCAACTCTTTGCATGAGGTGGCCAAAGTACTAGAGTTTCAGCTTTAGCATCATTCCTTCCAAAGAAATCCCAGGACTGATCTCCTTCAGAATGGACTGGTTGGATCTCCTTGCAGTCCAAGGGACTCTCAAGAGTCTTCTCCAACACCACAGTTCAAAAGCATCAATTCTTCGGCCCTCAGCTTTCTATTGACTGCCTTACAGCCTCCTTAAACTTTTAAGTCAGATAGTGAGCACTTTCAGTGTGTGTGTGTGTGTGTGTGTGTGTGTGTGTGTGTGTGTATAGTTCAGTCACCCAGTTGTGTCTGACTTTTTGGGACCCCACGAATGGCAGCACACCAGGATTTCCTGTCCTTCACTCTTTCCCTGAGTTTTCTCAAACTCATGTACATTAAGTCAGTGACATATATTTAAACTCAATTTCCCCCCAAGCTTAAATTAAGACCAGTAGAAAGCAATGGAGCAGTAAGAACAGCAGAAGGAGAGGAAATAAGGAAATGGCTGGGAATTCAAGTTCATTCTCCTCATTTTAGAGTGTACAGTTTGGGTGCCTTCTTTAGAGGGGCATTTATCCAGGTCCTTACCTGCATGATTGGGACAGGATGCGGAAGCCACAAATATCTGAGCTCTGGGAAAGCAGGACTGGCTACACAACATGTGGTATCCTGTGAAAGATGAAAAGGAGGGACTCCTCATTCACAACTACAAGCCATTTCAAAATCATTATGGTAGAGCATGAAATCAAGTGTGATATTCCATAAGGGTGGGCTGTGAGAAGCACTCCCCTATGAAGGCCCCAGGGCTGAAAATTACTCTTTTATCCCTTAGCTGTTGTTTTCTCCTAAATTTGATTTTCTGCCTAGGAACGGGGAGGGAACTAGCTTTAACTGGTCTTTAACTCTGTGTCAGAAGCTTCCTTGCATCTTACTTAACTTTCACAGTAACTCTGTTGGGCAAATGTTGTTATCACACTTTACATACATGAATCACAGTCAGAATATTCACATGAATATTCACAGAATATTTCTCCCCATGGATCTCTGGTTTCTTCCACCACACCTCGGTCCCAGCATCTGCCAAACTGTCTTTCATTTACCATCCATACATCTCTTAGGGCACCTGTTGTCCTATTGGGGTACAGTGTGAGGCTTAAATAACACTGTAAAGTTGTTTCTATAAAGAAAGCTGAGCTCTGAAGAACTGATGCTTTTGAACTGTGGTGTTGTAGAAGACTCTTGAGAGTCCCTTGGAGAGCAAGGAGATCAAACCAGTCCATCCTAAAGGAAAACAGTCCTGAATATTCATCGGAATGACTGATGCTGAAGCTGAAACTCCAATACCTTGGCCACCTATTGCGAAGAGCTGACTCATTTGAAAAGACCCTGATGCTGGGAAAGATTGAAGGCAAGAGGAACAGGGGACAACAGAGGATGAGATGGTTGGATGGCATCACCAACTCAATGGACATGAGTTTGGGTCAGCTCTGGGAGTTGGTGATGGATAGGGAGGCCTGGCATGCTGCAGTCCATGGGGCCGCAGAATCAGACACAACTGAGCAACTGAACTGAACTGAAATTCCCCTGGATGGGTGCACAATTCTGAGAAACACAATTCCCTTTGCCTGGCAAAAATATAAAGGTATTCTTTTCTACTTTGCCCAAAACTTTGTCTTTGAGATTTGATTCAGCACCAGTGCACAGAGACTGAGTTTTTGGCATCAAAATGAGCAAGAGAAAGTTTCCATTTTCCTGGCTCTATATTACAACAGATTGAAACAGGAAATAAGTAAATGTCTACGGTGATTTTATATAGTAATATTTCCATGAAGATAAACAGGATGATGTGCTAGGTGTGACTCTGAATGTGTGTGTGTGTGTGTGTGTGTGTGTGTGTGTAAGCTTCTTTGAGGAGGTGATAACTAAGACTTTCAAGAAGAGAATGAGATATGTACGCAAAGAGCTGAGCAAATGACTTGACTGCTTTGCTAACTCAACTAAGTAATTGCCTTGTACCTAAAGACCTTTGGAATCTCTCTTTCCCTAAAGCTATATGTCACCTCAGTGTTCTCCTGGAATTATTTGAATTTCAAATAAGCACAATAATCTAACTTCAGGGAACCTTTCCTTAAGTGAGGGACGTGAGGCCACTACTTCATTGTATGCTGTTTACATAAAGCAAAACAGGTTCCCATTAGTCGTCTTCATGTGGGTTTGTAGTGAGAGAAACAGGGTATGGGATGAATTGCTTTAATCCACTTTCTGCCATGGTTCTATAGGGAAGCAAAATTTGCCACTTTAGAATGTGTGTCTTTGGCATGAGGAAGAGACAGAAGACTCAGCAAGTTTTTCTTTTCACCCCACCCCCTTAACTGCCTAAAACAATTTGATAGAGGGCCCATTCCAGGAAAGAGAAGTATCACCAGGGAAATCCATAGTATGTTATGAACGAGATATGGTAGACAGGGAGGAACGTGGCAAAGCCTGTCTGTTAAAACTCCCTGTGTCCCACTGCTTCTCCGTGGCCCAGCAAACATTTGTTTACCACACATTTGCTATTTTCTCATCTTCCTGTAAATTGCTTGCCTTCTCTTTGAAGTCTCAGACCCCTGTCCCTTCTTCTTAGTCAAGAATGACAATATACCTCATTTTGCCTGACTGCCTTTAGGATTTTTTGGGTTCAGATTCCCTGTACATACATAGTTAAATTAGATTTTCTCTTCCTAATCTGTCTCACATCAACTTAATTTTTGGACCAGTCAGAAAAACCTTGGAAGGTGAAGGAATATTTTTTTCTTCCTAAGAAGTTCCACACCCTAACTGGAACTTTCTTTCATCAAGTTACTTTGTTTTCCCCCCATGAACCCTAGAGGGAGGTCTAAAAGGAGAAACAAAGGCAGAGATCATCAGCCAATCATCACCCAATGATGAAACCGAGCATCAACCAATGATGAAAGGCAGACCAATCATCAACCAATAGGCGATTGTGTATATAGAATTCCTGCTTTGTACCAGACACGGTATTTAAGCTTTAGAACGGAAATCTTGTGGGGCTTCCAGACCAGCAAAACTGACAATTCCTGGAGGCTGGATAGGAAGACAGCAGGGGACAACCTTGAAAAGAATGACATTGCACTGAGAACCCAACATGAACTGGTTAGAACCAACGAGGTCCAAGATGCCAGGTGACTGACTTCCAGTAAACCTTGAGCCTTATTATATATTCATTGCAATATATTAGCATATGCTAAATGACACACCTATAGGCACGTGACAGTTGTGAGTCCGACCATGAAAGGCCTAAAAGTGGACAAGAATCCAATTCCTGGAAATCTCTACCCCTTCCCTGAAATAGTTAAAATAATCGTCCCTCTCACTAGCCTACGAAATTACCCAGCTTACAAAAACGAACCACCACTAGTTTTAGGGCCTCTTGCCTTCTCAGACGGAGAAGGCAATGGTACCCCACTCCAGTACTCTTGCCTGGAAAATCCCATGGATGGAGGAGCCTGGTAAGCTACAGTCCATGGGGCCGCTAAGAGTTGGACACGACTGAGCGACTTCACTTTCACTTTTCACTTTCATGCATTGGAGAAGGAGATGGCAACCCCCTCCAGTGTTCTTACCTGGAGAATCCCAGGGACAGAGGAGCCTGGTGGGCTGCCGTCTATGGGGTTGCACAGAGTCGGACACGACTGACGTGACTTAGCAGCAGCCTTCTCAGATGGCCCACACTCCTTCTCTTTACTATGGTTTGCTCTTGAATTCTTTCCGGTGTGAAGCCGAGAACTCACACCTGGTGGCCATCCCTGGGTCCCTCCTGAGAGCTGGGACGTGACCATTCTCTCACACCATACTTTCTTTCCTGCAACAAAAGCAGCCATGAGTCTCGTGGACTCTTGTCTCTTTGGAAATGAGAAGTGTATGTGAGAATACAAAAACTAGGAAATCAATTTAGTACTTCGCGATTGGATACTCCACTCCCCCCTCCAAGAATCAGCTACTTTCTCTTGAATTTCAACTCCTTAGCATCATCAGTGATGCACCAGAGAGGGCTCCTACCAGCATCTAATTACTACATTTTCAGGAATTTTCTAAGGAGTTTGACGTCACATTGACAGCTTGAAACTGGCCATGGTGGGATTATTTATATCATGGCAACCTGCAGCGTGTACAAATCAGACTTGCCCCACAGAGAGCTGGCTGTTCATCTTTTTACCAGAACACCATGGGACTCTAAGCATCAGGAAGTAGTTCTCCTTCTTCGTCCCTCAGCACCACGAGTACTTACTATAGCAGGAAGTAGCACAGACCAGCCATAACAAACGAGTGATTACTTCCTCGTGTCAGAGTTCAGCTTGCACAGAGAAGTTTGGGGACCCGGCTGATACTTTCTGCTTTGCAGGAATCTACTGGTTTCTTCAAGAGCTCTCAAGCTAAGGCAGGCCCCTAAGGTTCTTCCAGGGTAATTGGCCCTTCAGGGCTGGCCTCTGGCCACTTTCCTGGGCTGTTGCCTGTGGCTTCATGCCCAGAGCCCTGTCTGGCATCTGGTGGAACAGAGTCGGCAGAACAGGTGCTGAATGGAGGGCAGAAGCCCCTGGGGTGCAGCACTACCTTGCTGATGCTGTTTCCTCAGAACTATTCTCCCTTATTTTCTTGTTCCAGGTGTATTGGACAACATGTGCATTGTACCCTAGTTTGGTGAGGTTTAAAAAACAAAACAAAACAAAACTTTGTAGCTTCTCTACCTTAATTTTTTAAGGAATTTTACCTAGATATAGTCACATTTGGAGAAGGCAATGGCACCCCACTCCAGTACTCTTGCCTGGAAACTCCCATGGATGGAGGAGCCTGGTAGGCTGCAGTCCATGGGGTCGCGAAGAGTTGGACATGACTGAGCTTTCGCTTTCATGCATTGGAGAAGGAAATGGCAACCCACTTCAGCATTCTTGCCTGGAGAATCCCAGGGATGGAGGAGCCTGGTAGGCTGCCATCCACGGGGTCTCACAGAGTCCGACACGACTGAAGCGACTGAGCATAGTCACATTTTCATCCCACCCTCAGAGTTCTGCCCTAAGTGATATCTTTTATCCTGTGGTCCCTCATCCTATTTGCAATAATAATTCTAATACTGAATATACGGTCTCTTAATACATTGGGTTGGCCAAAAATTTCACTGGGGTTTTTCTGTAAATGAAATTTTTGGCCAACCCATTGTTTCCCAGTCTAATAACTGACTTGTGTTTTCATTGCTTTTCTTTCCTCTTCAAATCTGAATTGTTTTGGAGTTCAGGGAAACAGATGATATTCCCACTATCAGCACTTTTTTAAGACATGGCTTTGGGGAAATAATTGAATCCTGCTGCCTATGAAATGGGTGTCTACATTTCTTTCCCATAGACCTCTGGAGAGGATTGTGTAAATAAATGAGAACATCTGAGATGTTTAATACTTCCTAAGGAATAGAATGCATACAGGGAAATACAGGAATGTCATTTCTGAGATTCATGCAAGGCCCCCTTTTCCCTCATAGCTCCATTTTACTTAGATTACTAATCCGTCTTGCTAACTCTTTTGCTTGTTCCTATATTAAGACATTTGCTGCTCTTATATTAGGTGAGATTCCTATTCTGCTACTTAGTGCTGCTTTGGATGGTGATCTTTCTGAATCTATTGATCTTGTTACAGACTTGCTCTGAAATTATTATATATTAATGAAACATAAGTCAGCCTTGAAATAGCCATCTCCTTAAGAGTGGGACATTATATGTCCCTAACATCTCTCTTT
Organism: Bison bison bison; assembly: GCF_000754665.1. NCBI lineage: Eukaryota > Metazoa > Chordata > Mammalia > Artiodactyla > Bovidae > Bison > Bison bison. Next base: position 2,394,720 of record NW_011494868.1, on the reverse strand, counting down.
GTGTCTCTTTGGCATCCTATGCTCACCCCTCTTCTCTCTGAACCCAACCTGCTTTTAAACCAATCTTTCTCAAGCTCACACAGACGAAGCTGTGTGTGATCTGTATTCCCCTGCTGCATTAGCGTCTGATGCCATCTGCTTCATTGCCTCAGCAAGAGGAACACGGAATGGACTCTTTTTGACATGATGCCAATTACATTAAAGAGGGAGGGAAAACAAAATAAAACACCAAAGAACAAAATGAAACGAGCAGCACCTGGGGACAGAGGTGAGCACACACAACATTTCTTGTTTGTTGACAAGTTTAAATGGAAATCTCAAGCTGCTTTTCTGAGTAAATATCTGTGTGTTGTATTCCAGAGTTAACCTGGCTTATTTGGTTCCTCTTAACACTCCTTACTTTGTGATTTCTCTGCATCTTCTTTCCCCAAGTTTTCCTAAGCATGAAAAATGAATGGCTTCAACAGCCATGGGATGCAGTAGCTGGATCCAATCCCAGTTCACTTGGTTACAAGGATCCAATTGCAACAGCCTTCTAAGCTCCCTCCTGGCAACCTCTCCCTTCTTTTCCATTAGGTGGTCAAACCATGAAACTTTTGTCCTCCTCCTATAAGGTTTTCACTTCCCCTATTTGAGGAATTTATTAGGGTGACCAACCATCCCTGTTGGACAGAGGCTTCCCTGGATTTAGCTCTGCACAAGGCCTGTGACACCCCTCTGTCCTGGACACACTGAGATGCTTGTGCATCCTACTTCTGATCTGTTAACTGATGGTCATGAAATACATTTTCCATGACACTGTGCCGTGTTCAGTCTTTTAAGTGAACTCAATCCTGGGTCCCTCTCAGGTGGAAAAACCATAGCCCATTAGCCAGATTCAGTCAGGGGTTTGTTTTTGTGCAGCCTATGACTTCATTATTTCAATATTTTTTTTACATTATTAGAGAGTTGTTAAAATAAAGGTGAATGTGTGACAGAGACCATATGTGTCTACAAAGCCAAAAATTTTACTCTCTGGCCCTTCACAGAAAATCTTTGTCGAGCCACAGATTAAAGTCTTATTCTTTTGTTATATAACAATAGGATTTGAGATGCTCAGAGTCCATTTTTCCAATGAGATACACAGAGAATATAACGATCTTTGATCAAAGTAGGTTCTAAAAATGATTCTATCATTCTTAATATTCTATTATTCAGTACAAAAGGGAAAGCAGTATATATGGAGCATAACTGACAAATAATTTTGTTAAAAAGAAAAAAAAGTTGCTTTTAATTACAGTTAACAATAGTGAACAAAATACAGTGTTTATGTGGCTAATAATTTTCTAGTATATCTAGATTGTTTCTCCATCTCTATCTGCAATAACTGATTAGTTTAAATAAGTAAATCTTTCCTGATCAGGGATAACATGTTATCCTAAATTGGCCTAGTAGACCAAAGGAAAGGACTTACATTTCATCCGTATGAACAAAAAGATTTTGGACCTGTAATGTGGTTACTATTCTTATTGTTCAGTTGCTAAGTTGTGTCTGACTCTGCAGCCCCATGGACAGCAGCATGCCAGACTTCCCTGTTCTTTACCATCTCCCGGAGTTTGCTCAAACTCACGTCCATTGAGTTGGTGATGCTATTCCAACTATCTCATTCTCTGTCATGCCCTTCTCCTCCTTCCCTCAATCCTTCCCAGAATCAGGGTCTTTTCCAATGAGTTGTCTATTCACATCAGATGACCAAAGTATTGGAGCTTCAGCATCAGTCTTTGCAATGAATATTCAGGGTTGATTTCCTTTAGTATTAACTGGTTTGATCTCCTTGCTGTCCAAAGGATTCTCAAGAGTCTTCTTGTGAGCAAGTTTCAAAATTTGATATACTGGAGAAAAATCCTTCAACTTATGTCACAGGCTATCCTCTTTCCTTTCTTCCTTTCATATCACAACACTACATTGTACACCTGAAACTAATATAATGAATCAACTATATTTTGATAAATATGAAGTCAATTATCATAGTCATGAACAGGTTCATCAATATATTCATGTGCAAGCCTGAGTTTTGTGTCAATAAATAGGCTTGAAAAAGCCCTAGAAATTGTTTAATGAAATTACCTATAGATCACCCAAATATGATTATATAATAAATTAGTGCTCTGGTCCACTGGTTGCAATTCTAGAGACCTTTCAGGATTTTTCCAATTAGTAGCCTTCATCACTGTTGAGCCTGGCCTTCACTGAACTAGCTGGTATATGTTAAGAGAAACCAAGTTTATTAATTTGAATGATTATATTAAATTCCTCAGCAAATCTGAGGATATTCAGTTACTTTGGGAAAATTTTTGATTGTGGCTTGAAATTCAGCTTTAGTCCAGGGAGTACAAAAATTCAGAAATACTCAATCAGATAATTTTAAAGGGGCAGGTTCTGACAAGTCCAGAGGAGAAGAGAGTGGGATGTAGTTTCAGAGGAAATGAGATCAGTGAGAGAATTAGCACGGGGGATGTGAGGGTATAAAGGAGGTGGGGATGGCATAGAAGGGGAGGGGGACAGTGGTGCCAGCTGCAGAGACTGAGGTGAGTCAAAGAAGAGCCTGAGGCTTCAGGAGCCTTGTCCCAGCTGCAGAGACTGAGGTGAGCCAAAGAAGAGCCTGAGGCCTCAGGAGCCACTTTTCGTTTGTTTGTTTATTTGCCTCAGTAAGAGCTCAGATGGTAAAGAATCCCCCTGCAATGCGAGACCTGGGTTCAACACCTGGATTGGGAAGATCCCCTGAAGGAGGGCATGGCAACCACTCCAGTATTCTTGCCTGAAGAATCCCCATAAACAGAGGAGCCTGGCAGGCTGCAGTCCATGGGGTCACAAAAGTGTCAGACATGACTGAGTGATTAAGCACAGCACAGCACACACACAATTCTAATCTTACATCATACAGAAGCAATTTTGGACTTCTGGTAACATTCGGAAGCCTCATAATACCAACCAAAATGGAAATTTTTGAGCTTCTGTAATTCAATTCAAAGAAATTAAGTGAAGGAATTTCAAAAGTTCCCCTAATGGTCACTGATATTCTAAATTGCCACTGGTCTGGTCAGTCCATTTAGTTAGAGGTACACCTGAGGAAGTACTACAGTTTAAAAAATAACCGTTGATGTCTCTGTAAGGGGGCTGTCAAAATATTTGTATAACGGGAATCCCATTTCTTGGAGATATTTTTCTAGAGTAAAAGAACAATTTTCAAACAGTTTAAACAGCTTACAGCTCAAAACAACTCAGTTCAAACAGCTTGCAAGCTAATCTCAGCCAATTCTAAGGAAACAAATTAGTACAGAGGAACCTGGCCGAAGACTTTTCGGCCAGTTTCCAGAGAACAATGCCTATTCCAGAGGAAGAGGCCAAAGGCTGAAAAACTAGCAGTTTCAGTTAGGCAGTTTTTGTTTCGGATGGAATGGGTCGAAGGTGTTTTCGACTGGCTTAGGCTGAAATAGTGTGATCTTAGAGTCAGACTGGTGTGCCAAACAAGTGCTCAGAGAAACAGGCCTTTATCAGAGAGACAAAACCTTTAAAATGGTTCTTGAATAAAGGCTAGAGAGCTTTAAATGCAGAGAGGGCATGATCTTACATCCAAGAAGAAGACATAGCTTCAGACTCCAAGGTTAGGAAGAAGGCAGTGAGTGACGATGGACTCAGCTGTGGTCATGTACCTGCGTGCTCACTAGCCCTGAAGCCTTCAGGATCTCCTCCGGTCCCCACATTCAGGCCACCAAAATATTGGCCTGAAATAAATATATTTCCAGATAATTTCTCCAGCAAAAATGAGTTCATTTAACATCAGCTGTGCTGTGCTTAGTCGCTCAGTCGTATCCGATTCTTTGCTACCCTGTGGACTGTAGCCTGCCAGGCTCCTCTGTCCATGGGGATTCTCCAGGCAAGAATACTGAAGTGGGTTGCCATTCCATTCTCCAGGGGACTTTCTCGACCTAGGGATCAAACCCACGTCAAACCCGCATTGCAAGCAGATTCTTTACCATCTGAGCCACCATGAGAATTACAATTCAAGGTGTGCGGCAGTGGCAGATTTTATATTCTTAGGCTCCAGAATCACTGTGGATGCTGACTGCCGCCCTGAAATTAAGATATTTGCTCCTTGGAAAAAAAGCCATGACAATCCTAGAGAACATATTAAAAAGCAGAGGCATCTTTTTGCTGACAAAGGTCCATCTTGTAAAAGCTATGGTTTTTCCAGTGGTCATGTACGGATGTGAGAGTTGGACCACAAAGAAGTCTGAGTGCCAACGAATTGATGTTTTGAACTGTGGTGCTGGAGAAGACTCTTGAAAATCCCTTGGACAGATGGAGATCAAACCAGTCCATCCTAAAGGAAACCAACCCCGAATATTCATTGGAAGGACTGAGGCTGAAGCTGAAGGTCAGTACTTTGACCACCTTATGCAAAGAGCTGACCCACTAGAAAAGACCCTGATGCTGGGAAAAGATTGAAGGCAGGAGGAGAAGGGGGCAACAGAGGACAAGATGTTGGATGGCATCACTGACTCAATGGACATGCATTTGAGCAAACTCCAGGAGATAGTGAAGGACAAAGAAGCTGGCATGCTGCAGTCATGGGGTCTCAGAGAATCAGACAGAGCTTAGGGACTCAACAATAACCATGATGAGCCATATACAAGGGAAGGAAAACTGTTTAACATTAATAGATAGGAAAAGGAATTGGTGAGGGTTATAGTAAACAATGTCCATAGCTATTCATTGACTGAATTGTTGCTGGAGGGGCGGGGAGAAATAGGAGTCTCACTGTCATGCTCTATTGTTGCAGAGTAGGAGAGATTCCCCTTCTGGTCTCATTTCTGTTAAGTAATTTTTTTTTTTTTTTTACAGTTTATTCTGAGACTAATACCATTTCTATTCTAACGTGAATGGTCTTAAAGAACAGAATTTTGAAGGTTGATGTTGCTTATTGCTCTTTGAAATAGAGATAGCTTATCTCCATTCCCTTTAGAATGTCCTTTGCTGACCCAGGTGGCCTTGTTCTTGACAATAGTCATTAGCCAGGCTAATCATGGGTGAAAGAGATTTCCTTTACTAATTCTTCATATTGTCTAGCTGGAACTTTTCTTAGAATTGGAAATGGTATTAGGACCTGGTTTAATACAGAGGTTGTTAACCAGTGGTCAGATGATTTCTAGTGAACTCATAAATGGGCTTTAAGGAATGCTTTGAAAATCTATGCACTGAATATACATTTGAGGGGAAGAGCATCCAAGCTTTGGCAATCTCACATGGAGCCTTGCTGAAGAGTAACAGAAAATGATTCTAACTATCCATTGTACAGATGGATAGAGTGAGGCACCAGTGGTTATGAGGATGATCATGATCACCTAACTCATTAGAAATCCTGTGTGAGGACCAGAATGAAAGACATCACACAGTTCTTGTCGCAGAGGGAAATGTGTGAGGGAAGGAGGAAGGGGATGGGGTTCTCAGACACAATCTTCCTGCAACTTAATGAGCCTCTATATAGGATACGCTTTCCAGAAATGTGATTGATGTTTGCATGTGGCTTTGGAAACCGCTTTGTTTTTGCATATGCCCAACCCTGATATGTGACAGAGCTGGGCCCGTTATTGTGGTGAATACATTAACAGATGATGTCATAGCTTTAAACATTTAAACTTACAAAATTTAAAATTTAACTTAAAAATTAACTATCATTTAAAGTGCCATCTGTAGATACGCTAAAACCTATGCCAGCCTCATTAGCAATCAGAAATATGGTAATTGCTTTTGGCATATGAATGTGGAAAACTTCTCTGGAGTAAAATAACGCCAAGATGAGCATTTCTGAGTCTTTTTTTCCTTTCAAATGGATAGTGTTATGTTCTTCGGCATTTTGTTTCAAGTCTCTCTTAATTTTTTTGTTTTCATTTTTTAACAAAAGACTATTATCTCTTTCATTGTCACCACCATTTCCTCAAGTCTAGAGCTGAATTTCTCAAGTGGGCACCATTAACGTTATGAAAAGATAATTCTTCATTTGGGAGACTGCTCCATACATCATAGGATGTTTAATAGCATCTCTACACACTAGATGCTAGAACCCTTTCCTCCTATAGCCATGATACCAAAAATATCCTTAGACAGTGTTCTGTTCCTGGATGAGAACACAGGTGTGTGCATGCATGCTAAGGTGCTTCAGTCTTATCTGACTCTGTGCGACCCCCTGGACTGTAGTCCACTAGGCTCCTCCGTCCATGGGATTCTCCAGGCAAGAATACTGGAGTGGGTTGCCATTCCCTTCTCCAGGGGATCTTCTCAATCCAGGGATGGAACCCGCATCTCTTGTGTCTCCTGCATGGGCGGGTGGGTTCTTTACCACTAGCACTACACATATAGAGCATTTATTCTGTAGACTGAAATTTCATGAGCATAATAGAACACATGATTAATGCTTCTGGGAAAATGGCTTTCTGAAATTAACAGAAAAAATAATGTTAGTCCTCATGCTTAGATCATCTAAACACCCATTGCACATAGCAAGTTGTTCCAAGCAATCACACTTAATGTTTATTTGATATATACATGCACCATGTTTCCTATTTGAAGGGCCAGTAATTACAGTTTATTAACTTTTTAACTTGTTTTACTGTGAGTATTCAACTTTTTCATGGTTCATATTTTTCCCACTACTTTTACAACTAAAATTCCTTTCACATAGCAAAAATAAGTTCTTTAAAGATGAGCAGAAGCAGCCTGATTGTGAAGTACTGCACAACTGCCCAGGGTAAGATTTTACTGAAGTAGGGGGTAACTTGTGGTTGGGTTGGTGCCCTCAGCTATTAGAATGGCCACCCATGGGTAACACTCTTATTTGTACCTGGGTGAGGCCTCTGGCCTTTGCGATGGTTCTTTTCTATATGCCAGGTTGCTAGGAAACAAGAAGGGAGGGATCCCTAGGAGGATAAAATATGTCTTTTGTTACACTAATAGGCAATTTCAGAAAAGGGCCTCCACTTGTACCAACCATTCCCTTTTAAATGTATATTTCCCTTTTAAATGTATATTTAGCATTCAGACATGTGACCATGAAATGCAGTTTTCAAAAGTAGAGGATTGCTTTTATTTTGTTTATATTAATTACACAAATTACTCAGCAAATATAATTTTTTTTTTCTTTTCTTTTCCCCAGTATCCCTTTTTGTGCTGGCCAGGCCAGGGTGATGTCTCAGATTTCCTTCTGAACGCAGCCTTCCTATTCTGATCCTTAATCTGATAGTGATTTCCCCAGCAGCAGTCCTCAGCTGTTTGGCTATGAATCCCCCACACCCGGTCTTTGGAAAGCAGTTTCATCTTTCTTAGTGTCACCTTGTTTGAGGAGCAATGAAATCCAATTATCCTTTACAATGATTTGTGAAGTAGCAAATGGAGTTGACATCTGTTCAGTGAATTCTTAAGACAGACCATTTTTATTTTTCCCCCTATGGAACTAAAGTCATCACAGATTTTGTCCTTTGGCCTTCCTTTGGTCCCTTGTTAAAGCCTTGTGATAGTCTAAGCAAGGTTGACTTTAAGAATGAAAGAACAACAACAGGGAATAAGACAAAAATGCCTTTTCATTATAAAGTGGGAGGAGAAGTGTTTGGTCCTAAGAATTTAACTGAGAAGTTAGGATAACTAAGCAACATAAGTAAACTATGAACATTTATTATTTGACTGTTGAACTCCTATAATGTGCCAGGTTTTTTTCTAAGTATGGAGGATAGGGATGCAAATAATACAATTTCTGTATTCTCACGGGAGCAGGCAGAGAAGGCAATGGCAAGCTACTCCAGTACTCTTGCCTAGAAAATCCCATGGACGGAGGAGCCTGGAAGGCTACAGTCTACAGGGTCTCGAAGAGTTGGACAGGACTAAGCAACTTCACTTTCACTTTTCACTTCCACGCATTGGAGAAGGAGATGGCAATCCACTCCAGAGTTCTTGCCTGGAGAATCCCAGGGACGGGGAAGCCTGGTGGGCTGCCGTCCATAGGGTCACACAGAGTCAGACACGACTGAAGCAACTTAGCAGCAGCAGCAGGCTGGGAGCAGGTAGATATTACATAACTAATCGATGTATGTGCATGCAGGCTAAATAGATAGCTTCAGTTGTGTCTGACACTTTGCAACGCTATGGACTGTAGCCCGCCAGGCTCCTCTTTCCATGGGATACTCCAGGCAAGAATACTGAAGTGGGTTGCCATGCCCTCCTCCAGGGGATCTTTTTGACCAGGGATCGAACACATGTTCTATAAGCAAGATAATTACTAATAGTAAAAATTGCTATGATGTGAGTGGGGGAAACTACCATGAAACAGAGGGAAGCAAGTGCTACTTCTCCAGAGGGATTATGAAACAATATTTACACTGAATTCTGAATTGAAAGAAGAAAACCGTCCAAGTGCCAGAGGCAGATAAAGGGGACCAGAATACAGCACTCTAAAATATGCCACTTTGACGTAAAGATCATTTTACAGCTAAAGACAATTGAGAAAGAGTAGACAAGAGAGCTCTCTGCCCTTCCTCTTTCTGCCTAAAAGGTGACATAAATTTCCTTTTGGTGGGGTGATATAAATTTTCACTTATACATGGAAGAGGAGAAAGATTCTTAATCATTGGAGAGGATGCAGACTTATCAATGGAGTCAGCACCAATAATCTCTGGGTAACATACTTTATTGAATAACCCTAAGCTACCATATATTCCCTAGTCATTTTTTAATAATTTATCTCTTCTAGAAGGTCAAATTTTCCTTTTCTTTTGTGTCTTCGCTTCTTCACAGTCTATTGCTCTTTGTAAAATAATGTATAAGTCTCCAATTCTAACTACTTAGTCTTCTCTTCTGTGTATCCTATGTGAACATGAATTTAAAACTATAAATCTGTGTGCTTTTTCTTCCGTTAATCTATTGTTTGTTAGTTTAATTCACAATTCCCAGACACAGAGCTTAAGAGGGTAGAGGAGACATTTTTCCCTCCTATACAGCCAGGGAATATTTCCAAGAAGAGAGTGGGTTGCCATTTCATTCTCCAGGGAACTTTCTCAATTCAGGGATCAAACCCAGATTGCCTGCATTGCAGGCAGACTCTTTACCATCTGAGCCACCAGGGAAGCCCTAAACTAATGCTTCCAGACACAAAACTTAAGAAGGTAGAGGAACAATTTCCCTCTCATACAACCAGTGAATATTTTCAAGAAGAGAGAAATAGTAAGTAAAAAGTATCTGAATCAAGAGCTACCTTGATATGTTTAAAAGGGGAAAAAAAAAAAATGCAGTAATGGAGGGAAAGGTTCAATAAAGGTCTGCATAGTCAAAGCTATGGTTTTTCCAGTAGTCATGTATGGATGTGAGAGTTAAACTATAAAAAAAGCTGAATGCTGAAGAATTGATGCTTATGAACTGTGGTGTTGGAAAAGACTCTTGAGAGTTCCTTGGACTGCAAGAAAATCAAACTAATCAATCCTAAAGGAACTCAGTCCTGAATATTCATTGGAAGGACTGATGCTAAAGCTGAAACTCTAATATTTTGGCCACCTGATGGGAAGAACTGACTCACTGGAAAAGACCCTGATGCTGGGAAAGATTGAGGGCAGGAGGAGAAGGGGATGACAGAGGATGAGATGGTGGGATGGCATCACCGACTCAATGGACATGAGTTTGAGCAAGCTCCAGGAGTTGGTGATGGACAGGGAGGCCTGGTGTGCTGTAGTCCATGGGCTCAGACAGGCCTGAGTGAACTGAACTAAACAGGGGGAAGGGTTTGAAATATAGGAAGGGGCCAGATGATGACTTTATCTAATCCATAGAAACTTTTGTATGTATACACGAATGTATCTATTTATCTAAGAGTGAGAAGAAATGATTGGGGAAGCTAAATAGAAGAATAACAAATTTTATTTTCTAAAACATTGCACTGGTTATTCTGAGAATGGTTGACAGGAAATGAAGAATGGGAAGAGGTGAAGCCATTTGGGAAAATGACCACAGTGTCAGAAGAGGTTTCTCAGTCTCTTCAAAATGCCCCATGAAAACAGAAACACTAGATAACAGAACAGAACAGAAACGTGTGACAGCGATAGTGCTAGTGGTAAAGAACTTTCCTGCCAATGCAGGAGACATAAGAGACACAGGTTCAATGCCTGGGTTGGGAAGATCTCCTAGAAAAGGGCATGGCAACCCACTCCAGTATTCTTGCCTAGAGAATTCCATGGACAGAGGAACCAGGTGGGCTACGTAGTCCACAGGGTTGCATAGAGTCAGACATGACTAAAGCGACTTAGCACACGTGAAAAACAAAATCAGATGGGAAGGTACCCCCACTGCCGCCAAGTGCCTCCAAACATGAGGGAAGTAAAGACAGTCTACGCACACACTAGAGGGATGCGTTTATGGAAGAGAGGGAAGGAAAGCAGGGAGGCAGGTCGATTGGAGACCAGGGGCTTTGGAAGAAGGGGTTTCCACCCCTGGATGAGTGAAAGCCTACAGTAAGGAGGACTGAAGAGGCTAGAGCAGTCTAGTCTCTTTTGATTGATTTGCTGGCTTTCTTCCTAGGATTGAGGAGGTTTCTTCTACACTGAGGACACAGCTCTTGGAGTGGAACTGATTCCAAGCTGAATAGGGGCAACAGAGACGAAGGCAGAAGATGCTTTAGACCAAAGTCAGGACACCCCATTCGACACTCAACATATTTTTCAACACTATACTCTTAACCGTGGAGAAGGGAACAGTAACCCACTCTAGTATTCTTGCCTGGAGAATCCCATGGACAGAGGAGAGGCTGGTGGGCTGCAGTCTATGGGGTCGCAGAGAGTCAGACGTGCCTGGAGAATCCCATGGACAGAGGAGAGGCTGGTGGGCTGCAGTCTATGGGGTCGCAGAGAGTCAGACGTGACTGAGTCACTTTCACTCGTACACTTAAAGCCGAACAGGAAGTCTTGTGATGCTTGAAAAACTTTTATGATTCTTGCCTCTTTGTTAAAAGTTCTGAAAAACTAATTTCAAATAAAAAATGCTCACAGTGATAAAACCTCATTGTTGCTTAAAGGGCAAGTGATTATGGAGAAAATGTAGGTGGTAATGATGATATATGTGAGTTTAAAAATATAGTGATTAAAGGAGTCTACAGACTAAACGCTTCTTTAGATAAATCCCATTTAATACATTAAGAAAAACAATGGATTTCTTGATTTATTCACTTTAGCTCCTAGGAAGCTGTGACTAGGAGAAGCTGCCTTACTGAAGTGAGTACTTTGTAACCACTGTATATTTTTGCAGACTGTTTTATTTAACTATAAATACTGTTTTTAGAGAAGTCTGGAGGCTTATACAGCATTTGCATTCACCTTTTCATTCAATTTCAGCAATTTCTTAGCTAATGAAGTACTCATCATAGGAATGCTTGCAGTGTGAGCTAAGGAAAGCAATGTCTGACTGCTTTAACGTTCATTGTCGTAGACTTGAATTTTTGTCCAAGCTGAAGTGTTAAGACTTAGATATGGATCCCTAAACTAAATGATCATCATTTGAATTTCTTTTCAGATTATTTTTGTCCCATTTGACCTAACATGCACTGGCCAGCTGTGGTCTTCTTTTACATGCAGACTAACCTTTTTATACAAATTTTTGTTTAGAGGCTCATTCGTGTCATTCTCTTTGTGACCCCATGGACTGC
>NW_011494868.1:2367689-2382907 GCF_000754665.1 Bison bison bison | reverse complement strand
ATACTGTTTTTAGAGAAGTCTGGAGGCTTATACAGCATTTGCATTCACCTTTTCATTCAATTTCAGCAATTTCTTAGCTAATGAAGTACTCATCATAGGAATGCTTGCAGTGTGAGCTAAGGAAAGCAATGTCTGACTGCTTTAACGTTCATTGTCGTAGACTTGAATTTTTGTCCAAGCTGAAGTGTTAAGACTTAGATATGGATCCCTAAACTAAATGATCATCATTTGAATTTCTTTTCAGATTATTTTTGTCCCATTTGACCTAACATGCACTGGCCAGCTGTGGTCTTCTTTTACATGCAGACTAACCTTTTTATACAAATTTTTGTTTAGAGGCTCATTCGTGTCATTCTCTTTGTGACCCCATGGACTGCAACATATTACGTTTCCCTGTCCATCACCAACTCCCGGAGTTGTTCAAACTCAAGTCCATTGAGTCAGTGATACCATATAACCATCTCGTCCTCTGTCGTCCCCTTCTCCTCCCATCTTCAGTTTTTCCCAGCATCAGGGTCTTTTCCAGTGAGTCAGTTCTTCACATCAGGAGACCAAAGTATTGGAGCTTCAGCCTCAGTCCTTCAAATGAATATTCAGGACTGATATTCTTTAGGATAGACTGGCTTGATCTCCTTGCTGTAAATTTTTGTTACAAAGCCCATAACGTGGGCTACCATACAGAAAGAACTTCCTAAAGCTATTGAGGAAAAACCTGGAATGGGCAAATTCAAGAGAGAAAATAATTAGGAAGATATTTAAAGAAATGTTAGATGCTCTCAATAATACTTTCTTTGTGAGTTTTCTGGGCTTCCCTGGTGGCTCACATGGTAAAGAATTTGCCTGAACTTAGGGAGACCTGAGTTTAATCCCTGGATGGGGACACTCCCCTGGAGAAGGAAATGGCAACCAATCCAGTATTGTTGCCTGGAGAATTCCATGGACAGAGAAGACTGGTGGGCTACAGTCTGTGATGTCACAAAGCTTTCTACTTATGTAGACAAATAACTGGTGCCATTTCTGCACCTTACATAGAAGCTCCCAGGTGTCTTCATTGGAGCCCCCACTATGGCTGCCAAGGGACAAAGGGAGCTGTCTGCCCAGGGAAGCCAACGGCTGTAAGGTCTGGGTACCAATGCCTAGGAGGCTGCTCCCTCTGCTGGAAGGCACAGTTGTCATTTCCACCCTGGGGACAAACCTTCCTCAAACGTGAGCAGCACCTGTTAGGCTGGGCTCTGACACAGCAGGCGTTCTCATCCCGTAGCGTGGGCCCTGCCACTTTTCCTCCCGCTTCTGTCACCTTTCTCCATCTCATTCCCTATCCTGGCACCTTTTCTGAAGATTCACTGCAAACAGAAAATCCCTGAGTTTTAAACGTTCCATCCATTTGTCATGTCATGGAGAGCACCATGCTTCCTGTCTTTTGAGTCAGGAAACGTGCTCATTCCAACTCTGAAATCTGATCAATATAGACAAAAGGGGAAGTCTGCTAATACCGTGTTGTGATGACCATAGATGGGAATCCAAAGAGCATGTTATTAAGTTAATATTACCAAAGACTACGTTCATAATCATGCCAGAGATATATAAGCAAATAATGATTTTATTCTGTCCTCAGAAAGCTCATTTTGTGGGGGAGAATTCATATCAGTAGATAATAATAAAATAAAAGGAAAGTACTTCAACTAAGATAATAGTTTTCTATGGAAATGGACTGGAAGGGAGAGTAGCTCTGCTTGCTAGTGGTGAGGAAAGCTTCAATAAGGACTCCTCTTTTATGCCACATCCAGCTATAAATATGAGTCCACTGGAAGGAAGAAGGGGGCAGGGTATTCTGGGCATGAGCAAAGACAGAAGATGGATCTTCAGTTTGAAATGTGATTGAGCTTCTACTGCTCCTTTCACATATTTCAGGTCTTTACTACAGTCCCCAAACTGCTGTATTTTTCTCTTTAATCCGTTGTTAAATTTTCCATTTCAACTAGCCAAAGACAGCAAGTGCACTGCTCGATGCCCCTGACGTAACATTTTCTGGAGACAGCTTGAGCGCAAAAGGCAATAGGATCCTCTCTGCTTCTCCACGTTGCTCCCAACCGAAGCTTTCCAGGAATATAACCAGATGGAGACAAGAAAGGCTACCCTCACTGTTTCCTCCAGCCCGAGGTTCCACCCATTGTGAATTATTCTAAGGTGTCAATAGGCACCATGTTTCCTTTTCCCCACGATTTTGCACTCTCTCTGCCCCCTGCTGTGACCATTTTCCCATCACCATTTAGCTCAGTTTATTTATGCTGATTAGCAGAAATTCAAAATGTCATTTTGGAGTTCATTCCTTTAGGTAGCCTTCCCTGAATTTTCAAACCTAGCAGACCATTGCATATTAGGTGTCTCTGCTTGTACATCCATTAAACCTCGTATTTCTCCTATAAAATAACACTGCATTATAATTTCTTGTTTAGTTGTCTCTACTTACCACCTGATGGCAGATTCCTTCAGAGTAAAGACAGTCCTCTTTATCATTAAATTCCCAACATCTACCTTAAAGCCCATGTAAAATCACTCTTCACTAAATATGTGTTAAATAAATTAATGGAATTGTGTAAAATAATACTGGGCCTTCCTGACGGCTCAGTGGTAAAGAATCTGCCTGCCAGTGCAGGAGGCTCAGGACAGGTGGGTTGCGATCTCTGGGTTGAGAAGATACTCTCGAGAAGGAAATGGCAACCCACTCTAGCATTTTTGCCTGGGAAATCCCATGGACAGAGGAGCCTGGAGGGCTACAGTCCATGGAGTCACAAAAAGAGTTAGATGCAACCTAGTGGATAAACAATAACAACAAAATAATATTACCAATAATATCTTTGATTTATTCATCATTTGTTATTTTCAGATACTTTGATATATATTACCTCAATTTAATTTCAATATAATAATTTCTGAAAATTATTACTATCCATATTTTTGAGACAAAGTAACAGACTTGGAGGGGAAAATTGCCAGAGATTTCACTCCTTAAAATGGGGTCACTTTTGGACTCTGTGGGAGAGGGGGGGGTATGATTTGGGAGAATGGCATTAAAACATGTATAACATCATAGGAAACAAATCGCCAGTCCAGGTTCGATGCAGGATACAGGAAGCTTGGGGCTGGTGCACTGGGATGACCCAGAGGGAGGGTATAGGGAGGGAGGTGGGAGGGGGGTTCAGGATGGGGAACACGTGTACACCCGTGGCGGATGCATGTTGATGTATGGCAAAACCAATACAATATTGTAAAGTAAAAAAATAAAATAAAAAAAAAAAGAAAGCTGAGTGCCAAAAAAAATGGGGTCACTTTGGAGCCTCTAGAAAAGATTTATTTTTCCCTAATATGCTTCAGTTTATAAATCATTTAACCTAATAACACTGCACTGCTATATTCTCTAAGAGCTCTATCAAATCCATCTTTTTTTCCCCCTGGAAATAGAACAATGCCTTTGCCAAGAGTCAATAAACAGGTATCTCAAGTGGTTCCACCTTGAAAGGTAGACATCAGAAGCTTTGAGAAACATTTAACCTTGACATTCTTCTATCCTAATTGACAAGCCTGGTGTTGGTAACTTGCTGAGATAAGAGGGATTTTCCATGTATAATATGCAGGTCATTGGTTTTAAGTTGGGCCCGTTATAATCTATTGGAGTCCTGACAGTTCTAGGTGATATAAAGAAGAAAGATTGGTTTTATTAGGCGATTTCCCCATCTTCGGCAGTGCTACTTTAATAGATAATAATGGTTAACAACTTGATGACATTTCCCTGATTTTATTTTAGCATTTGGAAGGTGATGAATTCTAGGACTAACTAATGTTAGAATGAGCTCATCGCTCAGAACAGTGAGCCTGGGAGTTGCAAAAAAGTCCATTTTCCCTAAACTTTAGCCTCATGGCTTTAGCTTTGTTCCTCTCCAAGTACAACCTGACATTTGTGTCCTATTGGTTGAGAGCTCTTGGAAGCAATTAAGAGTACACTTGGATACCCATCCAAATATTCTAACTTAATATAGTTCAACAGAAACAGAAGGCTGAAGTGGTTTGCCAAGTTTGGAAAGAAAGTTTTTGATACCAGTTCATACTTAGAGCCAGGCTTCTATGTAATCAGCTTGGTGACCTCCTTTACTGGTTAAATTTCAGGGGCATACATAAGTTACCTTGCTCCTCAGGAGCTCCTCTAGTTTATTTTCAAATCCCAGAACTGAAAGATGGGAAGAAACCTTCATGTTATGATTAGAGATGAGATTGCAAGCAGGCACAGCAATACTCACACCTTGGCTTATGTTTATGATTCGACATACGTAATTGTAACAGATCTTCCTCTTTGGTCTTTGATAGGGTTAAGCGTGAAGGAACATCAGAGCCCTGGCCAGCTGAAAGCAGAGAAGGGAAAGCTGGTGCCCTGAGGACAAGATGGCTATTTTATACTTTTTCAAAGAGCTCCCCCTGTCTACTTCCGTTCATCTCTGTTCTTCTTCCCTTCCTTTGATCACGGAATCGCCTCTCCCCAAACTCTCTCTGCAGCTTTTATATTAGGGCTTGTCCATTTATAAGGGCTGATAAGGTAGGAAGAGGGCTTCCCTGGCAGCTCAGGTGGTAAAGAATCCGCCTGCAATACAGGAGACCCTGGTTCGATTCCTGGGTTGAGAAGATCCCCTGGAGAAGAGATGGGCTACCCCATTCCAGTATTCTTGGACTTCCCTGGTGGCTCAGCTGGTAAAGAATCTGCCTGCAACGAGAGACATGGGTTCAACCCCTGGGTTGGGAAGATCTCTTGGAGGAGGGCATGCCAACCCACTCCAGTATTCCTGCCTGCAGAATCCCCATGGAGAGAGGTACTTCACAGGCTACAGTCCATGGGGTCACAAGAGTCAGACACAACAGAGTGACTAAGCACAGCACAGCAAGGTTGGAAGAATTCTAAGAATAACCCCTAGTGACCCTTTCCTTTAAGTGTAGGTGAAACTTGTGAATATGATGACATATTATCTGTGATTATCCTATGATTATATTACCACAGGTGGTGCAGTGGTAAAGAATCCACCTGCCAATGCAGGAGAGATGCAAGAGACTTGGGTTCGATCCCTGGGTCAAGAAGATCCCTGAAGGAAGAATTCTTCCTGTATTCTTCAGAATTCTTTCCTGGAAAATTCCATGGACAGAGCACCCTGGTGGGCTATAATTGATGGAGTTGCAAAGAGTTGGGCATGACTGGGCACTCACAGACATATATTACCACATACAGTAAATCCTTGAACCTAAATTAATCATGCTAATGCTTCAAAGCATAGTTTTCTCCAACTTGTGACAGACAGAAGGAGAGATCAGAGATTCAAGCACAAGAGAGATATAATGTATTGCTGTGGCTTTTGAAGGTGATGAGGGCACATGATAAGGAATACTGGTGGCCTTTGGAAGCAGAGAGTGGCTTAAGGTGTTCCACCAGAAAGGAAATGGGAGTCTCATTCCTGTAACTACAAGCAACTAGATTCTTCTGAAAGCTGAACAAACCTGTAAGAGGATTCTTCCCAAATCCTACAGCTATGAGTCCAGTCCAGGCAACACCTTGATTTCAGCCTGTAAGACCCTAATCCGAGAACCCATTTGAACTGTCCTGGACTCCTGACCCACAGAACTCTGAGGTAACAAATGGATATCATTTTAAGCTGCCAAGCCTGTGGTAGTTGATTACAATAGAACACTAACGTAAATGACAATTTCTGCCTCATTCGTGGAAATATTTTCCAATTTGTACTGCAATTCACAAATACAAATTTTCAGCTGTTAAAAGACATATTGTCTATAATTTTGTTGTTAATGAAGTTTTACTGTGTTCTGTTCAGTTTTGATTATAAATTCTCTGTACAGGTTAAGTGCCTACCCACAATCCAGGAGACCCAGGTTCAATCCCTGGGTTGGGAAGATCCCCTGGAGAAGGAAATGGCAACTCACTCCAATATTCTTGCCTGGAAAATCCCATGGATGGAGGAGCCTGGTGGACTACAGTCCACGGGGTCGCAAAGAGTTGGACACAACTGAGCAACTTCACTTTCTTTTTTCTTCTCTATTCTTAAATTTTTTTTTTCCCCTCAAAGAGCACTGCCATATATACCTTTGTACCAATAGAGATAGTAAGCATTGAAGAGTGTGGTGATACTGAAATTATTATGTGTGTTTCATCATAACCATTACTATCACTTGGAGGGTCTAGGTTTTTTTTTCCAACTATAAAGTAGTTATGGGATCTTAAGAGTTGAGGGACTTTCTTAAAGATATACAAGATCCACTGATGCTCAGTCTGGGTGAAAAAGAGAACTACCCCACAATAGCTCATTGATATTTTTGTGAAGGATTAGGTGGGAGGGGACTTTTAAACCTCAATTAGTTTTTGTCATCTATATCAACTTCTGGTAAACAGCAAGTTATCGATCTTTATTTTTCAGAGATGAAAACGAATCCGGGAAGGTAAAATAACCTGTACAAAACTGTACCATTGTTATGGGAGTGGAATCAATTTTAAGGGTCAGAGCTCCTTTGGTATTATGCTTTTCTATCTCTGGTCTTTTTCAGGCCTCCCAGATTATAAACTCAGTGTATCACAGTCTCAATTCTTCTAGGGCAAAGAGGATTCCCCAGAATTGAATGCATCTAAGAATTGCTTATAAAAGCCATCGGTGTCAGTATCACTCGTTATCTTTCCAGAGTCAGTGAGTTCTGGGTTATTTCAAAAAGATCCTGTCTGTGCCTTCAGAAGCAGAGAAATCACACCCATCACCCACCCGCCCCTCACCTTGAAGAGTCACCAAAAACTCCTAACATACATGCGTCTGGGTGAAAAACACATTTAAAGACCACAGGATAAATCAGTAATGTTATGTTTCTAATAACAGGAAAAAATGTGTAGAAAAAGTTTAAGATAAGAGTTAATAAAATCACTGATTGATGATCAAAGTATAATATGGTGTTTCGTTGCACCTTCCTAGCCAAGGAATTAAAAGTTAAGAATATGTGTTACAGTACCTGAACCTCATTGTACACCAGTAGCACTTGGAGGGCTTGTTAAACTACAGCTTATGAGACCACACACCTAGAGCTCCTGGTTCAATAGACTTGGGGCAAGGCCAAGAATTGGTGGTTATAACCATCTCCTAGGTGATGCTGTGTGCCGCTGCTGCGGCAGATCTGAAAATCACACTTTGAGAAGTCCTAGGGTACTAAGACTGCTCAGCTATTTCCTTAGCAGAGAAGGTAATGGCACCCCACTCCAGTACTCTTGCCTGGAGAATCCCATGGACGGAGGAGCCTGGCGGGCTGCAGTCCATGGGGTCGCTAGGAGTCAGACACGACTGAGCGACTTCACTTTCACTTTTCACTTTC
Source organism: Bison bison bison (assembly GCF_000754665.1). NCBI lineage: Eukaryota > Metazoa > Chordata > Mammalia > Artiodactyla > Bovidae > Bison > Bison bison. The sequence goes on along the minus strand of NW_011494868.1, from coordinate 2,375,506 downwards.
ATGCATTGGAGAAGGAGATGGCAACCCACTCCAGTGTTCTTGCCTGGAGAATCCCAGGGACAGGGGAGCCTGGTGGCCTGCAGTCTATGGGGTCACACAGAGTAGCACATGACTGAAGCGACTTAGCAGCAGCCGCAGTGTGACTACAGTAGGATTTAGAGCCTTTCATAGCATCATGAGAAGTAAGGTTGTAAATAAAAACATCCCTAGGAAAAGGGCAATGGTTTATTTATTTTCCAAAAATTTACTGAGGGTTTTATATGGCTAACTACTCTTTCTGCCATCATGGATAAAGTTAATAAATCATTTCCCAATCAGAGAAAGAGGAACACAACAAAATATAATGTTTTAACTCTCAATATAGATGTGGAGCACACTGTATGGTGCTACCCAAAATATCCAAAAGAATGGCTCATGAGTTGATTAACTTGCAAAAAAGCAGCCTCTACCTAGAGAAATACATATATAGACGGTATGCTAAGCACAATTCATTATTTTATCTGACATTTATACACATATGTATGCATGCAACCTTAAAGTTAAATGTTACTAACCTTTGATTACTCGAGATTTTATCTCTGCTTACTTACTCAGGCACATAGCTCAAAGGTCCCTTTAGTCCTTGTTCCATTATCAAATTCTCTCTATTATCAAAAAATTGAAGTATTGGATTACTTCCAACAGTGGAGCTGCATACTATAATCCTCCAATCTGAGAAAAGAATCCTTTCTTTTGGCTAACTTTTCCTCTGTAGTGGTGACTCTTGTCTCCTTTTGCTCTACAGCAACTTCTTAAAAATCTATATCTATTTGCCAATTTCCCTTTTGAACTTTTGCTAGATTGAAAGCCACCATTCCACCTAAATTGTTCTTATCAGTCAATGACTTCTACAGTATTATATCAGCTCATAGCCACGAGTACTTGTCACAGTACATCACTGTCTTCTGTAATCTATTCTGAATGTAGATCTACCTTGAAACACTTTCTTTCCTTGGCTCCTGGGCCATCATACTATCCTAACTATAATAATCTCATACCTCTCTGATTACTTCCTCTAAGTTTCTTTGCAAATTCTACTTCATCTTTATGCCTTTAAAAATATGAACTATATAATTTGGGAAAAGTTAGAAAATTTTTGTACATAAATTATGTTTGTAGTTGCATGAATTTTTGCAAATGTATATACCGTGTTTCCTTCACCTTGGGAATTTCCTGTACATTACTGAAGTAACTATTCTCCTGACTTCGATAATCATAAATAGCTTTGCCTGTTTTTGACTTTCTCATAATAGAAAATATAGTATGTAATCTGACCTCTTTTGCTCAGCATATGCTTTTGAGTGCTATCTTTAGGTTTATCCATATTGGGGCATGTAAGAGTAGCTCATTCTTATTGTTTAGTATTACATTGTATGCTATTTCTTCTTTGTATATGGATGGACATTTGAGTTGCTTCTGGCATTTGGCTCTGATGAATGTAGCAACTCTGAGCATTCTTGGGGAAGCCTTTGTATGGGCATCTGTTTTTATTTCCATTGGCTAAATATGTAGGAATGGGTTCACTGGATTGTTGAGTAGCTATATATTTAACTTTATATGAAGTTGACAGTTTTCCAAAATTGAAGTAACATTTAGACTCCTATGAAAGTGAAAGGAAGTAAAAGTCGCTCAGTTGTGTCCGACTCTTTGCGACCCCATGGGCTATACAGTCCATGGAATTCTCCAGGCCACAATACTGGAGTGGGTAGCTGTTCCCTTCTCCAGGGGATCTTCCCAATCCAGGGATTGAACCCAGGTCTCCCATATCACAGAAAGATTCTTTACAAGTTAAGCCACAGGAAAGCCCAAGATCCCCATGTGCAAGTACAAAGGTTAACATTTCTTATTTGAATTAAGTTTTACTTACTGAAGTATAGGTATTTTGGTAAAAAATCCACCTGCGATGCAGGAGACCCCAGTTCGATTCCTGGGTTGGGAAGATCCTCTGAAGAAGGGAGAGGCTACCCAGTCCAGTATTCTTGGGCTTCCCTTGTGGCTCAGCTGGTAAAGAATCCATTATCAATGCGGGAGACCTGGGTTTGATCCCTGGGTTTGGAAGATCCCTTGGAGAAGGGAAAGGCCAGTATTCCCGCCTGGAGAATTCCATGGACTGTACAGCCCATGGGGTCGCAAAGAGTCAGACACGACTGAGTGACTTCCACTTCCACTTTCACAGGTATTTTACAATGTTGTTAGCTTCTGCTGTGTAGCAAAATGAATCAGTAATATGTATACATATATCCACATTTTTTTTTTTTTTTAGATTTCCTTCCAATTTAGGTCACCACAGAGCATTGAGTAAAGTTCCCTGTTCTCAGGAGTAGGTTCTTGTTAGTTATCTATTTTATATTAATACAGAGTAGTGTATCTACATCATTCTCAATCTCCCAATTCCTCCCTCTTTCCCCTCCCCACCTTGGTAACTGTAAATTTGTTCTCCGCATCTATGACTCTGTTTCTGCTTTGCAAATAAGTTCATCTTTACCATTTTGTGGTCATGTATGGATGTGAGAGTTGGACCGTGAAGAAGGCTGAGCACTGAAGAATTGATGCTTCTGAACTGTGGTGTTGGAGAAGACTCTTGAGAGTCCCTTGGACTGCAAGGAGATCCAACCAGTCCATTCTAAAGGAGATCAGTCCTGGGATTTCTTTGGAAGGAATGATGCTAAAGCTGAAACTCCAGTACTTTGGCCACCTCATGCGAAGAGTTGGCTCATTGGAAAAGACTCTGATGCTGGGAGGGATTGGGGGCAGGAGGAGAAGGGGACGACAGAGGATGAGATGGCTGGATGGCATCACTGACTCGATGGATGTGAGTATGAGTGAATTCTGGGAGTTGGTGATGGACAGGGAGGCCTGGCATGCTGCGATTCATGGGGTCACAAAGAGTCGGACACGACTGAGCGACTGAAATTAACTGAACTGAACTTACCGTTTTTCTAGATTCCACATACAAGCAATATTATACATTATTTCTTTCTGACTTACTTCACTCTTTATGACAATCTCTAGGTCCATCCATGTCCCTGTACATGGCACTATTTTGTTCCCTTTTTAATGGCTAGGTAATATCCTATTGTATATATGTACCACATCTTTATCCATTCATCTGTTGATGGACATTTAGCTTGCTTCCATGTCCTAATTTGTGTAAATAGTTGCAATGAACATTGGGGTGCATATATCTTTTTCAAGTTTGGTTTTCTCAGGATTAATACTCAGGAATAGGATTGCTAGATGATATGGAAACTTTATTTTTAGTTTTTTAAGGAAGATCCATACTCTTCTGCATAGTAGAGTACCAATTTACATTCCCACCAACAGTATAGTAGAGTTCCCTTTTCTCCACACCCTCTTAGCATTTATTTGTAGATTTTTTGATTATGGCCATTATGACCAGTATGAGTTGATATCTCATTGTAGTTTTGATTTGCATTTCTCTATTAATTCGTGACACTGAGGATCTTTTCATATATTTGGTCAACTTTATGTCTTTGGAGAAATGTCTTGCCTTCTTTGTCATAGATTAGATGGCAGGATTAGAAATGGTCAAGAGAGGACAATATGGTTGGGTGGCATCACCAACTCAATGGACAAGAGTTTGAGCAAACTCCAGGAGATGGTGAAGGACAGGGAAAGGTTTCATGCCTCAGTCCGTGGGGTCACAAAGAGTCGGACACAACTGAGCGACTAAGCACAGCACAGCACAAGCTATTTATATTTAATGTAATTACTAATTTGGGTAGCTTTTTTAAGGGTACCATCTTGCTACTTGTTTATATGTCCCATCTGTTTATTCCTTTGTTTCTCCTTTTCTGTATATGTTTGAATTAATTGAGTAGTTTTTAGTATTCAGCTTTGTCTCTCTGTTGTTCTTTAGCTATGTCTTTGTTTTATTTTCGTCTTTGTGATTGCTCTAGGGAATAGAATAGGCATCCTTAACTCATCTTGGTTTACTTTTAAACAATAAAACTTTAGAAATGAGAAAAGAGCCTCACAACAGTGTAATTCCATTTAACCCTAGTTTTGTCCCTTTCATTTTTGTTATTCTATATTTTATTTTTACCTGTATAAATCTTACCTATATAAATATATTTTCGCCTATTATATTTTTTTCACTTCTAAATGTTGGAGAGGTCTAGGAATGAACCCTTGGGTCTTCTCGCTTTTCAATCTATACACATTTTCTTATTGGTCTGATGCACACTCATGGCTTTAAACATGCTGAGGACCCCCCAGTTATATATGTATCCCTAACCTCTCCCATGAATTTCAGACTCATGAATTGAAGCTAATACTTGACATATTAGTTTTGATTTCTGATAGGAGTCCACGTTTCCTTCTAAAAGTATTGTTTTAATCTCTGACATAAATCACAGCAACATCTTTTTCAAACCATCTCCCTGAATAATGGAAAAGAAAAAGTGAAAATAAACAAATGGGGACCTACTTAAACTCAAAAGCTTTTGCACAGCAAAGGAAACAATAAACAAAACAAAAAGACAACCCAAGATTGGGAGAAAATATTTACAAATGATATGATTAGTCTCCACAATTTACAAATAGCTTAAAACACTTAATAGCATCAAAACAAACAATGCACTCAATAAATGAGCAGAAGACCTGAATAGAAATTTCTCTAAAGAGGATATATGGATGGTCAAAAGGCACATGAAAAGATGTTCAACATTGCTAGTTACTATAAAATGCAAATCAAGACTACAATGAGATATCCACACCAGTCAGAAAGGCCGTCATCAAAATATGCACAAACAAGAAAATGCTGGAGAGGGTGTGGAGAGAAGGGAACTTTCCCGTACTCTGTTGGTGGGAATGTACATTGGTATAGCCACTATGGAGAACAGTATGGAGATTCCTGAAAAAACTGAAAAGGGCTACAATATGACCCTGAAATCCCAGTCCTGGGCATATATCCAAAGGAAAAATGGCCTGAAAAAATCCATGCACCCCAATGTTCATTGCAGCACTGTTTACAATAGTCAAGACATGGAAACAATCTAAATTTCCATCGACAGATGAACGGATAAAGAAAATGTGGTACATATATACAAAGGAATATTGCTCAGCCATTAAAAAGAATGAAATAGGGCCATTTGCAGCAACATGGAGAAACCTAGACAGTGTCATACTGAATGAAGTCAGACAGAAAAGGAGAAATATCATAGGACATCCTTTATATGTGGAACCTAAAAAGAAGCAATACAAACAAACTTAATTACAAAACAGAAAGAGACTCACACACTTAGAAAATGAACTCATGGATGCTGGGTGGGGGGGGGGGGCGGGCAGGAAATAATAGTTAAGGACTTTGGGAAAGTCATGTGCACACTGCTACATTCGAAATGGATAACCAACAAAAATCTGTTGTATAGCACACAGAACTCTGCTCGATGTTATGCACCAGCCTGGATCAGGGTGGTGGTTTGGGGGAGAATGGACATATGTATATGAATGGCAGAGTCCCTTCACTGTTCACCTGAAACTACTCAGCATTGTTAATCAGCTATACCCCAACACAAAATGTTTTTTTGTGTTAAAAAAAATTAAATTAAATTTAAAAAGTATTGTTCTTGCAATATTCCCCATTTCATTTAACTTCATTCTTACAGTTGCTCAGAACTGAACCCTGCTGTTGATGACCCTTTCCTCTCATGTCTGTATCTGCTCCTTCAATATATCTGATCTTTTTGATCTTTCACGTGTGTCTAGAATCTACTCTTCATCACTTCCACCACTACTCCTCTGACTCATGTCACTTCCAAAAATAAAATAGTCATTGCTTGTGTTGTAATCACCTTGATCATAAGAAAATTAGTTGTTCCAAAATGTCCTTGTCCTTACTTTGTCTGCCAACACACTTTTCAAGAACTTTCCTTGGACAGTGAAACTTGAGCTATTATCATCCTACAGAACGAACCCTTGTTGCCTCAGGACTACAACACAAGAGTTTTCCCACTTCTGGTCACTCACTGGGTTAAACCTGAGTCTCGGGTGGCAGGCTGGGATAGACACATAATAGCTGCTAGATAGGGCTTCTCTTGGCCTCTTGTAAAATGACACCCATATGCATGCTTTGAATTCTCTAGTATCCTCTCATTTTTGCTCCAGTATTGTTCCAAGTCATTTTGTTGACTTGAATGAGTTTCCATCAGTGCTGCTTAGCTCTGTCCTACCATTAACCTGGTATAGTATGCAGTCCCCGATTCGCCCCAATCTTGAACTAAACATATAACTTTTTTTCCTTCCATTTTTGTCCTAGAGGCTGAAAGGAACTAGAAATGTCCCTCTCTCTCTTCCCAAATCTCTCTTCACCTTCTAGCTACCTGCAACCACCCTAAACTCTCCAGAATCTCCATACTCCTTGCTACTTCTGAGCTCCTCAACTAAAATTTTCCACTTAAGCCTGACCAGCTATAGCTCAACTATTCAGATACACAGAAAACAATGAATTATATCTGAGTAATTTTTTTCACCTGCTTATTTAGCATCATCTAGATGGAGGAGCCTGGTAGGCTGCACTCCATGGGGTCGCTAAGGGTCGGACACAACTGAATGACTTCACTTTCACTTTTCACTTTCATGCATTGGATAAGGAAATGGCAACCCACTCCACTGTTCTTGCCTGGAGAATCCCAGGGACGGCGGAGCCTGGTGGGCTGCCATCTATGGGGTCGCACAGAATCGGACACGACTGAAGTGACTTAGCAGCAGCAGCAGATACTTAGCTATTTCCAAGCCCCAACCCCATCCCTTCCCACCCTGATTCTGTTCCTCAGATAAGATCTAAAAATGAAGATAGACAACTGAGAAATGGAATATTTCCTGCCATATCCATAAACAAATGATGTCATGGGCATCAGTAACTGCAGCCCCCCAACATTAGCCAGTGAACCCCAAGGAAACTCAGGAAGGAAAAGAATACCTGCCATCTAGCATGTATTAAGCTATAGCCACTCCCTACAGTGAACCCTGAGGAAACTTAGGATGTGAAAATATTCGGCCCCAGATAGCTGAGGTGCACCTAAAAGAAGTGATTTCAGTGAGCGCAGTCTCTTGCATCTTCCCACACATAGAAAAGCACTAAATTCCTTAACTTGAGATATCTGTTGTTTCTTAATTAACAGTAATTTTTTGATGTTAAGACTACCTACCCTTTGCTGCAAAACTTCTATATAAACTGTCTCCCCCTCTTGCCTCAGGGTTACTTGAGATGCTGCCTCCTTGGCTTAAAGTCCTCAATTTTTCTGTTAAATAAAACCTAACTCTCAACTTTTAGATTGCACATATTTTTTTTTCAGTCAACACAGCATTGATTTGACGTTATATATTCCGCTAGACACTAAAAAGACAAGCACTACAACTTTGCTGTTCTTTTTAGTGAAATAGACTCCTTTTACCAATTAGCATTTACATGTTGATCTTCACGACCCAGATAATCACGATGGTGTGATCACTCACATAGAGCCAGACATCCTGGAATGTGAAGTCAAGTGGGCCTTAGAAAGCATCACTATGAACAAAGCTAGTGGAGGTGATGGAATTCCAGTTGAGCTATTCCAAATCCTGAAAGATGATGCTGTGAAAGTGCTGCACTCAATATGCCAGCAAATTTGGAAAACTTAGCAGTGGCCACAGGACTGGAAAAGGTCAGTTTTCATTCCAATCCCAAAGAAAGGCAATGCCAAAGAATGCTCAAACTACTGCACAATTGCACTCATCTCACACGCTAGTAAAGTAATGCTCAAAATTCTCCAAGC
>NW_011494868.1:2364924-2367589 GCF_000754665.1 Bison bison bison | reverse complement strand
GTACAGCCCATGGGGTCGCAAAGAGTCAGACACGACTGAGTGACTTCCACTTCCACTTTCACAGGTATTTTACAATGTTGTTAGCTTCTGCTGTGTAGCAAAATGAATCAGTAATATGTATACATATATCCACATTTTTTTTTTTTTTTAGATTTCCTTCCAATTTAGGTCACCACAGAGCATTGAGTAAAGTTCCCTGTTCTCAGGAGTAGGTTCTTGTTAGTTATCTATTTTATATTAATACAGAGTAGTGTATCTACATCATTCTCAATCTCCCAATTCCTCCCTCTTTCCCCTCCCCACCTTGGTAACTGTAAATTTGTTCTCCGCATCTATGACTCTGTTTCTGCTTTGCAAATAAGTTCATCTTTACCATTTTGTGGTCATGTATGGATGTGAGAGTTGGACCGTGAAGAAGGCTGAGCACTGAAGAATTGATGCTTCTGAACTGTGGTGTTGGAGAAGACTCTTGAGAGTCCCTTGGACTGCAAGGAGATCCAACTAGTCCATTCTGAAGGAGATCAGCCCTGGGATTTCTTTGGAAGGAATGATGCTAAAGCTGAAACTCCAGTACTTTGGCCACTTCATGTGAAGAGTTGACTCATTGGAAAAGACTCTGATGCTGGGAGGGAGTGGGGGCAGGAGGAGAAGGGGACAACAGAGGATTAAATGGCTGGATGGCATCACTGACTCGATGGACGTGAGTCTCAGTGAACTCCGGGAGTTGGTGGTGGACAGGGAGGCCTGGCGTGCTGCGATTCATGGGGTCACAAAGAGTCAGACACGACTGAGTGACTGATCTGATCTTATACCTGACAAGGAATTTTCACATTTTTTTCCCCAGGAAATGATGGGTGACATAGATAAGGCAATGATTATCTGATTACCCATTTTTATAGATAAGGAGTCTGAATCTCAAGGTGGTGAAGGAGCTCTGCCAGTGTCACTCAGCTAATAAGTCCAGAGCTGAGACATAAACTATATTTTTCAAACCTGGGAAGTGTTGTGTGATAGGGCTAAATTTGATCCTTTTGCAGAGGAGAGACAACGGCATCCATGGGAGTTGAATTCAGGGGCTTGGATGACTGCGCAACACTTCCACAGTTCCCTTTATCATCTGTTGGCTGCCTTGGCTCTGTGGTTTGGATGGGGTTTCTATGGCAATGTTTATTCCATCCCATGTGTTACATTTTGTGGGAGTCATTTACTTGGGCTTTAGGGTTAGACAGAGCACACGTAAGTTACACACCTTTACTCCCTGTGGCCACTTAGAGACAACTTCAGTATGAGAAGTCCCTTCAGTTCCCAGAAGTTTCACCCCTAGACATAATGACAGTAGATTGGAGCCTTATCAAGGGCTATTTCCCTTTGTTACCTAACAGGGGATCCATTTATCTTCCAGGCAGACATCAAGCCTCTGACAATATTCTTTTATGGTGTTATCTTGAGTAGGATAATTTGATCTGATAAATGCAAATGCAGAAGATTGGCAGTTACTACAATTTCTCCCTTTTAAAAGGATTTGAATTTTTAAAGGGAATTCAGTTTAGGTGAATAATGTCAGATTCCTGAGTCCTTTAACAAGAACAGTAACCTTGAAACCTTCTGAATCCTGAATTCCAGGAACTAGTCTCTATCCCTCATTTAAAGTCTTCCAGAACCTCATGCGTGTCTATATGACACTCAGGCCCTACCATCAAGTCAGTGAGTAGATACAGTAGAATAAGGAAAACTACATATGTGCTATTATTTAGAGTAAAAAATAACCATGTGATCAGTTGTATGTTTCACTGTGACTTAACTAGCTAGTACTAATGAAACAGTTTACCTCACATTGGGACTTGAGATTGGGACTAATAGAGTTTTGTCAAGAGAATTGTCCTGGTCATAGCAAACACCCTCTTCCAACAACACAAGAGAAGACTCTACACATGGACATCACCAGATGGTCAATACTGAAATCAGATTGATTATATTCTTTGCAGCCAAAGATAGAGAAGCTCTATACAGTCAGCAAAAACAAGACCAGGAGCTGACTGTGGCTCAGATCATGAACTCCTTATTGCCAAATTCAGACTTAAATTGAAGAAAGTAGGGAAAACCACTAGACCACAGAGGTATGACCTAACTCAAATCCCTTATGATTATACAGTGGAAGTAAGAAATAGATTTAAGGGACTAGATCTGATAGAGTGCCTAATGAACTAGGGATGGAGGTTCAAGACATTGTACAGAAGGCAGTCATCAAGACCATCACCAAGAAAAATAAATGCAAAAAAGAAAAATGGCTGTCTGGGGAACCTTAAAAATAGCTATGAAAAGAAGAGAAGTGAGACACAAAGGAAGAAAGGAAAGATATACCCATTTGAATGCAGAGTTCCAAAGAGTAGTAAGGAGAGATAAGAAAGGATTCCTCAGTGATCAGTGCAAAGAAATAGAGGAAAACAATAGAAGGGGAAAGACTAGAGAGTTCTTCAAGAAAATTAGACATACCAAGGGACCATTTCAGGCAAAGATGGGCACAATAAAGGACAGAAATTGCATGGACCTAACAGAAGCAGAAGCTATTAAGAGGTGGTAAGAATTCACAGAAGAACTATACAAAAAAGATCTTCATGACCCAGATAATCACAATGGTGTAATCACTCACCTAGAGCCATACATC
>NW_011494868.1:2364614-2364824 GCF_000754665.1 Bison bison bison | reverse complement strand
CAGGTGTCGAGAGGCTCAACTGGAGATTATCAAGCAGATGAGCGTGCAGGTGTCGCTCGGCTCACCTTGCGATTATGAAGCAGATGAACAGGCAGGTGTCGTGTGGCTCAGCTGGCGATGACCAAGCAGATGAGCGGGCATGTGTCGTGTGGCTCAGCTGGCGATTATCAAGCAGATGAGCGGGAAGGTGTCGCGGGGCTCAGCTGGCGA
>NW_011494868.1:2286438-2364514 GCF_000754665.1 Bison bison bison | reverse complement strand
TAACAGAAGCAGAAGCTATTAAGAGGTGGTAAGAATTCACAGAAGAACTATACAAAAAAGATCTTCATGACCCAGATAATCACAATGGTGTAATCACTCACCTAGAGCCATACATCCTGGAATGTGAAGTCAAGTGGGTCTTAGGAAGCATCACTACAAACAAAGCTAGTGAAGGTGATGGAATTCCATTTGGGCTATTTCAAATCCTAAAAGATGATGCTGTGAAAGTGCTGCACTCAATATGCCAGCAAATTTGGAAAACTCAGCAGTGCCCACAGGACTGGAAAAATGTCAGTTTTCATTCCAATCCCAAAGACAGGCAATGCCAAAGAATGTTCAAACTACTGCACAATTGCACTTATCTCACACGCTAGTAAAGTAATGCTCAAAATTCTCCAATCCAGGCTTCAACAATATGTGAACTCTGAACTTCCAGATGTTCAAGCTGGATTTAGAAAAGGCAGAGGAACCCAGAGATCAAATTGCCAACATCTGCTGGGTCATCAAAAGAGCAAGGGAGTTCCACAAAAACATCTACTTCTACTTTATTGACTATGCCAAAGCCTTTGACTGTGTGGGTCACAACAAACTGTGGAAAATTCAAGAGATGGGAATACCAGACCACCTGACCTGCCTCTTGAGAAATCTGTATGCGGGTCAGGAAGCAAACTAGACATGAAACAATAGACTGGTTACAAAGTGGGAAAGGAGTATATGTCAAGGCTGTATATTGTCACCCTGTTTATTTAACTTTTGCATAGAGTACATCATGAGAAACTCTGGGCTGGATGAAGCACTGGCTGGAATCAAGATTGCTGGGAGAAATATCAATAACCTCAGATACGCAGATGACATCATTCTTACAGCAGAAAGCTAAGAAGAACTAGAGAACCTCTTGATGATAGTGAAAGAGGAGACTGAAAAAGTTGGCTTAAAGCTCAACATTCAGAAAAGTAAGATCATGGCATCTGGTCCCATCACTTCATAGCAAATAGAAGGGGAAACAGTGGAAACAGAGATGGACTATTTTTTTGGGCTCCAAAATCACTGCAGATGGTGACTGCAGCCATGAAATTAAGACCCTTACTCCTTGGAAGAAAAGTTATGACTGACATAGACAGCGTATTAAAGAGCAGAGACATTACTTTGCCAACCAAGGTCCACCTAGTCAAAGCTATGGTTTTTCCAGGAGTCATGTTATGGATGCTAGAGTTGGACTATAAAGAAAGCTAAGTGCCAAAAAATTGGTGCTTTTGAACTGTGGTGTTGGAGAAGACTCTTGAGAGTCCCTTGCACTGCAAGGAGATCCAACCAGTCCATCCTAAAGGAAACCAGTCCTGAATATTCATTGGAAGAACTGATGCTGAAGCTGAAACTCCAATACTTTGGTCACCTAATGTGAATAACTGACTCATCTGAAAAAACCCTGATGCTGGGAAATATTGAAGGCAGGAGGAGAAGGGGACGACAGAGGACAAGATGGTTGGATGGCATCATGGACTCAATGAACATGAGTTTCAGTAAACTCCGGGAGTTGATGATGGACAGGAAAGCCTGGCATGCTGCAGTCCATGGCGGCAAAGAGTCAGTCATGACTAAGCAACCGAACTCAACTGGGACTTGAACTCATGTGCTTGGACTCAAACCAGCCTAAACTGAGTTTGGGAATTGAACCCAGCCAAACCTCACAGTACCTGGTTTCAGAACCTAATGAAGCTCAGGTTCTTGATGCCTCATCGCAGAAATAATTCAGTGAGAGACAAAGTGTTAGGTAAGAAGTGGATTTATTCAGCTTCAGAGAGAATCCACAGACACAGTGTGTGTGGGCTATTGCAGAAGGTGAGTGCCATGCAAAATGTGGCATGGTTAGTTTTTATAGGCTGGGTAGTTTCATATGCTAATGAGCATGAGAATTATTCCAACTGTTTTTGGGAAGGGGCTGAGATTTCCAGGGCTTGGGCCACTGCCCACTCCTTGGTCTTGTGACAGTGCCTTTCAACTGTCATGGCACCTCTGGGTGTGTCATTTCACTTGCTGTTTGATGATCAAGGTCTAGTCTTGTCTGCCATCTTGGTCCCATTTGATTCTAATCGGTTTATGCAGTTTATGGTGTGTCCTTGGACCGTTTCATTCTTTGAAAAATTGTGCCCTGCCTGTTTCCCTCCTGTTACACTAATATTATGAAGAAAGAGAATTTTACTATATATTTCCACATCTTGGGCATTAGATACCCAATGCCCAAGAGAGACAATGAAAAGGTCCTAGCTTGGAGATGGGATGGAGAATTGCTAATGAATTAGAAATATTCATTATTTTGCCTCTGCACTTTCCCCAGTATTTGGCAAAGTGAGTGTTCAGTGTATTTACTGAAATAATGTCTCCCTATTTTCAATGACTAAAAAGTAAACCCCTATTAATAATTATCAGATGATAGTTTGTTATTTGATGACAAGAAGGGGACTTTATTTTGTCCTCTCATTATATAGGTGAGGGAGCTGAGGCCTGGAGACATTGCATGATTTGTCCAGTCACAAAGTCTCAGACTGAGCTAGGATTAAAATTGAAGTGTTCAGGCTGGTAGTCTATGTGACCATAAGCCCCTGAAGTAGATAGTCAACACTTTATTAAATAATCAGTAACAAGTTATTAACATGCAATTTCTATAGATTCTCACATTGGAATGTATTAGCTATGCCTGATATCTTCTTAGGTCTTAGAATTGAAAGTCAAAGATTGTACTGTTACACCAACAAGCGACAAAAATCTCCATTTCTGGATTTATTACTAATCCTAAACTGTTTTATAGTTTTTTTTTTTTAAGGTGTTAATACTTGATATTTGAAAAAACAAAATTTAATTCATGGTTCCCATTTCCCCTTCCCATTCAATTCCTAAAATTATTTTATTATTTAACTTTTGTTTTTAGAGGATTCCTCTATTTTTTACTAATAAATAAACACAATTAAGTGTTATTTTACTTCCTTAAGGAAAGGGATCAAAAAATAAATTCTCACTTGCTGGAAGTGAGAATAGAGTGTAATTAGCCATTCTTTGGAGAGTGACTTGGGAGAAGAAAAAGTATGGGTGTTGTGAGTCAGAGTTAAAAGCATTAGAGAAAAAAAATGTTCCATTTCCCCCCTTCATACTAATGGCATAAATGTGTTTGTGATTGTGGTGATGGCCATTTCTCATGAGGCTAATAGCTGTGATGTGTCTTCAAAATGATTCACTTCCATTCCTATCCACATGCCAAATTACTCCTCCTAAGTGTAAGTCTTAGATACTTCAATTTCCTGAATGTGTAAATGTAGTCATTCTAGCTGGTATAAAAGTAGGGAAAGTCAATATAACCTGCCAGTAAACTATAATCTTCTAATGTTATAGAAATAGAAATCTTCTTCATGTTTTTAAATAAAATGCCCATCCACCCCCATCACAACACCCAAAGGGGTTCGGAAATGTGACAAGTCATGGAATCAGCTATTAGAGGAAGACCTGCTTCTGGCTGATGTATTGAGCCACTTGTGTTTCGACTCAAGAACAACATGGCTACAAATGCCAGTGCATAAATTAGCCCTGAATGTAGGCGGAAACACTTTCTTACAAGCTGACAGAGTATCACCCCAAAATATCTCTGATAGTTTATACATAAAGAAGTCTGCTTTTCTGATCCAGTACCAGCAATCAGGCACAAGAGAAAGAATGGGCACTTCGGAATCTCTCATTTCAAATTGGGGTTAAAACCCAGGTTTTCTATTTTTGTGTGATCTATCATAAGTCAGTTAACTTCTGTGAACTTCAGTTTTTCTCATCTGAAATCTTAGAAGTTGCATATAATCAGTTAGCTTACAGTACAGTTGTGAAAAAAAAAAAAAAGGATAATGTTTGTAAATATTGGTTGTTATCCAGCACTAATTCCTCTAACATCCTGGTCAGGTTGAGGCTTGCTTCTTGCAGAAGCCAGGTTCTGCTTTGGTAAGGTTTGGTATGAAGTTTAAGGGTTATTTCAAAAATAACACTCCCATAACTGTTATTTACCAAGTAACTATTTTATGCTGTGCAATAAGTAATATTTCTAATGTATATTTATCTTTCAAAACCCTATCGTATGGTATCATTATTTTACAGAAAAGAAGGTGCAGGGTTGAGTGGGTTCCGCTTGTCCCAGAGTTTGACTCAGTGTCAATTACTAAATAATTACAAACTTATTCTACAGATATTTTTGGAGCCAGATAATATGCTCTACATTGAGCACTCTGGTGAAGAAAACAGGAAATGTCAGAGCAGTGATGTTCCTGCTGAGGCAGAGACTATACAAAAATGAACAAATTGTGATAAAGCCGATGGAAGAAACACAGCGGGCTGCTATGGAAGTGGGTCACAGATGTGCAGACATGGAGGAGAAAAATGGCAGAAGCTGGAATGGGCCCAGGCACTCTCTCCACTGTGCATTCCCCCAGGAAGGAGCTAATGAACCAAAGGTTCAGGCAGCAAAGGCCTGCAGAGACTCCCCTTCATGAAAGCCAATCACTAAGGAAAGGAGCTTCCCTGAGAATATTGAAGTTCCTGCTGCTGCTGCTAAGTCACTTCATGCAAATATAGAAGGAAAGAGTCAGCTAGAAATATATTCAAAGGAATAAGCACCTTTGTCTAGTCAGAGGTCAGAATGACCCAGGACTGCCCCAAAGGCACCTGGCTGAAAAGGAAAAGAAGAGGTTCCACACCCGTACTGGGCCCTAACTGGCTGGGATTCATTGACAGATAGCCTCAATCTCTGGGCCTCCAGACTTTTCAGTTCAGTTCAGTTCAGTCACTCAGTCATGTCCGGCTCTGCAACCCTGTGGACTGAAGCATGCCAGGCTGCCCTGTCAATCATCAACTCCCGGAGCTTACTGAAACTCATGTCCATTGAGTCAGTGATGCCATCCAACCATCTCATCCTAGGTCATCCCCTTCTCCTCCTTCCTTCAATCTTTGCCAGCATCAGGGTCTTTTCAAATAAGTCAGTTCTTTGGGTCAGATGACCAAAGTATTGGAGTTTCAGCTTCAGCATCAGTCTTTCCAATGAATATTCAGGACTGATTTCCTTTAGGATGGACTGGTTGGATCTCAGGCATAGGCAAAATGTCTTTTCTATATTATGTGAAAGATGCAGTCATCATAGGGACACTCAGTCATAGATTCACTGCTCTTTTGGTGCCACTAAATTCCAACATTCAACTCAGAATCAATGGTGCTCATTTTCAGAGAGCATGGATTACATCTATTTCCATGCAAAGTACTTTTCACAAATTATACAGGAGTTTGCCAGTTGGCTCTACACATTCTAATTTCGGTACCTGCCCTCTGTTCTTGGACCTTGTCATTTATTTTTTGTCTGCGTTGCTGATCTTAAGAAAAAGTCATTTTCCATTTTGCAGACAAAGTGATCTGCCAGCAGATGCTATGCTCCTACACTAAACTGAGCAGTTTGTTTCACAGCCAGAGCTAACATCCTCTCCCAGCTCAGCCAGTGGTGGAGTAGGACAGACAGTCATGGGCGCTTCAGAGCAATATGCTACCAGAAGCATCTCTCAGATTTTCAGATACATTTTGGGCTTACATGGCAGTCTCTTGGCTTCAGAGCAATGTGCTACCAGAAGCATCTCTCAGATTCTCAGATAGATTTTGGGCTTACATGGAAGTCTCTTGCTGGTAAATATTTAGACTGAATCTTCTTAATTTATTAGAGAAAAATAGGCAGAGGCACATTGGATTCTTAGACAGGAGCTTGGGATGAAATATCAGTTCAGTTCAGTTACTCAGTTGTGTCCAAGTCTTTGTGACCCCATGGACTGCAGCACACCAGGCTTCCATGTCCATCACCAACTCCTGGACCTTGCTGAAACTCATGTCCATCGAGTCGGTGATGTCATCCAACCATCTCATCCTTGGTCATCCCCTTCTCTTCCTGCCTTCAATCTTTCCCAGCATAAGGGTCTTTTCCAGTAAGTCAGCTCTTTGCATCAAGTGGCCAAAGTATTGGAGTTTCAGCTTCAACATCAGTCCTTCCAATGAATATTCAGGACTGATTTCCTTTAGGATGAACTGGTTTGAAATCCTTGCAGTCCAAGGGACTCTGAAGAGTCTTCTCCAACACCACAGCTCAAAAGCATCAATTCTTCGGTGCTCAGCTGTCTTTATGGTCCAACTCTTACATCCATATGTGACTATTGGAAAAACCATAGCTTTGACTAGATGGACCTTTGTTGGCCAAGTAATGTCTCTGCTTTCTAATATGCTGTTCAGGTTGACCCTGGAGAAGGAAATGGCAATCCACTCCAGTATTCTTGTCTGGAAAATTCCATGGACAGAGGAACCTCACAGGCTATAGTGAGGGACTGCAGAGTCAGACATGCCTGAATGACTAACACTAGGTTGATCGTAGCTTTTCTTCCAAGAAGCAAGTGTTTTTTAATTTCATGGCTGCAGTCAACATCTGCAGTGATTTTGGAGCAGCCCCCAAAATAAAATCTCTCACTGTTTCCATTGTTTCTCCATCTATTTGCCATGAAGTGATGGAACTGAATGCCATGATCTTCATTTTTTGAATGTTGAATTTTAAGCCAGCTTCTTCGCTCTCTTTCACTTTTCATCAAGAGGCTCCTCAGTCCCTCTTTGCTTTCTGCCATAAGGGAGTTTATTAATATTTCTCCTGAAAATCTTGATTCCAACTTGTGCTTCATCCAGCATGGCATTTCACATGATGTACTCTGCATGTAAGTTAAATAAACAGGGTGACAAAATACAACCTTGACATACTCCTTTTCCTATTTGGAATCAGTCCATTGTTCCATGTCTGGTTCTAACTGTTGCTTCTGACCTGCATACAGATTTCTCAGGAGGCAGGTCAGGTGATTTGGTATTCCCATCTCTTTAAGGATTTTCCACAGTTTGTTGTGATCCACACAGTCAAACTTTTTGGTGTGGTCAATAAAGCAGAAGTAGATATTTTTCTGGAACTCTCTTGCTTTTTCAATGATCCAGTGGATGTTGCCAATTTGATCTCTGGTTTCTCTGCTTTGGCTAAACCC
This sequence comes from Bison bison bison, assembly GCF_000754665.1. NCBI lineage: Eukaryota > Metazoa > Chordata > Mammalia > Artiodactyla > Bovidae > Bison > Bison bison. Next base: position 2,357,441 of record NW_011494868.1, on the reverse strand, counting down.
AGCTTGAACATCTGGGAAGTTCAAGGTTCATGTACTGTTGAAGCCTGACTTGGAGAATTTTGAGCATTACTTTGCTGACATGTGAGATAAGTGCAATTGTGAAGTAGTTTGAACATTCTTCAGCATTGCCTTTATTTGGGATTGGAAGGAAAACTGACGCTTTCCTGTCCTGTGGCCACTGCTGAGTTTTCCAAATTTGCTGGTGCATTGAGTGCAGCACTTTCATAGCACAATCTTTTAGCATTTGAAATAGCTCAACTGGAAGGCCATCATCTCCACTAACTTTGTTTGTAGTGATACTTCCTAAGGCCCACTTGACTTCACATTCCAGGCTCTAGATGAGTGATCACACTACTGTAGTTATAGGGTCATTGAGATCTTTTTTGTATAGTTCTTCTGTGTATTCTTGCCACCTCTTCTTAATATCTTCTGCTACTGTTAGGTCTATACCATTTCTGTCCTGTATTGAGCCCATCTTTGCATGAAATGGTCCCTTGGTATCTCCAATATTCTTGAAGAAAATTCTGGTCTTTCCCATTCTGTTATTTCCTCTATTTCTTTGCCTTGATCACTGAGGAAGGCTTTTTTTATCTCTTCCTGATATTCTTTGGAACTCTGCATTCAGGAAAGATGGATATCTTTCCTCAAGATATAGGTTCCATGATGACCTACAAGACCTTCTAGAACTAACACTGAAAAAAGATGTCCTTTTCATCATGGGGGACTGGAATGCAAAAGCAGGAGGTGAAGAGAGATCTGGAGTAACAGGCAAGTTTGGCCTTGGAGGACAAAATGAAGCAGGGCAAAGGCTAATGGTGTTTTGCCAAGCAAACACACTGGTCATAGCAAACACCCTCTTCAAACAACACAAGAGACGACTCTACACATGGACATCACCATATGGTCAATACCAAAATCAGATTGATTATATTCTTTGCAGCCAAAAATGGAGAAGCTGTATACAGTCAGCAAAAATAAGACCAGGACCTAACTGTGGCTCAGGTCCTGAACTCTTTATTGCAAAATTCAGACTTAAATTGAAGAAAGTAGGGAAAACCACTAAACCATTCAGGCATGACCTAAATAAAATCCCTTACAATTACACAGTAGAAGTAACAAATAGATTCAGGGGATTAGATCTGATAGACAGAGTGCCTGAAGAACTATGGGTGGAGGTCTGTTGCACTGAACAGGAGGCAGTGATCAAGACCATCCCCAAGACAAATAAATGCAAAAAGGCAAAATGGTTGTCTGAGGAGGCCTTACAAATAGCTGAGAAAAGAAGAAATATAAATGAAACAATGTACGATTAGCCAGAAGACAAACTCCACATGCACGAGGTTTCTGAACCACTTGATACTAATTTCAGGGCACAGAGAGACCTGGTTCTCCCACAGATGAGCTGTGACTCTGGCCAAATTACCTCATAGTAAGTACCTTCATTCCTCCTACTTCTTTTGTGAGTGAAGCAAAATAACGCATGTAAAATTGTTAGCACAGTGACGTGTCAATAGTGATTACTCAATAATTTGTTCACACTGTCCTTAATGTTGACTATAATGACTGCTGTTATTAAAGTGTCAAGTGACCAGTGAAACAATGGCTTGAGATCATATGTCATTTTTGGATTACCCATATGGGAAGATTTTTGAGTATGTGTTTAATTATCTAAATAGAGCAGCAGAAATGATCTGGGAAAGGTCTGTTTACTGTGCTGTCAGTTCTCATCGACCCCTCAGTCTCCCTTCCAAATTTAGTTTTTAGTCCCAATTAGTGATTTTAGATTTGTAAATAAAATACAGAAGTCAAGAGCTGACAGTAGACTTCTTGCTAATTGTGCACACACAGAGTGGTTGTGGTCCTTCCTCACTCCCCCATCCTCAGCAGAGTGGAAATCTGACCTCTTGATTTCTCAGTTTATATTTCAGAAATAACAATTCCTGCCTGCCTCCAGGATTTACAGGTACACTGAAAATTACACTTTTAATGACAAGATTGAAAATGACAATGAGAGAGCAGTTTTGCAGATAAATATATTTTTAACTGACTAACCTAAGAATGGAATCAGTTTCTTTACCAAAAAATAACTTACCTTCCTCAGGAATAAAAACAAAATGTCTGCAAAAATGGTTAACTCGTTAGTGCATAACTGGCATATAAAAGGCAACAAGGTATTAGTTTGTAAATAGATGCTTTCACATGGTGGTAAGTTCCCTAAAACTGCTACTCTGGTGTCTATAAATTTTAGGGCTAAAAGCACATGAGAATTGTGAGAGGGGCTTCCCTCCTGGCTTAGTGGTAAAAAATCTGCCTGCCAATGCAGGAGTTCTAAGTTCCATCCTCTGATCAGGAAGATCCCCTGGAGAAGGAAATGGCAGCCCACTCTAGAATTCTTGCCTGGAAATCCATGGACAGAGAAGCCTGGGGGCTACAGTCCATAAGGTTGCAAAAGAGTCTGACACGACTGAGTAACTAAACGACGTGGTTCATGTAGAGAAGACGGCAGGCTGGGAACCTACAAAGAAACCAAGTAAATGTGTGTGGGGTATATGTAATGTATATATGAAAGTGAAAATGTTAGTGTCTCAGTCACGCCTCTATTTACACTTCACAAAGCTAACCTATCGCTCCCTGACACTATGCGAACTGTACCCCATACCTGGTGCTTACCTTCCCGTGTAGCAGACCACCCCTGTGGCTTTTTGCATTTCAGAAAGGTCACAGGACAATAAACCAGGGATGTGCAGGCTCAGTTGTGCTCTGTCATGTCTGTCTCTTTGATAACGCATGGGTTATAGCCCACCAGGCTCCTCTGTCCAGGGGCTCTTCCAGGAAAGCATACTGGAGTATGTTGCCATGCCCTTCTCCAAGGGATCTTCCCCACCCAGGGATCAAACCCACAAGGGAAAGGACCCAATGACTGGGAGGCCAGCTCTGATGGTTTTGAAACAATGCAAGAAGACGAATGCAAGATTCTTGCTACTTTGTTCCTTATCATATACCGCAGACGGTGAGCCCCATCTATCTGATCCTCTCAAATGCCCCACGGAAGGGGGCACAGCTGTTGAGACAATAGCCTGCTGCATTCTCCCCTTTTCCGGCAGGTGATTAAAGCCATCTTTCTATTTCCTCCAAACTCTGTCTCTGTATTTCTATTCAGCATCAGTGGACAGTGAGTCGAGATTTTGGCGGTAACATTTTCACCTCAGAAAAACTTAAAGGATGGCTCTCTGACAAATAGCAAATTCCTTTTCTAGAACTAGGATTCTGAGATGATATCCATCTACATTTGAGTGTGAGTCTCATACTTTTACAATAATAAGTTCAGTTGTGCATTGATTTGAAGAAAACAGTGGAGTATTATGAAAGACTGGTCTTTGAAACAGTGAGAACAACCCTCCTAAGTTTGCCCAATATTAGAGTTGCACCAAGTGATAGAAAATGTAATTCTGAATCAAAGGAAAATACCAGTGAAAGGTAGCAAAGGCAAGGCAGGTATTTAGAAATGAATTATCTTGTTTAGAGTCACAAAATATGTTCTACATAGGTTTCCAAACTAACGTTTGAGAGGGAAAACCATCATGTGAAATATAGTGCCTCCAAAACACAATTGAGAAAACATATCTCAACTTAAAAAATATATATATATTAAGTTTAATTAAATTGATTTATATTTAAAATCTATAAGTAAAAATGCCAAACATACATATACTCACTCACATACATAATTATCTGAGATAGAAAAAAATATATGTATGGAGAAAAAGTCATTAGAGTATGCAAACTGACAGAATTTTTCCCCCTGAGTAAAGTGAACATAAATCTCTATTTGAACACCTTTCGGGCTCTGAAGGTCCCGTCTCCAGCATCTGTGGGGCAGTCATGAGCAGGGTGATGGCAGCGCTTTTTGCATCCCATGAATAATTATCCCTGTTCTGAGTGCTTGCCAGCATGACGCATCTTCATTTCATTAAGGGAAAGAAGGACAGGCTGGAATTGGCAATGGCAGAATTCATTTATCACATTTTAATGGAGAAGCAGCTCAGGAAGGGCGGGCCTAATGAGATATTTCTAAAGAAATTAGGCAGTTTCTATTAAAGGGCCATCTCCCCTCCATCCGCAGCAGCAATGGACCGCAGGGAGAGTTCCCACCTTTCCCTCTGCTTCGCTTTGGCTCTTCTCTGAGGCACATGATTATTTTGGGATGATCTGTCTTCCAAATGTTTGAATGATCACAAAGTTATACCAGTTTTTAACATGGAGAAAAAAGGGACCTGGTTTGATTTTCTGGATTTAAATTGTGGAGAGACCTACCTGTAGACCCAAGTTGTCCTAACACTAACATTGCTAAAACTGCTCATGACCCACGCCTGCAAAATACAAAGTTCTCTCTCACTTTGTTTCGTTTTTTTTTTTTTTCTTGTCATTATAGCAATCTTTAGTTTGGAGTATATGCAACTAAAATTATTCTGACAGCTCCTTCCAAAATTTCTGACAATGATAAAAAACATCAAAAGAAGAAAACAAAAACTTTCATTACATTTTGATTCCGTCAATTTCCCAAGGCATAGTATACACAGTACTTGAATCAGGTAGGATCCTAACCCTTAATTCTGTATTTCCCCCTATTATTGCTCCAATGCAAAGAAATTCTCAAGTGCATCATATAAATGTGAACGAGGAATTGACTGTGTGCCTAATTCACCACTGTCGCTTTTCTATTAGTAAAGAAGTTTTATGCTGAGATCCTTATGCAGAAATGTACCTAAAATTGGTGATAAAGAACAGAAAGTTAATTCAGAATCCTTTCACAAAAATTTAGAAAATATGATTATAGTCTGTGCTAGAAAGCAACAGGCCAGACCTATGGTGGTTTATTATCCAACAGATATTTAATGAGCTTCTCCTTTAGGCCAGAGACTATGCTAGACAATGGGAAGATATTAGTGAGTAGACAAAGAATCTGCTCCTAACAAACTGACATTCTCAGGAAGAACATACCCAGCGAACAAATAAAAATAAGTAGTGTGTTGGCTTACTCATGTTATAGACTTCATTGGGTTGCTTATTTACATACTAGATATAGGAGTGCTTTAAAAATAAAGCACTTACATTGGTACAAAATATTGTTAGTTGGGTCAATATTGAATCAAAAGTTTGATATCAGTATAATTCTTAGGACATGAACCTGAGAAGAAATATTGAGAAGGTATATGAATTTAGGAGTGTACCTCAAAGTCAAAATATGTCTAGTTCAACACTAGGAATAGTTTCAAAGGCAACAAAAAAAAAAAAAAAGAGAGAGAGAGAGAGAGACTATTTAACATTTAGGGAAGAAATCATAAATAAGGTCCCAGGGCAGGAAATCAGAGACAGACACATTGACAAGAAAGAGCAGTGATCTTGTCACAAATATGTTGGATAAATTCAAATAAAAAGTGAACAACACAGCTAGGAAACAGAAGGTAATAATAAGCAAAGCTGGGAATGTGTGGGGTATGAACTAAATGTTTGGCTTTCTCCTTTATTAGATTTCCATCTGTTGTCCAAACTTTGCAGATTCTCAATAAACCCTGTTACCCTGACATCTTTTTCCTACAAAATTATGTATTTTTCTTGGGTCACCATAGCGTCTGTAGGGGCTGTCCAGAGTGGCAGTTCCCAGCTACAGTGCTTCAGTGCTAAGTCGCTTCAGTTGTGTCTGACTTTTTTCGACCCTATGGACTAGGGCCCACCAGACTCTTCTGTCCATGGGGATTTTCAGACAAGAATACTGGAGTGGGTTGCCATTTCCTTATCCAGGGGATCTTCCCAAGCCAGGGATCGAACTTGCATCTCTTACAAGTCTCCTGCACTGGCAGGCAGGTTCTTTACCTCTAGTGCCACCTGAGAAGTCCCTGTTCCCAGCCACATGTGACTTTTAAAAATTTTTATACACAAACAAAAAGAGTGTATCTTAGTCACACTAATGACATTTCCATTGTTCAGTTGCCACAAGCAGTTAGAAGCTTCATGGTGGACCAGGCAATTATAGGCAGTTTCTATCATTACAGAGAGCTCCTTCAGACTGTCCTGCTCTAAAGGACTGAAAGATAGTTGAATGTGTCTTCCGCACAGTGGAGCTTAGTGGACCTGTTAAATGAGTATTGAGTAAATGTAATGCATACTGCTCAAACTGCATCTCCCCAGAGATAAGTCTGGTGCAAGACCTCTGCAGCACACTCCTTTTGCATGCTACATTTCTGTATATTATTTATCGTGTGATTAGTAGTTACATTTTTCATACATAATATCTCCTCCCCTGAATAACTGCATAAACTGTGATGGCAAAGTCTGTCTCCTTCTCGTACTCTTTCCTACCTCTTAATATTATGAGCTGAAGGCTGTGTTGTTTCAATGAATACATTTAAAAGGTATATCAGAAGGGATGGTGTATTCTTATAAAATCAGGTATTGCTGCATACAGTTTTGTGTGCAGCTAATTATGTGTCACAGAAACACCTAAGCCAGACTGAGGACCAGCGGGGCACAGAGGTAAGCCCTCTGCCAGGGCTCTAACTCTGTCTGTTGAGCAAGACTGAGGTCTTGATGCACTGAGCATCAGCAGAGGAGGCAGGTCTGGCGTCCTGAACTACCATGAAGGATGACTAGCCAGAGTGGAAGCAGAATATACATTTTGGAGATGCTTATCTTTGGGAGACAAGTTGGAGGCAAAGATGCACGCTCCCTGGTCCATGCAGGGACCACTGGTTCCAGGGAAGTGCCATCACACATAATGACTAATTCTTCAGGAAAATGCTGTGTCCCAACCTACATCAAGTAACAAAGTTTGCAGCACACTTGCTAGGGTCCTTTTGAGTTCCGACATGCTATGACATGTGCTCACAGGGAGGGAAGCATTGAGGCCCTAACTGGGGAGGGTCATTATCACTGGTTTCTGGAGCACTGCTTTGAAGAAAGGTGTCAGTGTTCCTGTCTGGCAGGCTAAACAAAAGGAAAGAATTGGGTGAAAGAGCCTGACAGAAAAAGAAGCTGCAGTAAGTGGGGAAATGGGTCCTGTGCTGGCGGAGGGGGCATCTCCTGGGAATTCTTTCAGTTCAGTTCAGTTCAGTTCAGTCGCACAATCATTAAAAATGCGGATTCTCATGACTCATGGAGTGTGGGCCAGTGATGTGTGTTTGAATAAGTCCCCAGGTGACTCTGGGGGGCTCTGAAGTTTGAGGACCACTTTCTCAGAGGATGGTGAAATGCTACTACAAGCCCTACCCCCACAGGGGGATGGATGGGATGGAGGCTGGATCTGTTATTCTTGCTCTCACCCCATGCTGCAGGACACACTGCTTAGTGTATGCTTGCTGCTGCTGCTGCTGCTAAGTCGCTTCAGTCATGTCCAACTCTGTGCAACCTCATAGATGGCAGCCCACCAGGCTCCCCCGTCCCTGGGACTCTCCAGGCAATAACACTGGAGTGGGTTGCCATTTCCTTCTCCAATGCATGAAAGTGAAAAGTGAAAGTGAAGCCACTCAGTTGTGTCCGACTCTTAGCGACCCCATGGACTAAAGCCCACCAGGCTCCTCCATCCATGGGATTTTCCAGGCAACAGTACTGGAGTGGGGTGCCATCACCTTCTCGGAGTGTATGCTTGAGGAGACATCATTTCCTGGCATTAACTCCGACTGCCCAGATCCTCATGTCTTTGCAAGACTGAGCCTGGAGAGGAAGTGCTTCAGGTGATGATGTTTTCCCAAAGACAGGCACACAGTTTGCCAGGGCTCAAGTCAGTGCCAGGACCATTGGGTCAGGATTTATCCAGAAGCTGGTACATGCAGGACTGAGGTACACTACCTTTCCTGTCTCCACAATAACCCTCTCCTTTCTGAGCCAGAACAGCTTCTCTGTTTCTAGTCTCTCAGTTCAGTAGCTCAGTCGTGTCCAACTCTCTGTGACCCCATGGGCTGCAGCATGCCATCACCTGTCCATCATCAACTCCAGGAGTTTACTCAAACTCGTGTCCATAGAGTCCGTAATGCCATCCAACCATCTCATCCTCTGTTGTCCCCTTCTCCTCCTGCCTTCAGTCTTTCCCAGCATCAGGGTCTTTTCCAATGAGTCAGTTCTTCGAATTAGGTGGACAAAAGTATTGGAGTTTCAGCCTCAGCATCAGTCCTCCCAATGAACACCCAGGACTGATCTCCTTTAGGATGGACTGGTTGGATCTCCTTGCAGTCCAAGGGACTCTCAAGAGTCTTCTCCAACACCACAGTTCAGAAGCATCAATTCTTTAGGACTCAACTTTCTTTATAGTCCAACTATCAGTCTCTCAACTCTCTTAATCCACCCAAATATCTTGTAATACTGTCGCCTCTGTTTCTCAATATCTCTTCAGCTCCTTTCAGACATTTCAAAATGGCATTTTGTCCCTGTCAATCCTATCTAGTTAATAACCTAGTCCTTCTGGACTGGAAGAAGATGAAAAAAAGAAATCCAAACAAATTTGTCTTTAACTTACTCTTGTGTGGAGTAATTTTCTTATAGGAGAAAACCAAAAAAAAAAAAAACTAAAATAGTTGAAGTCAAAAGAATCAGTCTCTTCATCCATCTTATTTTGGTTTTGGGGTGCTTGAAGATCTAGCTATCACTTTCTCATGACTTTATCCAGAAAATAAAATTTTAGAGCTTGCCATGGTCATACATCTCAGTCATTAAGTTAATCCATTCTAACCTAAAGTCCTGATCCCAACAATTTATCCCCCTATTTTCACAGTCAGTACTTAGTGAGAAAGGAAACAGCTGGCTAGCATCTTACATGTGATTTCCCAAGGCACTGACTTATTTTTGGCAACAGAGTTTTTTTTTTTTTTTTTTTAATCATTGGCTGTGGGAGAGATTATAGGGATGGGTAATATAGAAAATGACAGCAGATCATTTTTCTGGGAAATTTCAATCAGTCCCCTGCAGTCAAATAATTATAATCTTTTGATGACGAGAATCAAATGGAAAGGTGATCATGACCATATTCTCAGAGTGAGTTTCATCTGGACATAAGTAATCCCTTTTCAGAAAAACAAGTATGATACCTCCATTGAGAGCACCTTCCACATCAAGGCAATTTCATTCCAACTAACACAAAACATGATATCAAAATGCGTCAATTTTCAAAATGTGATAACCTCTTACTATAATGCAAGGAACAGAAGACGATAGTTTGATTTCTGTTTTTATATGCCTATGATGTCATAGCTATATATGGGTCTAATCCAAGACTCTGTTTTGAAATCCATTGTAGGATATAAGAAGGGGTCACTGTTTCAAAGCTCCTTGAAATGGGACCCTTGTAACAGGATCTCTTAAATCTAAACTTTCTTCTTTGTCACTGTATTGGTGTTCAAAGAGGATTAATGTTTAAAAGATGACCCTGGACTTTATGAGATCTATTAGCATCAAAGATTAAATTACCCTGATTGAACTGCATGTATAAAGGAAGAAAGAGGAGATTAGCTAAGTTTTAAGAGGTTTGCAAAAAAAGAAGAAAAATCAAAGTGAGACAGTAGGATAGAAAATTATTAAGTAAAAGATCAGAAAATAGGATGGTCATGGAGCGTCAAAATATTACCCCATGGATGTCTTGACAATTGCAAAAGGAAAAATATGCCAGAGATACATGGCCGTGGCCGCCTTAATGTCATCAAAGTTAACGTTCCTGGAAAACAGGGAAAACCTGACAGTGCATGCCCTCCGGTGTGATACAATCCTGAAGTTCACAGACTCTCCTATAAAGTATTTTTTGCCAAAAATGTTTAGCCTAAATCTCATCAAGCCTGAAGACCTAACCTTTACTGTGTAAGATATATGGGGCATAGAAGAACAAGTTAAATGACACAGTGAAGTAATAATCAGGCAAATCCAGAAGGTGGGGCAATCTGTAAGAAAATTGGCCCGATCTTTTCAAGGAATCACCACACACTGTGGTAGGCTGAAAATGGTGCACTGAGATGTCCAGAAATTAAGATTAAGAAACCTGAGTCCTCAGAACCTGTGAATGTTACCTTATATGGCAAAAAGCTCTTTGCATATGTGATTAAGAATTTGAGATGGGAAGACAATCCTGGTTTATCTGAGTGGGCTGTAAATGTGTCACAAGTGTCCTGTAATAGCAAAGCAGAGGGATTTTTATTACAGTAAGGGAAAGGTGGTGTGCTCCAGAGGAGCAGCGCTCAGAGGGACGTGCCAGGATCCAAGGAAAGCTGGTAGCCTCCAGAGCGAAAGATGTAAGGGATGGATGATCTCATGATCTCTCTAAGGAACCACCTGACTTTAGTCCTGAGGACTCATTTTGGACTTCCGATCTCTAGAAATGTAAGAGAATAGATTTTTAATCCCCTGAGTTTGTGTTAATTTGTACACTAGCAACTGGAAATACACACACAAGGGGAAGAATGATAAAGACACGGGGAGGTGGTGCATTTCTTCTGGTTTAAAAGATTAAAGAACTATGAGCAGTTCCTAAATCCTGACTGGGATCCAAGTTTATCAAAAGCAGCTATAAAATGCAACTTTGAAATATTTGTGTGTAGACTAGATATTAGATAATTATATAAAAATCTTTGCCATTATTTCCCTTATTTCCCTATCTTAAGAGATACAAACATTCTGAAATATTTTGAAACAAAGCCTTATGATTTCTGTATCTTACATGTAATACACACACACACACACACATAAATGTAACAGAGAGGGAAAACTTAAAAAAAAATAACATACTGTTACTAACTGTTGAAACCAAGTGATGGTATGTGGATTCATTATACATCTTTTGTTTTTAGGGTATGTTTGAAACTTATTCTTAATTTTCAGTGCAGTTCAGCTCAGTCGCTCAGACGTGTTCGACGCTTTGCAACCCCATGAATTGCAGCACCTCAGGCGTTCAAATGGAGAAGGCGATGGCACCCCACTCCAGTACTCTTGCCTGGAAAACCCCATGGACGGAGGAGCCTGGTGGGCTGCAGTCCATGGGGTCGCGAAGAGTCGGACACGACTGAACGACTTCACTTTGACTTTTCACTTTCATGCACTGGAGAAGGAAATGGCAACCCACTCCAGTGTTCTTGTCTGGAGAATCCCAGGGACAGAGGAGCCTGGTGGGCTGCCATCTATGGGGTCACACAGAGTCGGACACGACTGAAGTGACTTAGCAGCAGTGGCAGCAGGTGTTAGTCCAACTCTCACATCTACACATGACCGGCTGCGACGTCGCAGGAGGGCTGAGAGGTCAGGGCAGGCTGCCGAGAGGAGCAACCCCACGTCCAAGGAGCGGTGGCTGTGCGGGCGCAGGAGAGCCTAGAGGAGCTATTCCACGTTCAAGGACAGGAAGGGAGGTCGTGAGGAGATACCCCTCGTCCAAGGTAAGGAGCAGTGGCTGCGCTTTGCTAGAGCAGCCTTGAAGAGATACCCCACGTCCAAGGTAAGAGAAACCCAAGTAAGAGGGCAGGTGTTGCGAGAGGGCATCAGAGGGCAGACACACCGAAACCATAATCACAGAAAACTAGTCAATCTAATCACACAGACCACAGCCTTGTCTAACTCAATTCTTAATTTTAAAAACCTTTAAATTTTTAAGAATTTACTGCGTCAAGTTTTATTAATCAGTTAAAAATATTCATTAAGCAGAATGTCATTGTATTAGTTAGGATATCAATAGCTGAACAAAATGAAATTTGATTTCTCAATCATGCAGAAGTCCAAAGTAGACTTCTGGTCCGAAAGATCTGGGAAGCTTACTTGAATGTGATGTCACAGGGTTCCTTGGCAACTTCCACCTTATATTCTCACCATTCTCCAAGATCTCTTACTGCTGGTGGCAGGGGACAGGACAGGAGAAATCAAGGATTTCTCAGGAAGCTGTCCAATAGCCTGGCCCATCACTTCAACCCATTTCTGTTAGCTGTAACTTAGTTCTATCACCAACCACATCCAACTGCACAGGATTTCAACTTTGTTGTCAACTTGCATCTCAGGGAAAAGCTGTTGTTAAGATCTATCGCTGCCCATATCCCCCCTATTTTTTTTTTAATATAACAATGTAGTACCATGATTTCCTCTAAGGGGATATGTTACAAAAATTTAAACTGCCTACATCACTTTATTGGCCACAAATCTAGAGTAAAATCATAGAGAAACTATTAAAATAATTTTCCTGAAAATTCTTCTTAATGATTTATCCTTAATTTATTTCCCAAGAATCAAAACATTATTGAATAAGGTTAATATTATTGAATCATTTTATCGACACCTGTGCATACACATACATACTCAAACTTGGCCAACAAAACAAAAATGCATTTTGGGATGTTACTAAACATTTTTTTTTTTCTGAAAGCATGTAAGTGCCACCAAATTTGACTGATGACCTGGAGAACAGCTGATAAGTTCACTCTGTTCTGTGCTCCTCTTAGTCATGTACTCTTCCTCACATCTATTTTGAATCATAACCTCAGGCTTTGATCCATTCTTCTTTCTTTCAAATGTTTGTTAAGAGTCTGCGGTTGAGCACCATGGTAGGAGCCTTATGAGATCAGGGATGATTTCATGTTTTTTGTTTTTTTTTTTAATGTTGCAGGGCATATGGGCTCTAAGAGTAAAGAGAAAAACATGGAATATTTTAAGGCACTCATATAGATACAAATGTTGAATGAAAATAAGGATTGTCAGTTCTATGGGAATGGACTGAGGTCAGGAAACTTGCTAGAGGCCGTGATGCTGAAGGGTTTTTTTTGTTTTTTAAGGAATATGATATATTCTAGACTTATCAATAAAGTCATTGGGGGCAAAATTTTACCTGGCATGAAGTGTCTTCTATAGAGAGGTGCTAGCAATCCTTTCTTCTGTGAGATTTTTCTACTTATCATTTTTTTAGGGGGTAACTTTCTGAGCACCATTTGTAAGTATTTAGTAAGATTGTTTTACAGTGAGGAAAATGAAGACACAAAGAGGTTAAGAAAGTTGCTCAAGGGCAGGTAGCTATTAAATATCAGAGATAAATTTTGTATCAAATATCTTTCCAGAAACTCTGTCCTTTTTACCATACACAGAGGCATCTCCAATGATACACAAGTTTATTATGTGGATAAAAACTGTAATATAGGCTCATTTGTTTAATAAATGACAGGAAATAAAACAGTTGTAATTTTACATGAATTGATTTATACTGTCTTGCAATTTATCTTGCAAACATAATCCGTCATTGCAAGCTGCTTTGCTTTAGCATTCCAACTTTGCAAAGTTTCAGGAATAGACTAATAAACGGAACAGAACATTATGAGGACATGGGAAGGGGATCCAACCTAGTGTATTAAAAGAAAATTTTGGTCCACCCAACATGTCTTGTCTTTAATAAAGGTGAAGCATACAGGGTAAACACTTAAAACAACTCTCCAACCTGTCTAAGGCCTAGAAATATGTCTGAAGATATCATAATGGCACACACACACACACACACACACATTACTCTTAATGCTTCCTTTGATCCTGCTCTCCAAAACGTGCATAATCCATTAAACATCCATCGTGTGGAGGGTCAGATTTCACACCTTATCACAGCTCTACCAGGAGTCCAACCACCACTGCTTGCTTATGAATGATATTAATAAATAAAAATATTTCTTTAATAATGAGGATTTCTATTTTAATGAGTTTTATGGCAACAGCTTTGTCTCCATCATTTTGGAAATTCTAGCCTTGTTATAGAAACCTGGCCTAAAGGGTGGCATGTCCAGATGAGGGTAATGAACCATAGTTAACAATTTTCATACTTTACATAAGTCACTGTCACGTGTACTGAAGACCATAAAGGATTGGCTTGGCTAAAACACAGTCATTTTGCTCCATGAAACCTCTTTCCCATGGTTTGTCTTTTTCTACATCATTTATGATCTTTGTAATTTATTCTTCAGATTTAGCTAAAATATAGATGTACTACAGAAGTCAGCATAAGCTATGTGCAAAGGTCTACTGATGGCAGAAAAGAATTGGGTGAATTTGACAAGCTCTGACAACACTTGTTTTCACATAGGTGATCACACTCACATGGATGGTTGGCTAATTTCCAGCCAAGAATAATGAAGCAGGAACTTTTAAACTCCAGATATCCAATCTATGAGAGTGATAAAGTGAATCACAATTATTTTGATAAAGAGAGCTTTCAAAAGTATTAAAGTCAAGGATGGCAATTTCAGGAAACAACTAATAAAAATACACAATAAACATAAGAACTGAGCTCCTTTTTAAGTAATTTAACTTTTACTTGTCAATGTACTGTAATAAACAGTTTTTTTTAATGAGCTCAATTCTTCCATGGAATTTTTTTTTTCTATGTAGGCATTATTCATCTAAAAAGCATGGAAACTTCTAGAAGAGTTCTAAAATCAATTCTTTGCTTTATTGGCTTGTGACAGAAAGTGCCAGTGAAGATGTAATGTGGATAAAATGACTAACCTGAGATGCAATATAAACGATCACAAATACAAAACTGATGAAACAGTCATTATCAACCTTTTGCATGAAAAATGCATAAATAATCAAATGAGAAAGTACAGAGTCCAGAGAAACAACTATCAAGTGTCCAAACAAAAAGTCAAGGTGTATACCATGTATTTCTATAAAATCCCTTTAAGGAATAGGTCACACCACTGAGAGCTATTTATTGATAACTAGTGCTGAAACATGGAGAAGGTGATGGGACCCCACTCCAGTGCTCTTGCCTGGAAAATACCATGGGCGGAGGAGTATGGTAGGCTGCAGTCCATGGGGTCACTAGGAGTCGGAGACGACTGAGTGACTTCACTTTCACTTTTCACTTTCATGCATCGGAGAAGGAAATGGCAACCCACTCCAGAGTTCTTGCCTGGAGAATCCCAGGGACGGGAAGCCTGGTGGGCTGCCGTCTTTGGGGTCGCACAGAGTCGGACACGACTGAAGTGACTTAGCAGCAGCAGTGGTGAAACAAGCTATCATTCCTCTCTCAGGCTTAATCTGAACTTTTCATTTTAAAACAAGTTTATGTTTTGCCTTATTTTTTCTTGAATCATTCCCATCCGCAAGTAACTGATCCTGTGCAAGGGCACAGAAAGTCCTCTGTCATTTGTGCTCAGGCCACATTGATCTCAGTTTGAAACAAATTGTCTATACTATGTTTTGTGCTGGAGGAAGTTTCTTTTCTCTACAGCTGATTAGTGTCTCTTTCTTATTTATTTTTCAAGGGTTATACTTCCCCCCAAACTTTTGAAGTTATACTTGTTAGAGACTGTACTGGCAATACGTTATTCTAGGACTCAAGGTAAAATTTCTTTCTTTTTTTTTTTAACCATTCTAGCAGGGAGCAGCTAGTGATGCAATAGACAAAATGTGTGTAAGGCTATGAAAAACACAAAAGTGATCATTTCACAATAAATATTGGGTTGACCAAAAAGTTCATTCAGGTTTTTCCTCTGATGTTACAGAAAAACGTGAATGAATCTCTTGGCCAACACAACAGTTCCTTATTTGTGGCACCCTTGGCTGAAATATCAATGCAGAGACATCCTTATATTCAGCACTTTGTCTGAATAAACATATAAGGCATTTGGTCAGTATTAGGAAACCAGTTCAGTTCAGTCCCTCAGTCATGTCTGATTCTTTGCGACCCCATGAATGGCAGCACGCCAGGCCTGTCTATCATCAACTCCCGGAGTTCACTCAGACTCACATCCATCCAGTCAGTGATGCCATCCAGCCATCTCATCCTCTGTTGTCCCCTTCTCCTCCTGCCCCTAATCCCTCCCAGCATCAGTCTTTTCCAATGAATCAACTCTTCGCATGAGGTGGCCAAAGTACTGGAGTTTCAGCTTTAGCATCATTCCTTCCAAAGAAATCCCAGGGTGGATCTCCTTCAGAATGGACTGGTTGGATCTCCTTGCAGTCCAAGGGACTCTCAAGAGTCTTCTCCAACACCACAGTTCAAAAGCATCAATGCTTCGGCACTCAGCTTTCTTCACAGTCCAACTCTCACATCCATACATGACCACAGGAAAAACCATAGCCTGGACTAGACGAACCTTTGTTGGCAAAGTAATGTCTCTGCTTTTGAATACGCTATCTAGGTTGGTCATAACTTTTCTTCCAAGGAGTAAGCGTCTTTTAATTTCATGGCTGCAGTCACCATCTGCAGTGATTTTGAAGCCCCAAAATATAAAGTCTGACACTGTTTCCACTGTTTCCCCATCTATTTCCCATGAAGTGATGGGACAGGATGCCATGATCTTCGTTTTCTGAATGTTGAGCTTTAAGCCAACTTTTTCACTCTCCTCTTTCACTCTCATCAAGAGGCTTTTCAGTTCCTCTTCACTTTCTGCCATAAGGGTGGTATCATCTGCATATCTGAGGTTATTGATATTTCTCCCGGCAATCTTGATTCCAGCTTGTGCTTCTTCCAGTCCAGCGTTTCTCATGATGTACTCTGCATATAAGTTAAATAAGCAGGGTGACAATATACAGCCTTGACATACTCCTTTTCCTATTTGGAACCAGTCTGTTGTTCCATGTCCAGTTTCATGTCCATGTTGCTTCCTAACCTGCATACACATTTCTCAAGATGCAGGTCAGGTAGTCTGGTATTCCCATCTCTTTCAGAATTTCCCACAGTTTATTGTGATCCACACAGTCAAAGGCTTTGGCATAGTCAATAAAGCAGAAGTAGATATTTTTCTGGAACTCTCTTGCTTTTTCGATGATCCATCAGATGTTGGCAATTTGGTCTCTCATTCCTCTGCCTTTTCTAAAACCAGCTTAAACACCAGGAAGTTCACGGTTCACATATTGCTGAAGCCTGGCTTGGAGAATTTTGAGCATTACTTTACTAGCGTGTGAGATGACTGCAATTGTGCGGTAGTTTGAGCATTCTTTGACATTGCCTTTCCTTAGGATTGGAATGAAAACTGACCTTTTCCAGTCCTGTGGCCACTGCCGAGTTTTCCAAATTTGCTGGCAAATTGAATGCAGCACTTTCACAGCATCATCTTTCAGAATTTGAAATAGCTCCACTGGGATTCCATCACTTCCATTAGCTTTGTTCATAATGATGCTTTCTAAGGCCCACTTGACTTCACATTCCAGGATATCTGGCTCTAGGTGAGTGATCACGACCATCGTGATTATCTGGGTCATGAAGATCTTTTTTGTACAGTTCTGTGTATTCTTGCCACCTCTTCTTAATATCTTCTGCTTCTGTTAGGTCCATACCATTTCTGTCCTTTATCGAGCCCATCTTTGCATGAAATGTTCCCTTGGTATCTCTAATTTTCTCGAAGAGATCTCTCGTCTTTCCCATTCTGTTGGTTTCCTTTATTTCTTTGCATTGATCACTGAGGAAGGCTTTCTTATCTCTTCTTGCTATTCTTTGGAACTCTGCATTCAGATGCTTATGTCTTGCCTTTTCTCCTTTGCTTTTCACTTCTCTTTTTTTCACAGCTATTTGTAAGGCCTTCCCAGACAGCCATTTTGCTTTTTTGCATTTCTTTTCCATGGGGATGGTCCTGATCCCTGTCTCCTGTACAATGTCACGAACCTCCATCCATAGTTCATCAGGCACTCTATCTATCAGATCTAGTCCCTTAAATCTATTTCTCACTTCCACTGTATAATCATGAGGGATTTGAGTTAGGTCATACCTGAATGGTCTAGTGGTTTTCCCTACTTTCTTCAATTTAAGTCTGAATTTGGCAAAAAGGAGTTAATGATCTGAGCCACAGTCAGCTCCTGGTGTTGTTTTTGTTGACTGTATAGAGCTTCTCCATCTTTGGCTGAAAAGAATATAATTAATCTGATTTTGGTGTTGACCATCTGGTGATGTCCATGTGTAGAGTCTTCTCTTGTGTTGTTGGAAGAGGGTGTTTGCTATGACCAGTGCATTTTCTTGGCAAAACTCTATTAGTCTTTGCAGGGCTTCATTTCATATTCCAAGGCCAAATTTGCCTGTTACTCCAGGTGTTTCTTGACTTCCTACTTTTGCATTCCAGTCCCCTATAATGAAAAGGACATCTTTTTTGGGTGTTAGTTCTAAAAGGTCTTATAGGTCTTCATAGAACTGTTCAATTTCAGCTTCTTCAGCCTTACTGGTTGGGGCATAAACTTGGATTACTGTGATATTGAATGGTTTGCCTTGGAA
The DNA here is from genome assembly GCF_000754665.1 of Bison bison bison. NCBI lineage: Eukaryota > Metazoa > Chordata > Mammalia > Artiodactyla > Bovidae > Bison > Bison bison. The sequence goes on along the minus strand of NW_011494868.1, from coordinate 2,339,245 downwards.
ACAAACAGAGATCAATCTGTCATTTTTGAGATTGCATCCAAGTACTGCATTTTGAACTCTTTTGTTGACCATGATGGCTACTCCATTTCTTCTGAGGGATTCCTGCCCACAGTAGTAGATATAATGGTCATCTGAGTTAAGTTCACCCATCCAGTCCATTTTCATTCGCTGATTCCTAGAATGTCGACATTCACTCTTGCCATCTCTTGTTTGACCATTTCCAATTTTCCCTGATTCATGAACCTGACATTCCAGGTTCCTATGCAATATTGCTCTTTACAGCATCGGACCTTGCTTCTATCACCAGTCACATCCACAACTGGGTATTGTTTTTGCTTTGGCTCCATCCCTTCATTCTTTCTGGAGTTGTTTCTCCACTGATCTCCAGTAGCATATTGGGCACCTACTGACCTGGGGAGTTCCTCTTTCAGTATCCTATCATTTTGCCTTTTCATACTGTTCATGGGGTTCTCAAGGCAAGAATACTGAAGTGGTTTGCCTTTCCCTTCTCCAGTGGACCACATTCTGTCAGACCTCTCCACCATGACCCGCCCATATTGGGTGGCCCTACGGGCATGGCTTAGTTTCATTGAGTTAGACAAGGCTGTGGTCCTAGTGTGATTAGATTGACTAGTTTTCTGTGAGTATGGTTTCAGTGTGTCTGCCCTCTGGTGCCCTCTTGCAACACCTACCGTCTTACTTGGGTTTCTCTTACCTTGGACGTGGGGTACCTCTTCACAGCTGCTCCAGCAAAGCATAGCTGCTTCTCCTTACCTTGGGCGAGGGGTATCTCCTCACCACCGCCCCTTCTTACCTTGAACGTGGAATAGGTCATAGGTATTAGGAAATAGTGATATCTGAAAGTAAGTTTTGCAGGGAAAGGAAATGCCTTTTTCCTTAAACATATTTATTTGATCTCTTGTTGATATTTTACATCATCTACTACAAATATGTATTTGAAATATGTAGGCAAAAAATATGAAAGTGATGTGTCCCCTTTATCTATATATATTAAACACTTTTATTGTTCCATGTGAAGTTGTGGAAAAAACCTTTCCCTAAAGCCAGGAAAAAAAAAAGAAAAAAAAGCCTGCAAAAGAGAAGATATCTGTAGTTTTAAAGTTTAGCCTGAACTGAGAACCATGCATATATCTATTTATTCAGTAGCAGAAGGGATAAATTTTGTGTTATGTTCTCAAAAATAAAATACTATACAGCAATGAAAATAAATGCTAAAACTATATCCTACATTATAGATGGATTCTCACAAACATAACGTTGAACAGAAGGAGATAGATCCAAAAGAAGATGTATGTCTAATTCCACTATAAAGCACAATAACCAAACTATGCTTCTATTGGTTAGGATAGTGGTTACTCTTGAGTGGCTTATATAACTTCAAGGGGGAGGAATAAAGAAAGAAAGAATAAAAAAAGTAGGGGAAAGCACTAGACCATTCAAGAATGACCTAAATCAAATCCCTTATGATTATACAGTGGAAGTGACAAGTAGATTCAAGGGATTAGATCTGATAGACAGAGTGCCTGAAGAACTATGGATGGAGGTTCATTACATTGTGCAGGAGGCAGTGATCAAAACCATCCCCAAGAAAAAGAAATGCAAAAAGGCAAAATGGTTGTCTGAGGAGGCCGTACACAGCTATGAAGAGAAGAGAAGTAAAAGGCAAAGGAGAAAAGGAAAGATATACCCATTTGAATGCAGAGTTCCAAAGAATAGCAAGGAGAGATAAGAAAGCCTTCCTCCGTGCAATGCAAAGAAATAGAGGAAAATAATAGAATGGGAAAGACTAGAGATCTCTTCAAAAAAATTAGAGATACTGAGGGAACATTTCATGTAAAGATGGGCACAATAAACTTCCAGAATTCAAGCTGGATTTAGAAAAGGCAGAGGAACCAAGATCAAATTGCCAACATCCACTGGATCATCAAAAGAGCAAGAGAGTTCCAGAAAAGCATGTACTTCTGCTTTATTGTCTATGCCAAAGCCTTTGACTGTATGGATCACAACAAACTATGGAAAATTGTTCAAGAGATGAGAATACCAGACCATCTGACCTGCCTTCTGAAAAATCTTTATGCAGGTCAAGAAGCAACAGTTAAAACTGGGCATGAAATAACAGACTGCTTCCAAATTGGGAAGGGAGTACGTCAAGGCTGTATTTTGTCATCCTGCTTATTTAACTTACATGCAGGGTACATCATGCGAAATGCCAGGCTGGATGAAGCACAAGCTGGAATTAAGATTGCTGGGAGAAATATCAATAACCTCAGATATGCAGATGACACCACACTTATGGCAGAAAGCCAAGAAGAACTAAAGAGCCTCTTAATGAAAGTGAAAGAGGAGAGTGAAAAAGTTGGCTTAAAACTCAACATTCAGAAAACTAAGATCACGGCATCTTGTCCCATCACTTCATGGCAAATACATGGAGAAACAATGAAAACAGTGACAGACTTTATATTTTTGGGCTCCAGAATCACTGCAGATGGTGACTGCAGCCATGAAATTAAAAGACACTTGCTACTTGGAAGAAAAGCTATGACTAACCTAGACAGTATATTAAAAAGCAGAGACATTACTTTGCCAACAAAGGTCCGTCTAATCAAAGCTATGGTTTTTCCAGTAGTCATGTATAGATGTGAGAGTTGGACAATAAAGAAGGCTGAACATCGAAGAACTGATGCCTTTGAATTGTGGTGTTGGAGAAGACTCTTGAGAGTCCCTTGGACTGCAAGGAGATCCAATCAGTCCATCCTAAAGGAAATCAATCCTGAATATTCATTGGAAGGACTGATACTGAAGCTAAAACTCCAACACTTTGGCCACCTGATACAAAGAACTAACTCATTGGAAAAGACTCTGATGCAGCAAACTGTTGAAGGCAGGAGAAGTGGATGACAGAGGATGAGATGGTTGAATGGCATCACCGACTAGATGGACATGAGTTTTAGTAAGCTCTGGTAGCTGTTAATGGACAGGGAAGCCTGGCATGCTGCAGTCCATGGGGTCACAAAGAGTCAGGCATGACTGAGTGACTGAACTGAACTGCAGTGTTGTTTGTTAATGTTCTGTTTTCTAACATTCTTGTGGCTATTGAGATGTATCCAATGTGTGAAAGTGTGCTAGCTTTGACATCCATGTGTTATATATATCTTTTCTATACATTAGATTTAAAATGGACACAAATGGTTGGCTTACATCTCCCACAGCAGAGACATCTATTTTCACTCGTCTTCAATGTGGGTTAGTCTTAGTGGTGTATTTGATCAACAGAATGCAGAATATGTAATATTCTGAGACATTTAAGGATGAGTCACAGAAAACCTAGAGATATTACCTAGGCCTGTTGAAAACAATTTTCTGGAGTCCTGGGCCATCTTAAATGTATCTGATTACCCTGAGGCTGCCATGCTGTAGGGGAATCCAAGTCACATTTGTGGTTGACTGTTTCCTAGTCGTCACCAGTAAGGCAAACACATGTGAGCAAAGCTGTTTGAGATCCTCTAGATGAGACCATCTGTCTGCTGGTTATCACCGAATGACTGAGCTGACATCACATAATACATTTAAAAAAAAAAATCAGCTGATTCCTAAGCAATATCCTATCCCTCAAAGTCATGATACATGATAAAATAGCTGTTAGTTCAAGCCAAGTTTTAAAGTAGGAGATGGTTCGGTACACAGAAGTAGATAACTAAGACATACACTGTTGCTTAGTCACTAAGTTGTATCTGACTCTTTTGTGACCCCAGGGATTGTAGCTTTCCAGGATCCTCTGTCCATGGAATTTTCCAGGCAAGAAAACTGGAGTGGGTTGCCATTTCCTTCCCCCAAAACATATACATTTTTGTCCTTTTAATGTAAAGGCTTTTTATCTCAAGAAAATAATTTACAATCTTTTGAAAGTGTAAATTCCCCCTTGACTGACAGATTTATGCCAGTTACATGCTGTTCAAAAAGCTTTCCACTGAAAGTGCATGTAATTCATTGAAATTACTTTGAGATTGGGGCTTCGGTCTAGACCCTTTTCCCCACAACATCACATTGCTGCAATTACAGAAATAAAAGTTATTTAATCAATTTTTTGCAATAATTATAACAGAAGCCAAAATTCAATACATGGTCATTCATCTATGGCAAATTTCACCACTAATCATTAAAAGTTACATTTTAACAATGGAGTTTTTATGCCGTCATTTCAAGACCACAGACTTTGGATGATTAAACCACAGCTGATTTGATTTTCCTGTTTGATATAGTGATTCTTTTGTTACCTTATAAAGATTAGGCATCAGGCTATTTGCTCAAAATTATTCTATCAGTTTGAAAATGTTGATACACCAGCCCTTTTTGTTTCCTAAATTTTCATTTGAAAAAAATAGCAAACCTTAGAATTCTTTTTTTTTAATATAGCAATAGCACCAGATTTTTTTCATATTTGTAAATAAAATGAATGTTTCTGTCTTATCAGGTAGGTAAACAATGATCTGAACAAATTGCATTTTCAAAGTGAGTAGTTAAGAATAGAAAAATCTCAAATTTAGTGTGTTATTAATAGGAAAAATAAAGGATAAGTAGACTTATTATAAGCTTTCCATGAAAGTAATAATTGAGTATAAATGGTTTGAAGTTTTATACCAACAATTTTATGGACTCCCAGATAGAATAGAAAGTGACCGTAAGGGAAACATTACCTTCTGGCCATTACCCTGCTTTTTGGTCTACATGTCCTGGTTTCAGGAGATGTAGCCACCTGGAATTGGTGGCTCTTGCAACATTGCAACAGAATGAAACTCCAGATGCTCACAGATGGTAAGCCTACAAACTTAATTAAAACTCATGCTTTATTATCCCAAAATAGGAAAATTGAGAAAGCTTTGCCCAAAGAAAATGTTTCTGTTTTCCCTGTCTCATCTGCAACCATCCAGAAAAGTTTAGGGGTCGTGGAAGTGAAAAACAACAACAAAAACAAGAAACCTTCTTGCTGCAAGGCAAGGGAGTAAATTAGAATTACTGGCCAGTGACCTAAATATTGCTTCAGACTCAAGTTCAACAGTTATGATTGTGTACCATGTACCAATAATACCATGTATTATGGATTAAATCAGGGTTAATGAGAATATTATAAAAAGGCATTAAAGGGCAAGCATCCATCACCAAATATGTATATAGGACATATCATATTCCAGACACATATTTGATTATAAATTTTTCTTGCAACTGTTAAAGGCACAATTTTACTTTCTCTTGAGAGATACTAAAATGAGATTTACTGACCATCCTATGTCTATTCATGTACTTTAGACTCTTAGAGGGCTTCCCTGGTGGCTCAGATTGTAAAGAATCCAGTTGCAATGCAGGAGATGTGGGTTTGCTCCCTGGATCAGGAAGACGCCTGGAGAAGGGAATGGCTACCCACTCCAGAATTCTTGCCTGGAAAATTCCAGGGACAGAGGAGCCTGGAGGGATACCATCCACGGGGTCTCAGAATCAGCACGACCGAGACGTTAACACTTAGACTCTTATAAAGTTTTTTTTTTTCTTTTATATTGCAAACCAATATTGTTTTTATACAGACTTGTATCAGGGAAAATAACACTGAAACTTAAAGATTGTGTTCATTAGTAAAATGCAGTTGTTTCTCTGGATGCTCACTGTGGACCTGATTGTCCTCTAGCTAGAAGAGTAGAAATAAAGAAGAATGATCTCTCAGAGGTCCACTTCTTTGAAGGGTCTTATAGTCTGCTAGATTTTTCTTTGTGGGCTTCCCAGGTAGCTCAGTGCTAAATAACTGTTTGAAAATGCAAGAGATGTGGGTCCAATCCCTGGGTCAGGAAGATCTCCTAGAGGAGGAAATGGGAACCTCTTCTATTATTCTTGTCTGGGAAATCCCATGGACAGAGGAGTCTCACAGGCTACAGTTCCTGGGATCACAAAGAGTTGGACATGACTTACTAACTAAACAACAGAGCTTTCTTTAGTTAGCATGGAAGAAGTGTGTCAATTTAAGCAATATTACCCCAACTGAAAATATACACTATACTCACCCTATTAGTTCCATTAACTTTCTTTATAGAAATATTAAAATGCCTAAATTGTTTTCTTTCTGCTGATAAGGTACATATCATGTACTTGCTATAATTTTTTTCCTAAAAACTAGCATCCATATTTGTAGGCATCAGGAAGAGCAGAATTCAAATTACCTATGACAATCATTCAACATCTCAATAAATAAAAGTTATTTATCTGAATAGCCAGGTTCTGTATTATCAAGTTATTTTAATATACTTAAATATATTGATATTTTAGAGATAAATTTTGAAGACAGTCACATATTTAAACCATCTTATCTGCTCTGATCATTAGTTTTGGTCCACCTTTTACAACTTTTTCTGCTTTTTTATGGTCAACTGTGATTTTTAAAATCTAGGTTATTGTATTTTCTAAGCAAGAAGTTTATTTTAGTGGTTTGTTTGTTCATTTATGTTTTATTTTGTTTCAGCTAGAGAATCTAGTTCCTGACAATGATCATCTTCACTTTCCCAATATTTTTATCTTTAATTTTCTTGCCTTACTATGTGATTGACACTTCTAGAAAAACAGTAAATAGTGATGCCTCTAAATACATTTTTGTCCTTCCCTATTGCAACAAAAATGAACATACTGGTTCAACAATTTAAAATACTCATTGGTAGACATATACTTATCAGCAAAGAGTGCTTGATGATCACAGATAGACTTTTAAGAGACTACATATGGCACAATTATTTATAAGAACCTGAAGTTGAAAATAAAATGTCCAAAGATAAAATCAATTTTTAAAATTGTGGCATGTTGATATAATTTAAAATTACACATCAGTAAAATTAAAGACAAACTACTGATACACGCAACTGCATAAATAAATCTCAAAGAATTACATCGAGAAAACAGACACAAAGGACAGGTATTTTATAATTACATTTATATGAAATTTAAGAATAGATAACATTAATTGTTGGAGATAAAAATTAGAATAGTGGTTCCAGGTGGGGTGGAGGATACTATTTGAGACTAACAGGGGTCTCTTGGGGCCTTCTGTGATGCCACAAATATTTAACAGCTTAAATTTTCATCTGGGGGGTAGTTACACAAGTGCATAATTATATAATATGTATCTAGCTGTGTAATTACAATTTATGCATTTTATTATACATATTTTTTTTATCAAAAATGAGTAAACAATGACAACAGCAGAAGAGCAATACAGAAAAATTTTTTCTTTTAGCTAAGATGGAGTAGCATGTGGAAGATAAGAGATTTCACTTAAAAAAAAAAAACTAGATCGAATATATAAAATTAGGAAAACAAATAGTTTGAGGCCATCAGTGAAGCTTCCAAGACTAGACCATGTGGATTAAGACTGGTACATTCTATCAGCCTCTTTCTGCTACTGGAATTTGCAATTTATGGAACTCAAAAGGTGGAGAAATCCAGGCAAAAGTCCATGGCTAAGAGGAAGAAAAATCAGCTGAACTTGGAGGGATGACATAAGTCTGAGTAAATCAAAAGATAAATTCAGCGCAATCAAGCAGCTAGGATTTAAAGGGTTAAGAACATGATGAGTCAATCTTAAAACAGTTCATAGTTTGCTCTTTATGGTGTTTGCAAGGCAGGGAACTAAGGAGCTAAGGATAAAGCCACCAAAAGTATAGCAAGCTATCTCTCATCTTACAGAGCTTATTACTCAGCCAAACTCGGGTTCACTTACTCAACTTGCAGCAAAGCTGATCTGCTGGTACCTTGTTGTGGTAAAGGAAAGAACAGCATTTACTGTGTGGCCAAGCAAGGAAAATGGGGAGCTCATGCTTAAAAGATGCAAACTCCCTGATAACTTTTAGATAAGGGTTTTTAAAGACAGGGTGAAGGAGAGGGTTGTGGAGTTTGTGATCAGTTCATGCTCAGTTTTCTGATTGATTGATGGTGAAGTAATAGGGTGATATTTGAGGAATCTCAGTTGACAATCTTTTGGTTCCAACTGGTCTAATGTCTATGTGCTGGTGGTCAGCATGTAGTTAACTTTTACCTGATGGGTGATAGCACATGTAAAACAACTCAAGAATGTGGCTCAGTATATTACTGGTAGCCCTCGAGGAGGAACTAAAGGTCCTTGACTTTGTTTTATGACCAAACTATTATTATTTTGTCCGACTGGATGGTTTTCCTTTGTTTCTACATTTTCTAATCTCTCTGATTGAATTAGATCTTTGGAACTCAGAGAAGGCTGAAGAGGCTAGAGTTTTCTTATAGACAAGAGGCAGAGGATACAGGAGGGTCCATCCCTGGGAAGGCACCACTAGGTCTATTTGGTTCCTAAAGAGCCCAAAAAGAAAAAGAAAAAATGAATATACAATCACATAAGAAAAGCCCTAGTTATCAACAGAGACATTCAGGTGGGATCCTGGAAAGCTCCTTCTTAGTAAAGAATGCAAGATGCCAGTAAAACTGAGCCTCTAAATCAGTCCAATCACTGGTTTAGTATCATCCCCTCCAAGCTATCCATCAGAGGAGAGAATGGACCTTCTCAGGATAAAGAATACATCATTCAGAACCTTCACAATATTATAGAACGATGGTTGACATTTAAAACACACACACACACCAAATAGATAAAAATAAACCACCAAAAGAAAAAAATATTTAGAGAAACTGACTCACGGAAGGCCCATGATGGAAGTTACTGGACCCAGACGCTAAAATAACTTTGATTAGTAAATTGAATAAAATAGTTTATAAGGTGCATTACAGAGTCTCAGAAAATATAATAAAATTCTAAAATGAAAAATGGAACAATTAATGTGTCAGTAATGGTTCATCAGTTGTGGTAAGTGTACCATACAAAGGTAGGATATTAGCAATAAGGGAAACTGGATGTGGGGTATATGGGAATTCTCTATACTATTTTTATAACTTTTCTGTAAATCTAAAACTCTAAAATTGAAAATGCATTTAATTGAAATGGTTAGCTCTGATGTATTAATAAGTTAAGAGCAAATCCTATAGAGAAAAAGAAAGGAGTTATCAAAGAATGACAAGTCAGCAGAAAATATCTGAACTGAAGAATAGAGCAAATGAATAGAAAAATCCATAAAAGTATATAACTACAGAAAAAAAGTTTAAAAAAATTATATAACTTTGGTAATTGAAGCCCTAGTGATAGAGGAGAAAGAGAAAGGGGTATGGACAGGGTAGCGATAATGGACAATGGATAATGGGATAATGGTAGGGATAATGACAAGAATTCTCCAAAACTGAACATCAAACCACAGATCCAAACACTCTACAAGACAGTCAGGATATATATAATAGACCCTGGGCACTCTTGAAACACAAGGAGAAAATCTCAAAAGCATCTTAAATCAATAAAACTGATAGTGACTTCTCAACAAAAATGAAGAATAGAGGATAATAAATTAACACCTTTAAGTGGCTAAATGATAAAACCAGACCTCCTAAAATGCTACATTCAAGTGAAAGTAAAAAGACATTCCCAAACAAATACAGTGAGAAATCTTCATTGGCATATTTCCCCCTAAAGGGTAAATGGCATTCTTTAGGCAGAAGGAAAATTGGACTAGATGGAAGAAATGGAAATGAAGAACACTAAAAAAAACTTAATATGTGAATATTGATGATATAAAATAGTTAAATGAATATTCATAGTATAAAGTAATAGTAAGTATAATTCAGGGCTTAAATATAAACACATAGTTACTATATATATATATACACACAAACACACATATATATATATACACACACACACATATTTATATAATTTAATTCAGTTCAGTTCAGTCGCTCAGTCATGTCTGACTCTTTGCGACCCATGGACTGCAGCACACCAGGCTTCCCTGTCCATCACCAGCTCCTGGAGCTTGCTCAGACTCATGGCCATAGAGTCAGTCATGCCATTCAACCATCTCACATCCTAAGGACAGTGATAATACAAAAGTTGGGATTGGTAATGGAGATAAAAGGAGTTAGTCTTCTAAGATCCATGTCTTGTCCACGGAGTGGAAAGAAACTAATTTGAAGTATACTGAAATAATATCTATCTATCTACTGAATATATAATGCATATATGTTTTTCATTTACCTTTTGTGTATACACATACATAGAAATTTTCTGTCTCTTTCTCTCATCGATGTTTTTTCTCTTTAAGATTTAGCTTATTCACAGATATGCTATCTGTGGATTTAGAGTGGATTGTTGATACAGCAATTGGAATATTAATGAAAAATCCTGCTCTGTTTACAGCAGGGATCCCTCATCAATAAACATTTATCAGGCAACATAGTTTCCTATTGCTACTGATGCTGTATCTGTTCTATGACCTAAATAAAGATTTTAAATCTGTGTTGATAATCTGGCACCTTTCAAATGCATTACATTCACTTGAAAGAACAAGAATAAACTAATAAAAAGTGAAATAAAAAAGTGACAACTCGGAGTTTAACTAGAACCCAAACAACTTTATGGCAACGGGTGTTTTGTTCCCCAACCTAAGATACAAATTTCCATACATATTTAGATATTCCTGCTAACTGGCATGTTGAAGGCTGTGGTAGGGTTCTGACTCTGTGAAAATAAGGACAAATAAAACAAAAGTAATAAGATAGCAGTGACAGGGCAAAGGAACATCACAATTCCAGGAGGATAGAATGATAAATTATCTGACTGGATGGTTCTAGGGGGCCCAATTCTTAGAGTTACCCTATTCCCCTCCAGCACAGAGCTCTCATTGACTTACGGTGAAACTCTGAACTTGAAGAGAAAATTGGACTCAGGAGAATTGAGAGCATTCTTATGCCCTTTCTTTGCAATAATTTTAAAGGACATATGTCTTTCAAATAATTCTGTTGGATTTGATTTCAGGCAATAAGAGCTCAGGAAATATATTTATGATAGAAGGAAGAGATAGAAATATTAAGGGGAAAACCCCAAGTCACAGCAATAAACTCCTCTCACAGAACATAAAAAGGAATATCTTCAGAGGAGCTTAAATCCGCAACCTTTGGAAATGTGTCAAGTTTCAGTTCACATAGTTTGTTTTCTCTCTCTTTTTAAAAATTCTAACATGAAACAATCTTTGACAGCTTGTCAGAAATCATTTATTAGTTTACCAAGTTCTACTTATAATTCAGTCCAATTGAAGGAAAGGTTTAGAGAGGCATTTTTATCTGGTGGCTTTGGCCTCCCCTGTACTTAGGGTGACTTGTGACCTGTGAGAATTGATGAATCTTTATTAAATACATTCACAGCTTGCTCCTTCCAATGCCTCTCTGAGCACCTTATGCACACTTGGACCCTGGAACTGAGGACGCTTACTTTCACTGCATGCTGAGTTCCTTAAGGGCAAAGATTACTTCTTCACTCAGCTCTGTATCTCTAGCACCTAGCAGAGTACTGGCTCCAAGTGGAAATCAATAAAAATTTCCTAAATAAATAAATGATTAAAAGAAAACTTAAGTTGAAGGTGAGATGTGGGATGTTGTCTCATCTCTTCTAATCTGTGAAGCAACAACTGGTTTTTGACAAAGAGGGTCATAAACTTGTTTGTTTGGAAGATAAGATCAAGAAGAATGAGAGAGGGTGTTACATAACAGACTGTGTTAGGAGATAGTAAAGGTTTAGAGGTCAGCATCCATTAACTCAGACATTTATTCCTGATTATATGGACTACCAAATATTCGGAATTGCAAATTAATGTAGTGACAGACATTTGCAGAGCAGGGATAGAGTGTTGAGAAAGGCATTCATTACAAAACATACCTTCAAGAGGAGGAAGATACAATATTGACCTCCTGCTCTTGTCGGTATATAGACAAGGGAAGCGGATGCTGATAAATGCTATGGAGAAGATAAAAGGGGGTAAAGAGCCATGGAGGCATCAGAGCTTAATGCCGTCTGGGGAATGCTCTCCGAAATAAACTCCCCCAGCCACTAGATTGAGGGTACACAGGTAGTAGGAGGGATTAGAAATCAGAGCCCAGGCAGAAGTGGGGGGTGATGGTAGCTTAGATTAGTATTGAAGCGATAGGGAAATCGAATAATCAGATTCAGGATGTAATTTAGAGACAGAGCTTTTTTTTTTTTTAATTAATGTTCAAGATACGGAATTGCAACACCAAAGAGGAACCTAGAGTGATTCTTAATTTGTTAATCTAAACACCTGGGTGTGTAGTAATGCATTTGAGGTTGAAAAAAGCATGGGGAGTCAGGAGCAAATTTTTAGAGGGTTAGGAATCTATAGTTACACTTTCACCAAGTTAGGTTTGAAATATATATTAGAGATCCACTTGGAAATGTTGACTTGGCAATTGGGTATTTAGAGGTAGGGTCCAGCAACAGAGAAATAAAATAAATTCTGTATATAAAGAATATTGGAGAAGGAAATGACAACCCAACTCCAGTACTCTTGCCTGAAAAATCCCATGGATAAAGGAGCCTGGTGGGCTACAGTCCATGGGGTTGCAAAGAGCCAGACACAACTGAGTGACTAAACAATAAAGGATAAACATATAGGGATTATGAGAATGAGATTAATAAATAAAGCAGTGTTTGAACCTGCTGGAATTTATCTCTCCTTATTCACCACAGATAAGGTACATGTAGACAAGAAAAGAGGGCCAAGATTCTAATATTTACATATAAAGGAAAATCCAGTAAAGGGGACTGAGAAGGAGACACTAGTGAGGCAGGTACACAGCCAGATACATGATGTCTTTGAATAAAATAAAATAAGTAAATATCTAAGGTATGAATTACCGTGAATGTCAGAGTTTGATATTTTCCACTAGAATTCCTCCTTCTCAATTTCAGTAACAGTGGATCCCCACACAGTCTGTGCTGGGAGCATCACCACTTAATCAAAAACCACATTTCCTGGTCTTCCTTCTACCTAAGAAGCCATGGAACTAAATCCTGGTCAGGGAAATGTGACCAGCACGATGTGGTATTGCACGCAATATCTGGGTCAGATTCTTTAGGAAGTGCTTGCTCTTTGCACTCACTTGCTGGACAATGGAGATAGCAGGTATGGCTGCCTTAACGCAAACGTGGAATGGTCCTGTTGAGGAGGGCTGCACCACAGAATTGGCTGAGGACTGCTAACTTAGGGACGGTTATATAGAAGAAAAATAAATAACTTTCTGCCTCATTAAGCCTCTGTAGTTAAAGATGTCTTTGTCACAGCATTTCATCCATACACTAATTTAATAGATAAGGGTGCTGGTGTCAGTATCTTGCAGGGCTTTTTGTTAGGGGAGACCTTACCTGGAAGGCTTCCCAGGCGGTGCTAGTGGTGAAGAACCTGCCTGCCAATGCAGGAGACATAAGAGACGTGGGTCCAAGCCCTGGGATGCAACAGTGAACAAAACAGAAGAAAAACCTCAGCCCTCATTGAACTCACATTGTAAGCAGGGTTTTCTTTCTGAGGTTAACTCTTTTAGCCTCTTCTTAATCTTTTGCATTTTTCCTTTTTGTTGGATGCAGCTTCTTACTGACAACAAAGAGCTGCCTTTTCCTATTCCTTATAGATATGAATTAAGTAAAATCTACTCTGTAGAAAAAAAACCTTTCTTGAATTCCATTAAGCAAGTTAAGCCCTCCAACCTCTGAGAATTAATAATACTTTCCACTAACAGCACAACTTTTCTATTAATTTTCACAGTATACTTGTATTCTGTTTTTTCATACATACCTGTATAAACTGCTAGATTTTTCATAAATCTAGTGTTAGTAACGTTATGACCAAACTAGACAGCACATTAAAAAGCAGAGACATTACTTTGCCAACAAAGGTCTGTCTAGTAAAAGCTATGGTTTTTCCAGTAGTTATGTATGGATGTGAGAGTTGAACTATGAAGAAAGCTGAGAGACGAAGAATTGATGCTTTTGAACTGTGGTGTTGGAGAAGACTCTTGAGAGTCCCTTGGACTGCAAGGAGATCCAGCCAGTCCATCCTAAAGGAAATCAGTCCTGAATATTCATTGGAAGGACTGATGCTGAGGCTGAAACTCCAATACTTTGGCCACCTGATGCGAAGAACTGACTCATTTGAAAAGACCCTGATGCTGGGAAAGATTGAAGGGGGGAGGAGATCGGAATGACAGAGGATGAGATGCTTAGATGGCATTACTGACTCAATGGACATGAGTTTGAATAAACTCCAGGAGTTGGTAAGGGTCAGAGAGGCCTGGCGTGCTGCAGCCCATTGGGTTGAAAAGAGGGGGACACGACTGAGCAACTGAACTGAATGTTAGTAACTCATTTGTGTCCAACTCTTTGTGAGTCCATGGACTGTAGCCCTCCTGGCTCCTCTGTCCATGGAATTCTCCAGGCAAGAATACTAGAGTGGGTAGCCATTCCCTTCTCCAGGGGATCTTTCCAACTCAGGGATCGAACTCAGATCTCCTGCATTGCAGGCAGATTCTTTACCATCTGAGCCACCAGGGAAGCCCCATATACTTAGGGCCGTGATGTATTTATTTTTTATATTCCATGAACATGTGTAACATGTTCAAAATACACTGGTTGAATATGTGATCCAAATACTATCATTCAGGTTGGTGATGGACAGGGAAGCCTGGCATGCTGCAGTCCATGATGTCGCAAAGGGTTGGACACAACTGAGCGACTGAATAGACTGACTGACTATCATTCAATCTCTCTTATAGTTTATCATTAATTTGTTGATTTATTCAGTTATTCCATCTGCTATGAATATGTCTTAGGTCTGGTATACAAGGATTTTTGCATTCATAGGGCACGTAGAGAAGGAAAGACAAGAAAGAAAATGAACTGAAACTCTATTCAGACAAGAAAGAAAACTTGAACTGAAACTCTCTCATTATTTAGATCTTTTATCATTTTACAGTTAGAACTGGACATGGAACAATTGACTGGTTCCAAACTGGGAAAGGAATACAACAAGGCTGTATATTGCCACCCTGCTTATTTAACTTATATGCAGAGTGCATCATGTGAAATGCCAGGTTGAATGAATCATGAGCTGGAATTTTGATTGCTGGGAGAAATATCAACAACCTCAGATATGCATATGATACCACTCTACTGGCAGAAAATAAAGAGGAACTCAAGAGCCTCTTGATGAGGGTGAAAGAGGAGAGTGAAAAAGATGTCTTAAAACTTAACATTAAAAAATCAGAGATTATGACATCTGGTTCCATCACTTCATGGCAAACAGAAGGGGAAAAAGTGGAAGCAGTGACAGATTTTATTTCCTTTGGCTCCAAAATCACTGTGCATGATGACTATAGCCATGAAATTAAAAGATGCATGTTCCTTTGAAGGAAATCTATGACAAACCTAGACAGTGTATTAAAAAGCTGAGATATCACTTTGTCAACTAAGGTCTGTCTAGTCAAAACTATGGTTTTTCTAGCAGTCATGTATAAAAGTGAAAGTATGTGTTAGTCGCTCAGTCACGTCCTACTCTTTGCAACCCCATAGACTGCAGGCTGCCAGGCTCTTCTGTCCATGGAATTCTCTAGGCAAGAATAATGAAGGAGTTGCCATTTTCTTCTCCAGGGGATCTTCCAAACCCAGGGATTGAACCCAGGTCTCCTGCATTGCAGGCTGATTCCTTACTGTCTGAGCTACCAGGGTATTCTGTGGCTCCAGGGTATCCACCAGGGTATATGAATGTGAGAACTGGACCATTAAAGGAGGCTGAGTGCTGAAGAATTTATGCTTTCAGATTGTGGTGGTGAAGAAGACTCTTGAGAGTCCCTTGGGCAGCAAGGAGATCAAATCAGTCAATCCAAAAGGAAATCAACTTTGAATATTCATTGGAATCACTGATGTTGAAACTCCAACATTTGGGCCACCTAATACGAAGAGCCAACTCACTGGAAAAGATGTTGGGAGAGACTGAGGGCAGGAGGAAAAGGGGCAACAGAGGATGAGATGGTTGGGTGGCATCACCGACTCAATGGACTTGAGTCTGAGTCAACTCTGAGAGATAGTGAAGGACAGAGGAGGCTGATGTGCTGCAGTCCATGGGGTCACAGTGAATCAGACATGACTTAGTGACTAAATACAAAAAAAAATAATATTTTAAGTGACATACAGAGAATACTGACACTGCTGGATTTCAACCTGCCAACAACAGAGACTGATTCTTTTTTTTTTATGAATATGTTCCCATATTTTATTTTTTAAAATTTTATTTTATTATTATTTTTTTCTTTTTACTTTACAACATTGTATTGGTTTTGCCATACATCAGAGACTGATTCTGAGCTACCAGTATAGCCCTGTTTCTTGAGAAGATAAACTGGGCAGCCAATGGCAAGTTGATTATGTAAGCATATTCCAGAAGCAGGCAGTCTCAGGCAGCACCATATCCAAGGGCTTATGATGTGTTTGATCTGCTGGCATGCAATTCTGTAAAACCCATCACACTAAACAATTCACTTCACAGCAAATACAGTTTATAAAAGGACCCGCAACTGTGGTATCAGCCAGCCATACTGCATACTACACTCCCAGGAAGCTGTCTATCAAACAGAGCTTTGGAACAGTTATGAAGACAGAACTAAGGCTCTAGATTGGAGGGAATACTTTTCAGACTTAGGGCAGCATCCTCCAGGACACAATATGTACCTTGAATCAATGAGCTTTATCTGCTACCTTATCCCCAGTAGGAAGACTACCTGGCTTCAAGATGCTCAAATGTTCCCACTCACCATCACTTCCAGTGGCTCACTTGGGGAATACATGCTTCTTGTCCCCACAACTCTGGAGGGAGTAGGCTTAGGGGTCCTGGTCCCCAGTGGGGAATACACGCCAGAAGGCATGTCAGGAGTATCACTGCATTGTAACCCTGACTTCTAGCAGAGCACTTTGGGTGCCTTGTGTTCAAGGACTTCCATGAAAGAAGGGACATTGTCATCTTGGGTTACTCATCATTGATTGTCAGAAAGTTGGTAGATGCACAACGAAGACAGGGATATACTGAGTATCCAAGCCATCCACTTTGCTTTTTATTCAGTTCAGTCGCTCAGTCATGTCTGACTCTTTGAGACCCCATGGAGTGCAGCATCCCAGGCTTCCCTGTCCATCACCAACTCCCGGAGTTTTCTCAAACTTGTGTCCATCGTGTTGGTGATGCCATCCAACCATCTCATCCTCTGTTGTCCCGTTCTCCTCCTGCTTTTTATTACCCACTTGTCATGGTGAGTGGTCGTAGTAATCACAGCCTGTTATGGGCTGAACTGTGTCCCTCCCATATGTTGAAACTCTGGCCCCCATGTAATGTTAAGACAGAGACTCTGAGGAAGTGGTAAAAAGATGGATGGAATTCTATTCTGACTGGATCGGTACACTTCTAGAAGAGGAAGAGACACCATAGATCTCACTCTTTGTCTCCACACATGCACAGAGAAAAGGCTAGAAAAGATCACAGACAGAAGGTTGTCATCAGCAAGACAAGAAGAGAGGCCTCATGAGAAACCAGTTCTGTTGGAATCTTGATCTTAGACTTGCTGGCCTCCAGAACTGTGAGGAAATAAATGTTTGTCATTTAAACCACTCACTCTGTGGTATTTTATCATGGCAGCCTAGGAAGACTACTATATAACCTTAGAAGGGTATGAAAACTTGGAATTCAGAGAGAGAGAGAGAGAGAGAGAGAGAGAGAGTAATGTCACCAGCAAAGCCAGCACAGCAAGCAGAATTGCCCCTAAGCGGCAGATCCAGCTCCCTCATCAGATTGGCTGTTACTCCAGGCGCTGTAGCTCGTTTCAATCACCTTTCTCCTCTAAGTTTCCTCTGGTCAGAGAAGAGCACCAGAGGACATGAATGGAGAAGTGGGTTTGAGCAGTGCACGAAGTGGCCTGCAGCCAACACGGAGAGTCACCTCTCAGATCTTGTGGCCCCAGCTGCTAAGCGTATGCTCCATCAACCCTCTTCAGCTGTTGGTTTGTTAGAGGTGCCCCCAACTGCAGAGAAACACCAATGGCAAGGCTGCCCACCTCGGGCAGACGCCCGTGTTTCATATCTGTTGGAGGCAGAACTGAAAAGACTTGGCCACTCTGGTTCAACACAGGACGCCTCTGAAGGGCCACTTCAGGTCCTGAGCTTCCCATGGGGTTGGCTGAGGTACTCGGTCTCAGCAAAGCCTCCACTTCTCTAGGCAATCCTGCTTCCCCTCCTCCCTCCATAGGGATGATTTCAAGGTCACTTCCTAACAAGCTTTCTGAGCAATAAATTCTCTCGGAGTCTGCTTCCCAGACAACCCGAACTGTGACATCCTATGAATGACATCAGTGATACAAATTGTCATTTTGTCCAGACACTTTGAAATTATTGTTTAAGATTCCATGAGTAATGTTTCATATAAAATAACCAGATTAAACATTTTTCTTTATAATCAGAACAAGGACATTTTTATATTTTTATTTTAAGGTTAGTATTAGAATTTATAATGTAGTAATAAATATATTATCTAATAAATAGATTATCATAATTATATAGATATATAGAAGCAGTACAGAGGAACTAAAGAACCTCTTGATGAAAGTGAGAAAGGAGAGTGAAAAAGCTGACTTAAAACTCAACATTCAAAAAACAAAGACCATGGCATCCTGTCCCATCCCTTCATGGCAAATAGATGGGGAAACAATAGAAACAGTGAGAGACTTTATTTTTTGGGGCTCCAAAATCACTGCAGATGGTGACCGAAGACACGAAATTAAGACACTTACTCCTTGGAAGGAAAGTTATGACCAACCTAGACAGCATGTTAAAAAGTAGAAACATTACTTTACCAACAAAGGTCCATCTAGTCAAAGATGTGGTTTTTCCAGTAGTCATTAATGGATGTGAGAGTTGGACCATAAAGCTGAACACTGAAGAATTGATGCTTTTGAACTGTGGTGTTGGGGAAGACTCTTGAGAGTCCCTTGGACTGCAAGGAGATCCAACCAGTCCATTGTAAAGGAAATCAGTCCTGAATATTCATTGGAAGGACTGATGCTGAAGCTAAAACTCCAATACTTTGGCCACCTGATGGAAAGAACTGACTCACTGGGAATAAATAAATAAATAATGATGCTGGAAAAGACTGAAGGCATGAGGAGAAGGGGATGACAGAGGATGAGATGGTTAGATGGCATCACTGACTCAATGGACATGAGCTTGAGCAAGCTCTGGGAGTTGGTGATGGACAGGGAGGCCTGGCGTGCAGCAGTGCATGGGGTCACAAAGAGTGGGACACAACTGAGAGACTGAACAGAATAATTATATTAGATAGGTTATCATTTACATCTAATGATAAGATGATGCTCTATTATATAAAAAATAGAAATTCATTCAAGTGGAAAACTATTAAAGAACAAGTTCATTTACTAACGCATATATATGGAATTTAGAAAGACCATAACAGTAACCCCGTATGCGAGACACTGATGTATAGAACAGTTTTTTGGACTCTGTGGGAGAGGGAGAGGGTTGGACGATTTGGGAGAATGGCATTGAAACATGTATAATATCATATAAGAAACAAATCGCCAGTCCAGGTTCGATGCAGGATACAGGATGCTTGGGGCTGGTGCACTGGAATGACCCAGAGGGATGGTATGGGGAGGGAGGTGGGAGGGGGGTTCAGGATGGGGAACACGTGTACACCTGTGGTAGATTCATGTTGATGTATGGCAAAACCAATACAATATTGTAAAGTAAAATAATAATAATAAAGTTCATTTTGACAAAAGAATTTAACTTTGAAGTTTTAAGCATTCTAATATGAAATGTACAAATCTACTTAATTGTGTCTTAATAATTGTATTAAAACAGTCCATAAGGTGGTAACTGCAAAATGTATTTATGACATAGCAGTTTTTCACATACGAGATGTGTCAATTTTCTAAGAACAGAGAACTCCCTTGATTACTATTGTTAGGAAGTTTGAGGGATGGCCTGGCTTCTCTAAACTCCATCCGAGGCGTCCGCAGGAGAACTCACAAATATGCTACAAGATAACCACAGAGACTTTTCAACTCCTGCACATGCCTGTAGGTACACAGTGCATACGAAATAAATAACCGCAAGGGCTTCTCCAAGTAACCTTAGGCATATAGGAGTCAAGTAAGGGCTAGTGAATATTCTACATCTAATTATAACAGACTGGATTACGGACATAAACAACACAGCCTGCTGTTATATAACTTACAATTATCAGCTGGCCTTGTGCAAATGCCCCATTTCCATTCTATTTCATTGATTGGTGGTGGGTACAAGCCCTACTTTGCACACACCATAACCAAAATGAGGAAAGGGGAATTATGAAAATGGGAAGCCAAGAGGGATTGGAACAAAAGATGAGGTAGGCTCTTTTGGGGTCAGTCTACTTCTGTGTCTTGGGAGTGTCTGTCTAATAAAAAATCTGTGTACTTAAGCTGAGCTGAGCTGATCTGTAACTTGATATTCCACATCCTTTGGTTCATTGCTCCAAATATTTGGTGTGACTTATGAGGTATTTCACAAAGGTTTCTGTGTAGAAGGAATCCATACAAACAAAATAAGGCATATACCACAGCTTTGCAGTGCTTCAATATGTGAATAAAACTCTCTTAGGACTTGCTATATGCATTATTTGATTTTTTACTTTTCACCATAAGTAAGACATTATATTCTCAACAAGTCTGAACTTGCTTCACTGGATTATGTAGACTCAGTGGGTTCTGAACTCATTTCTTTGGTTTCATATTTGGAGTAGTGGTGGTGTTAAAAAAAAAAAGGTCAAGATGTCAATAATCTAAATACAGATAGAAATAACAGACTTAGAATATTTGAGTTTTCAGGGCACTGAGATTGCACCTAGCCTGGTATTGCACAAGCCAAATACCTCTAACTCCCGACAGATAACAGTAACCAGGTATTGGAAAATAAAGTGTGGGCAGACACATAGCAAGCTGAGGAGAGTCTATTCTATCTAAAGGCAATGAAATTCAATTTTAAAAAGATAGACTAATACTTCCACAAGTCTTAGTCAGTGTGGTAACACTGATGACCCATACTAGTCCACCCAAACTCATTTTTTTTTTTAAACTGATGAGATTTTTTTAACTGATTTCTGAATATAGTGATAGCAGAGCCTGTAAAATTGAAAATAAATATTTTCATAGGAAATGTTAAGGGAATGGTCTGGAAGAAATTTATCTCATTAAAAAAAAAAATAATAATAAAGTCTCCTGACACCCAATTTGGAGTTGTTTCTCCCAGTGGTTAGTATCTTTGAGTTTGAACAACATTTGCTCTCTTCAATTGGATATTCCCAAATTCCATTCAAAATTCAACAATTATTTCCAAATGCAGCTGTGATGTATTAGATTATATTATAGTTACTACGGTCTCAGCCTCTTAGAAATATGAGAAACGAGATATTCTTTCCTGGGGTATCCACATTGTAAGGCAAATTATGATACATAATGTCAAAAAGAAATTCTGTTTATATACTTCCATTGGTGAAAAATAATTTCTGTTTGAGCAATTCTGTTAATTTTCCCATGTGGTGGTATTTTTAGTTTCTAAGTCAGGCATGTCGATGTACGAGGAGGAAAAAAAGCAATTTAGAACTCTGCAAAGAAATACAGCCTCTTCCACCTCATTTGTGTTTCATCTTGATTATCAACACATTTGTCATCCCCCTGTAATTTATTCATTATTTTTACCAGAGGAATATGAAGGGAAAAAAGAAGATAAGTGCGCTTGTCAAAATGTGAAACAGATGCTCTAACAATGATTGGAGACAATTAATGTTCTCAGGAAGAAGCAACAGGCTGGGTTTGTGTTTTAGCTTCAGATTTTTACAGCAAACAGACTTGGGCAAAATGCAAATGTGAAATAAAGGTTTTCATTTCCCAAGCAAAGGAAAACAGTATTCTCTGACTACATTGTTGTGCATTTCGGTTCTGATCTGACAGTTTAGATCTTTTCAGCAAAATCATTAAGAACAATGGGAGCAAAAGGCAAATGAGCAGCTTTGAGGAGTGATTCAATGACTCTTCCTTTGAAATCACCAAATTGAAAATGTCCTGCGACTGAAAAGGCTGCGGGATGGTGGACTGACAAGCAGAATGAAGATAAACGCTTGTGTCTGATCACACTTTAATTCCAGCTGGACACAACAGAGTGAGAGTGCCTCCAGTCACCTTTGCAATATTTCCCTTTGTTCTTTCTTTTATTGGAGACATTTCAGTTCTACCACCTTTTGGACTCTGACACTAATTTCCTCCACCTTGTCTAGCACCCTACTCCTATAATCTTACTCTAGACCAATAAAATCAATAAAATGTCATTCCCTGATTATTACCTTCTACCCCTATAACTTACTTATCCTTTCTACTCCTGTGCTTCCATTTTAGCAAGTTTTGAATCATGTGGAATTTACTAAATATTTATTGGAAGGACTGATGCTGAAGCTGAAACCCCAATACTTTGGCCACCTGATGCGAAGAACTGACTCATTTGAAAAGATCATGATGCTGGGAAAGATTGAAGGTGAGAGGAGAAGGGGACAACAGAGGATGAGATGGTTGGATGGCATTACCAACTCAATGGACATGAGTTTGAGTAAGCTCCATGAGTTGGTGATGGGCAGGGAAGACCGGCATGCTACAGTCCATGGGGTTACAAAGAGTTGGACACGACTGAGCAACTGAACTGAACTGAAACAATATCTGATTATCATCTTCTTTAAGATTCCTGGGAGGATCATACCAGAATCAGGACTGGCCTCTCTTCAAGTTATGACCATAAATACCAATGTGCCCTCAGCACTGACAGCCAATCTAATGTGTTAGGATATGCTGTGTGAAAAATACACACAGTGGCCCAACAGAAGTTTACTTCTCATTGACCTAACAGTCCTAGGTGAATCTTATGGTTAGCTCACAAGACCTAAATAGATCATGTTGTTTAGTTGCAAAATCATGTCCAACTCTTTGCAACCCTATGAACTGCATATGCCAGGCTTCTCTGTCCTTCACCATCTCCCAGAGCTTGCCCAAACTCATGTCCATCCAAGTTGGTGATGGTATCCAGAGGATGCCATCTCATCCTCTGTCACCCTCTTCTCCTCTTGCCCTCAATCTTTCCCATCATCAGGGTCTTTTTTCCATATAGGTCATAAGACCTCCAACTCAGAGGAGACCTAACTTGTGATCACGGGACAGGGACTTCTTCTATCTTCTGGATTTGTCTCACCAGAGAATTAGTTGTTGCTGGTGTCCAGCTGGCACAGAGAAAAGAGAGGGCATAGAGAGGTCTTCTCTGCTTCTGAGAAATCTTTTGTGAGGGCAGCACATAATCCTTTTGCTTACAGGCTGCTAGAGAGCTCATTTTATAGCCACATCTGAAAACTGCAGTCTAATTCTCTGGCCATGAAGAAGAGGACAAATGGAAAATTATCTTGATGAACAGCTGACAATCTCCACCACATATTTTATAGCCACATCTGAAAACTGCAGTCTAATTCTCTGGCCATGAAGAAGAGGACAAATGAAAAATTATCTTGATGAACAGCTGACAATCTCCACCACATATTTTACTCTAATTTTCTGATATTGTATTTTTATGCTCTTCAGAGAAAACTCTTACTTCTCTCTCTTCAAACCTCAAACCTCCAAAAATGAACTGGCTTCATTAAGAAGGCAGATACGATCAGATGAGGGATGTTCCTGATGAGATACAGCAGATGAGATGTATATAGTTAGATGTGAGAGGCCATCTACTTTCCACCTTCTGAGCTGTCCTTGAGCTCAGGTACTTTTTCCCCTTCCCTCATAACAGAGTAAACATCCTTGTGAGATCTAAAGACAAAAACCTCTTTTTGTTCCCCAGGCACAATTTCCTCTATATTTCACATGCATTTCACTTCTGCAATTATCTTTTTTCTAACCTCCATCATCAATTTCTTCTGTTGGGCTAATACCAAACATGCCTGTCACCTAACATCACTTAGATTTATACAAGTAAGCAAAAAAAAAGTCTTTACCCGCATCTCTTTCCATTTATTGCATCATTTCTCTACTACCCTTAACAGAATATTGGTAAAACATTTAAATACATTATTATTTCTACACTTGTACCTCCCATCTGGATAACTCTTTAATAGGGATTTCATTCAAATCATTTCAATTAAACAGTGCGTATCGAAGTCACCAATGATCTACATCTGACTCATGTCCATGCCATGAGAGTGTCCTTGGCCTGTCTCTAGTAACATCAGACATGCATCAGCCAGCAAAACAAGTTTAAGATGGTTCAGAGTAAGGAACACATCTATTTACTTTCTAAATTAATTGAGCATCTGAGCAGTATTTTCCCAAGATTAATCTAAATATATTTTACTCACTTATATTCTGATATTAGGTAAACCTAATGATTTTCCAAAGGACAACCAATGTTTCTTTGGTAAAAATGGCATACCTCACACCACTAAAATAATATTTTACAGACAAGGGAGACTTCCATTTTGTTTTCAGGCACAAAACCAGATGATTTGGTTGCTTCAATGAGAATATCATTCAAGTTAATGGGGTGGTGGCATTCTTCAACTCAATATCATAAATGAACATGCATATGTATTCATCACTGACCTAGATGCTTCAGATCATAAAAACAACCGAGCCCAGGAAAACTTACCTGAAGGAGAAAGTAAACATATATTCATCCTACAAAAACTGAGCAAGTACTTCTTGTGAGACTGGTTCCATGTAAATCACCACAGATTGTGTTTCCTAAATACAGCTAAAAGTGTCTGCTCTTCCTACATGGTCTTCACATATATTGAGTCTGTTTCTCTATCTCCTTGAAATCTGGTGGTTCCTAGCAGCTCTTTAACCAACAGAACATTGATGCTTTGCAAATTCTGGTTGTAGCTCTCTGTTAGAAGCTCAAAGCAAATGAAGCAAACATGGAGGCTCTTTGATAGAGAGTCTCCAATGAGATTCCAGCTGATGTCCAGGATCAGTGGTCAGTGAGATGAATGAGTTGTCCTGAATGTTCACCCTTCAGATGATTCCAACCATAGCATTTGAGTGGCCAGAAGGAAAGTGCACATGAGAAAATGCACAGATGAGCCCAGTCAACCCACAGAATCATGAGGAAAAATAAGAGTGTGCTGATTTAGCCATTAGAATTTTGGATGTTCTGTTGTGCAGGAATATATAACCTAAAAGTTAGGCCTGAGCAACAAAGATTATTAGATATATTTTCTACAATTGGGAACCCACAATCTAATGCAGGACATTAAGGAATCCATCTCATCCCTTCACATGGCATCACTGACTCAATGGACACATGTTTGAGAAAATTCCAGGAGATACTAAGGGACAGGGAAGGCTGGCATGCTGCAATTTCATGGGGTTGCAAAGAGTCAGACATGACTTAGCAGCTAAACAATAAGGAATGCATTAAAATGTGAATATAACAAAGTTATGGTGAGTAAAATATGAGAGGTATGATTCTGTGTGAATAGAACAGGGAAGACTTGGTTAGAAAAGTGCCGTTTGAGATAGAATTTGAAATGGTTGTAGACATTTTCTAATTGCTATTTGATAAGGCAGAGACTGTTAAGGAATTCTACCAAGATTAGACAGCTTGAGAAAAGAAATCTATAGTGATAGCAAAAAGCTGAGTAATATTAGCTCATATTAATGAAATTGCTGCTAAGGTTTGGGAACTTCATATAAGTTGCTGTTGTTTAGTTGTTAAGTTGTGTCTGACTTTTGTGACCCCCCATGGACTCTGTCCATGGGATTTTCCAGAGAAGACTACTAGAATGGGTTGCCATTTCCTTCTCCAGGGAGTCTTCCCAATCCAGGGATTGAACCTCCATCTCCTGCATTGGCAGGCAGATTCTTTACCACTGAGCCACCTGCGAAGCCCATATAAGTTGCTCCAATCTTTATCAAACAATCCAGCAAGAAAGGAATTACACCTGGGTTCAAATGTAGTGCTAGAAACCTATATTCTTTTCAGGGTGCTACGATGCCTCAAAGAAGAGTAGGAAGAAAAGTGGGAAGAATCGTTTAAGTACTAAGTTGAAGCACTCATGATAGAGAAAGTTGAAGGTCATACAAGAGCTTCTCTTCTATCACAGAAGCAAAATGGACCCACTAATGATTTTTCAGTAGAGACAATCATGTTTTCATTGCTGCTCAAAAGAGTTACATGATTCCCTTTAACATTATTACTATTTTCTGATTTGACTGTGTAAACTTTTAATATATACGCAGTCTTTGGTTGTCTTATTTGAGTAACAGAACTATATTTCTTAGTAATAATTTAGCTTTTTTCAAAAGTTAGGATAAGAGACTCTTTAAACTTATTAAATGAGAGAACTAATACAACATGGACTTAAGTTAGTACAATGTGATGTCTCTTCTAAATATTAATTTCATTAACTAAACATTAAAACAATTAAGCATTGCTAAATTTGGGGGGATTGGAATGCAAAAGTAGGAAGTCAAGAGATACCTGGAGTAACGGGCAAATTTGGCCTTGGAGCACAAAATGAATCTGAGCAAATTCTTAACTGAATTCTGTCAAGTGTAAGCACTGGTCATAGCAAACACCCTTTTCAACTATACAAGAGACAACTTTACACATAGACATCACCAAATGGTCAATACTGAAATTAAATTGATTACAGTCTTTGTAGCCAAAGCTGAAGAAGCTCTTTACAGTCCACAAAATCAAGACCTGGAGCTGACTGTGGCTCAGATCATCAGCTACTCATAGCAAAATTCAGGCATAAACTAAAGAAAGTGGGGAAAACCAATAGGCCAGCCAGGTATGACTTAAATAAAATCCCCTATGAATATGCAGTGGAGGTGATGAATAGATTCAAGGGATTAGATCTAGTAAACAGAGTGCCTGAAGAATGATTGATGGAGGCCAGTAACATTGTACAGGAGGCAGCAAACAAAACCATCCAAAAGGAAAAAAAAAAAAAGAACGCAAAGTGGTTATCTGAGGAGGCTTTCATCAACTATGCTAAAGCCCCTGACTGTGTGTCTCATAACAAACTATGGGAAGCTCTTAAAAAGATGGGAATACTAGACCACCTTACCTATCTCCTGAGAAACCTGTATGTGGTCAAGAAGCAACAATTAGAATGCTGTATGGAACAACTGATTGGTTCAGGACTGAGAAAGGAGTACGACAGGGTTGTCTGGTGTCACCCTGTTTATTTAACTTATATGCTGAGCACATCATGAGAAATGCTGGGCTGGATGAGTTACAAGCTGGAATCAAGACAGATGGAAGAAACATCAAAAATCTTCAGATATGTGGATGATACCACTCTAATGGCAGAAAGTGAAGAGGAACTAAAGAGCCTCTTGATGAAGGTGAAGGAGGAGAGTGAAAGAACTGGCTTAAAACTAAATATTAAAATCTAAGATCATGGCATCCAGCCTCATTACTTCATGGCCCATAGAAGGGAAAATGTGGAAGTAGTGACAGATTTCCTCATCTTGGGCTCTAAAATCACTGCATATGGTTGTTGCAGCCATGAAATCAGAAGATGATTGATTCTTGGCAGGAAAGTTATGACAAACATAGACAGTGTGTTGAAAAGCAGAGACATCACTCTGACAACACAAGTCTGTTATAGTCAAGACTGTGATCTTCATGGTAGTCAAATATGGTTGTGTGAGCTGGACTGTAAAGAAGGCAGAACGCCAAAGAATTGATGCCTTCAAACTGTGGCCCTGGAGAAGACACTTGAGAGTCCTTTGGACTACAAAGAGATCAAACCAGTCAATCTTAAAGGATATCAAGCCTGAATGCTCATTGGAAGGACTGATATAGAAACTGAAGCTCCAGGATTTTGGCCGCCTGAAGTGAATAGCCAACTCATTGGAAAAGTCCCTGATGCTGATAAAGATTGAGGGCCGAAGGAGAAGAGAGCATCAGAGGATGAGATGGCTGGATGGCATCACCGATGCGATGGACATGAAGTTGAACAGACTTCGGGAAATGGTGAGGGGCAGGGAGGCCTGGCCTGCTGCAGTCCATGGTGTCGCAAGGAGTCGGACATGAATGGGTGACTGGACAACAACAGCAAATTTGGGGGGATAGGCAATTGAAACACTTTCTGGGCAACAGACTTAAATCTTTATGTACCATTTTGGTTGATTTTAGAACATTAACAGAGATAAGAATTTCTTTTCTTTTCATTTTGGGGTGGTAGTGGTGGTTTAATCACTAAGTCATGTCCGACTCTTGCGACCCCATGGAGGGCAGCCCACCAGGCTCCTCTGCCCATGGGATTCTCCAGGCAAGAATACTGGAGTGGGTTGCCATTTCCTTCTCCAGTTTTAGGGGGTAGGAACATTTAAGTCAAAATTGTGACGGTTCACACAAATTAGCAACAATACTTATGGAGAAAACAACTAACTAGGAAATAAAATTACAGTCCAGGTAATGTGACTTTTACCTCAGTGTCTTGCTATGCTAAGCTCACTTATTTTTAAAAACTTCTCTTAATGAAGTCATCTATTTGTCTGTCCCTGAATAAATAACAATGTTAGGAACATGAGCAGGTCTTTATTTGATTTTCAGAATGAATTTCTAGAGGCCTGACAGAAGACTCAGCTATAATTATTTAAAATTACAGATATATAAGGTGAAAAAAACCTTTAGTAAATCTATACTGGTTTGAGGTCACATCTTGGAAGTAAATTCAGGTGTTTATTTAAAACATTTCCTCATATAATCTTTTTTTTTCTAATTCTTTAGTGCAGTAGTTTAATTTTATGGAATTCTATTTACATTTTTCTTTTGTTAAGAAATGCTATATTATTGGCTATAAAATTAAGTCATGACTATAATAGAAAACATGGCAAGATACAAACCAATATAAAAAACAAAGAACTATATTTAACATCCACCTGGATATGACAGCTTCAAACAGTTTTTGTCTATCACCTACTATTATCAACTGACATCATTTATTCTCTGTGCATCCAGAGTTGTATCATGTTTATCATCATGTCTCCAACACTACCAGTTTCAGGTGGATAGTAGAAGCTCAAAAATGTATTTTGAATAGAAAATAATGGAGTTCATTCCCTTGTTTCTTTCTACCATCATACTTACAAATCATCAGCACCATCCACCTCTGCAGCGACTCATCTCATATTATCAGACAATTCTTTCGTATGGATACATTGAATATTATCCAAATAATCCTCTCATTTTAATTACTTAGATGGAGTCCAATCATTTGCATGGGATCTTAACTGACCAGGAATGCAACCCATGCCCCCTTCAGTGGAAGGGCAGAGTCCCAACCACTGCACTGCCTGGGAATTCCCCAGGAATTCTTTGTTCTTGAACCAACATTATTGTCTTTTGTAAGAGAAGCTGAGTCATTTGCAGTAACTAAAACAGTCACAAAGCCCATAATAAGTGTGTGTCAGCTGGCTTATCTGTTGTGATCTCAATTCATAAGTGTTTCAAAGTAGGAAAAACTGTGCTTCCAAGAATCATTTCTCCTGTGTTGTCTCAAGTTTAGAGTTTACCAATAAATGGACAACAGACCAGAGGCTGGTTTCCATTTGGAAATCTATGGAGTGGGAATGTGACTGACCATTTGCCTTGGGCATCAGGGATACTGGAACATTTGTTATTAACTTTCAGTGTGTTTCAGAATCACCGGGAGGGCTACAAAAGCAGATTGCCAAGCATACCCCCCAGAGTCTCCAATTCAGCAGACTTGGGGTGGGTTCTGAGAGCATGTATTTTTAACAGATTCTCAGGTAATGCTGTTGCTGCTGGTCCTGAGATTGCATATTAAGAACCTCTGTTCTTGAAGGACCAGAGCTTAGTTCTTTCAGAATGGCAGGGGGGGAAGTAAAGAAAATAAAACCTTCCCAAGTCTATTTCTGTGAGTAGTTTTTTACAGGAACTTTATAGAGTCAGCATTTTCTCCATGCAACAATAATTATTTGAGCTATTTCACTTGTCTTTATATCTCTAAATAGGTGGCAAATACTTGGACCATCAGTCTGATGGCTGTCTTTTGCTTTTTTCCTTCCTTGAGGAAGCTTTAGTGATCATGTGGATAAACTAACACTGCTGAATCAGATGATCTCCATATCTACTGGGCCACTGGTCTGTGACAGAGACTGCTTTTTTCCCTACTACCTTGTTCCAACCATCAGATGGTTAGCTTATCACTGATGCTTAACACTTTAAATGATCCACCTGTCAAGTAGGGCTATTAATCTTCATGGCTTAAGAGAGGATTCCAGACATCAAAAAGTAGGAGAAACATCTGATCACTGAAACTACAGCACAACACTTTTCACTTCTGCATTTTGGCCATTTCATTGGCTTATAGAACAGAACTGCTTAGTTCAGAGTGTGGGAGGGTAAATTTTAGCGACATTCATTGGAAGGACTGATGCTGAAGCTCCAATACTTTGGCCACCTGATGTGAAGAGCCAACTCATTAGAAAAGATCCTGATGCTGGGAAAGATTGAAGGTGGGAGGAGAAGGGGATGATGGAGGATGAGATGATTGGATGGCATCACTGACTCGATGGACATGAATTTGAGCAAGCTCCAGGAGTTGGTGATGGACAGGGAAGCCTGGCGTGTTACAGTCCACGGGGTCACAAAGAATCAGGCATGACTGAGTGACTGAAATGATCAAGACTACAAAGTATTCATTTGCAAGAGCAACTGCCTTTCAGCAGATCTTTCTCTGACATTTTATATTGCAAAACTACTCACAAAACTTTTTTTTTTTTAATGTCACTTTCCCATTAAGAAGACTACAATGTCATTCCTATTGTCCTCTGGATCAAAGTGAATTTTTCTGTTATTATTCTGCCAAATTAGGATTTGGTGTTGGAATGGGTATCTCATTTCAGTCATCAATACCAGCTACTTCTACAGTGACTCATAACACTTAATAACACAAAACAGATATTTGTGCTTATTTTTAGTCCAATCTTTATCTTTTGAAGCATGTGGTATTATACAAAAATGATCATTTGTTTTACTTATGGCATATCTTAGGGAAGGAGGAGGAGAAGCCCACAGAGGATGAGATGGTTGGATGGCATCACTGACTCAATGAACAAGAGTTTGAGCAAACTCTGGGAGATAGTGAAGGGCAAGAAAGCCTGGTGTGCTGCAGTCCATGGGGTCACAATGAGTTGGACATGACTCAGTGACTGAACAACAATACCAATCTCCTGCAGAGAATAAAGAGATAGTTACCTATATAAATGAATCAAAAATCTTTGTACTTTCTGGTTAAAACTCACCTGTTTTAGGTATGACTTTGCCAAGAAAATATATAAAGTACCCTTTATAATATCATATGTAATCATATGCTCCATACTCTGGGAGGGCCAGTGCATGAAAAGGAAAACTGTGTTGGCAACTGTGAAATTTTGTTGGACAAAAATCCTCAGAGAAGTAAATCATAGGTTTCTAATTCAGATCTTTTAATCAAGTAAGTTTTACTTTCTGTATCTTCATGCTCTGTACTTTTTTAATGTAAATTCACATTAGGCACTTGCCCTGAAAGTGAGGTTAAGTCACAGTCATCCTGTGTTTCCAGGCCTAAGAATTACTGCAGGTCACTGGTATGACCAAGATAGAAAATCATCATAGCTTTGCTTTTAAAAAATGTAAACAGGTCACAGTAGTAGTGAGTTATTAGCATCTGGCAGATTCCCTGGAGGCATCGGAAGAGTGTCTGAGTATGAGTGGCCTGAGGGACAGCAGCTGAATCAGGAAACCGTGGGTACCAGCTTCCACGCTCCAGTAAACCAGTGTTGAGATTGTCGGGTCGGGACAAGTCTCCCTGGGAGAGGCTCTCTGGCATGCACTGCATCTGCTACCATGCAACCATAACCAATATATTTAATTCAAAGGGAAAGCAATAATAATTGTGATACACACTTGGTGCCAATTATTTGAGTTTATTGAGAGTTTAGGTCAACTTCTATTTCTATCATATCCTTCTTAAAATTTGAGTTGATTCTTTCTTAGAATGTTTCAAAACACCATCCTCATAAGAATGACCTTTCTGATACAATGTTTAATTGGGCAAGCCCTTTATGTTGTCCCATCACAAGTTACTCACAGCTCTGGAGTCAGATATCTGGGGATAGAGACCTCTGTATTGCTGTTTACTAAGCTCTCTGGCCTTAGACAAATAACTTAAATCTCCTGATTTGTGTCTTTAGCGTACAGTATTTGGAGGATAAGATGAGGTAATGAAGGAATCACACACAGCAGGTACCTAATGCAAGTCAGGTACTATGTAAATATAGCCAGTATTATTAGATCACAATAAATCTTTTTATCTAAACCTGTGTAAGGTTATATACATGAGATCGATGAACGTATCTTTCTCATTGAGCAGTTGTTTACACAATAAAGTTGCTTTGGTTAGAAGAAATTATCTCTGATTAGCATGTAGATGAAACTGCAGATATAAAACTTTGGTATCAGTTATGTATTCTCTAAGATAGTTTTTTTCATAATTCCTGATAGCAGAAAGAGCTAAGAACACATGTTTTTCAAGGGAAAGAAATATCTTGAAACTGTCTGCACAATGATTTGGTACATAGTTAAGCAAACTGTTTTTGCTTTAGTCATTTATCTAGTATAGAATTGTTGAGTGACTGTTAATGTGCTAGTCAAGCAAGCAAGTCATCGAGGGTAAAACCGTAGTCATTGCATGCTAATGCCTGTCCCCATGTACTTGTGTTCTGCTTCAAACCTTTTCCAAAGCGCTGTCCCCAGTTGAATATGACAACTCTAATTTCCACTAAAGCTGTGAGTTGTACATTGTCTGTTGTAATTGTCAGAAAGGCTTGACGTAGGATTTTTTTTAAAAGGAAATTGAATGAATGCTCTTATTTATGTGATAAATAAATCACCACTTATTCTCTGCTATTTTAAAAATGTAAATTGTATTTTCATAACAAGCATATTTAATAGGTATTATTATTCTTCTCATTTTATAGATTGGAAACTGAAACACTGAAAGTTTAAGTAAGGTTAAGTAACTTGCCAAAAGTCAAACAGCCAGAAGTGATAGGCACAAGATTCTAATCTGGGGAATTTGACTTGAGAGTTTGGGATCTGAACCATTCAGTTTGTTCAGGCAATGTTATTCTTGACTGTAGCACGAACTAAAAATGTTGGTGTGAGAAAGATGAATGACATCTGTTCAATGTCATGAGGGATTTCACCTTCATTTCTAGGATCCTGTCTTGTTCTGACTGTATATCCTCATTCTTTAGACAAGTACCATTGGTTGACACTGTGCTTATTTCTGCATTTCTTTTCCTTATGCCCCAAACAACCTCTATAGGAATATGTGAGATTTGCTTGAATGTTGACATGCATGACCTTTTCAACATTAGTTTTGACCTCGACTTCTAAGTTATTCCAAACTTTTCTTCTTTCGTCTTCCTTCTTAACAGCCCCGAAACAGCTTGTTTTCATTTGCATTATATGAAGAGACAGCTTGATATGCTGGGATATTAATAGCTAATACACAGGGATTTTTTTTTTACCTTATATTGTCACTAGAAAAGGTGCTAGATCCATATTATCTTATTTAATTCTCAAAATAATTCACTAAGTTTGGATTTGCTTTTATTCACATTTTATGAGATATAAAACCAAGACTTTTAAAACAGAAATGTAGGCCAAAACATTCAACAAAGTTTCTGGTGTGTAGAATGGAATATTGACATGTCAGAATTTGAGTACAAGTTCATGAGATGTCAAAGTCCAAACTCTTAACCAACGATGATACTTAAAAAGAAAGACCTGGCTCGACGCCTGAGTCCTAACCAGGCATTGCGTTCTTAAGCGAGTTACTCAGAGTACTTGCCCTTCAGTTTAGTGATCTTTAAAGTACAAAGCATTCCTTCATTAATTATACATTTATTCATCGTAACTCTATGCCAAAACCTATGGTATAAATAGACTGTACAAGGATGAATAAAATATCTTTCATTAATGACCTTGGAAAGTAATGGTAATATAGTGTTTACATCATAGAGTTATGTAAAGATTGAATAAATCAACAGATAAGCTCTTCAGAATAAAATCCATGTTATAATGATACATGCGCATGCATTATTAATGTATTGGTAAAGACTAAGGGTGGTAATAATGTGTGTGTATGTGTGAGGGTCTAAAATAGAAAAGAGCCTCTCTCTGTGTGTTTGCCTTCTAAGTATAGGGCAGAAATTCATGCCAAGGAGAATATTGTGAATGATACAGAAGGTCAGTTTTGAAAATGCTTTTCTTCATGGATGCTGCCATGAAGTCACCTACCTACAAAGAAATGATACTTTGTACTTCCCAACTATTAGTACATTTCACGGAGGATGTAGAGAGATAGGAGGAAATGTATGCCAGGTTGCATGCTGTGTAGTTTTAGTTTGCTAGTCAAATTTATAGCCTACACAAGTAACTAAGATTCTTAAGTGACTTAAATATTTTTATGACTTTTACAGTGTTAATAACGAGTTATGAATGATTAAGCATGCATTAAGGTAGCTATTTTGTGTTTGGAGACATGTTAGTAACTGAGGACCACTTACTAGATATTATAGCATCATTCACAAAGAATACTAAACATTTGACAAAATAAAGATATCTGAATCATCTCTTCAGAGACTTGAAATGATTATATTAAGAAGTGCTGCAGAGAAATCTAAGTTCCATGAGTGACTAATGAAATGAAAGGCTTCTTTGCATACAGATATTAATGTAAATATCATTTTCCTTAAGAAACATTCCACAAAATTATATCACTTATGTTAAATTTAGATAACTTTTGGCCTGTACTAACAAACCCTGTGGATGGAGGAGCCTGGAAGGCTGCAGTCCATGGGGTTGCTAAGAGTCGGACACGACTGAGCGACTTCACTTTCACTTTTCACTTGCATGCATTGGAGAAGGAAATGGCAACCCACTCCAGTGTTCTTGCCTGGAGAATCCCAGGGACAGAGAAGCCTGGTGGGCTGCCGTCTATGGGGTCACACAGAGTCGGACACGACTGAAGCGACTTAGCAGCAGTAGCAGCAACAATATCTAAATTGGCATTTCAAAACTGTCCTTAAAACTAACACTTTCTTTTTTTTTTTCCTTTTAAATATAAATTTATTTATTTTAATTGGAGGTTAATTACAATATTGTATTGGTTTTGCCATACATCAACAAGAATTCGCCACAGGTATACACGTGGCCCCCATCCCAAACCCCTCTCGCTCTTCCCTCCCTGTACCATCCCTCTGGGTTGTCCCAGTGCACCAGCCCCAAGCAACCAGTATCACGAATCGAACTTGGACTGGTGATTCGTTTCACCGAGGAAACCAGAATTGAAAGAGACACGTGTATCCCAATGTTCATCGCAGCACTGTTTATAATAGCCAGGACATGGAAGCAACCTAGATGTCCATTAGTAGATGAATGGATAAAACTAACACTTTCTATACTACCATAAGGCAGGTCACACAAGAAGTGCAAAGAAAGAATTGACATTTATTTTAAAAAATACCCATAGCTTTGATTTAAAACAATAAAACAATGGGTGACATTTTCCTCTGAGATCTGATTTATTTTTGGTTTGGTAGCTGATTCTATTACTACTTTCTATCATGTACTTGGTTTTGACCTTTGGACTTCAGTTCATTGTTTAATTACAGGACCTGGAATCTTCTGGGCTTTATCCTCAGCTTCTGCAGTTCCCTCCTCTCTTGACCTCACTAACTAACTCAGAGCTCCATTTTCTCATCTTGACTTTGAGTTGGAGAGATTAGCAACAGAAGCCCACCTCTCTCGGGCTTAGCATCTTTTCAATTATGCTGCTAGTGTGGTCCTGCCTAGTCCCACCTCCTTTCTAAACCTTCTGATTCTGGGTCCTGTCCAGTTGCATCAGTTTCTCTATTAGTTTCTCTGCATCTTAGTCCCTTTTTAAATGTGGTAAGGCAAGGCAATGTTTCTCAAACTTTATTTTGCCACTTGCATGATTTTTTGCTATTCAAGCTCCATTTATATTGTTGTTAAATGGTACACTATTTTTAAATTAAAAGAATTCACTTTTTTTCTTTACTTTTTAAAGACTCACACAGGTTTAAAAATCCTTAAATCCTTCATATCCGTCTGTTATATGGAAAAGAAATATCCCTTATCTTTAAAAAAGAGTGACTATAGAATGAAATTTAATGAAGACAAAAATCGTGGGGTTGAACTCTCTCCAGATACTGTTTCAGGTCTGAGGACTAGTCTCTGAGACTAGCAAGAGGCGGAGTGAAGTTATTGAGCTTAGTGACAGTAAACTGAGCTTTCTTTCCACAACCAGAAAGACTAAAAGATAATCAAGATCTGACTAAGGTGATAAATTGAGACAACAGTGCAGAGTTGCCCTGTTGTCAGTCACCACTAGCAAGTAAGCCAGGAAAGGGGCATGAGAATGCAATCAGCTCATGATGGGGGCAGGCAGGAGGCAGGGTGCAGGAGACTCGGGAGCAGGGCAGAAAGGTGCGGAAGAATTTAATTCTAAATTAAATCCTTCCCCTAATGCTGGTCCCCAGAAGCCACAGTGATGAGATGATGCTCCTTAGTTTCTGATATGGACAAAATATTAAAAAATTGTTCCATTTTAAGGGGAGAATGATTCCTAGTTTATGACTATGTATGATATATTTTATATAGGGTGTTCTGGCTAGCTTTCAGCATTTTTTTGTTTTTGCAATGCAACTTCATAAAATATAAAAATATATATTTTTAAAATATATATATTTTTTAAAATTATATTTTAAAAATATATTTATATACAAAATATAAAAATTCTTAAGGTAAGTCCTGGTCAAAAGGAAGGTTATGTGCCAACCATTTCCATGATTAATTGAAAAGTCTTCAAACTACAGAATGCTTGCCTTTGTGGTCTCTGAAGTTCATTTTAATTTATGTACCCTAAACTATGCTCAGGTTCAGTTATAGAATCCCTCAGTAAAAAGAGTTGCCAAAACTTTAAACTATTCAAAAGGAAGTCCTTCCAAGCTGAAATGCTACAAAGCCTGTCTTATAGGTGATGATATATTAAATAAAAGGTTACTTTAATAATATTTTTTTTGCCAGCACAGCTTCAATACCATATAAATGTTTCCTATTCAATTACCTGCTCACATTTTTCATCCTCACTGATTTTGCAGTGATCAGAATATTTCTCTTAAATCCCACCATGTTAATCCATCAGAGTGCTTTTTTCATTAGGTGATGAAGTTTCCCACCCAGAATATTACCAGGAAGGATGATTGCATCTCCTATTGTTCTGCCTCTAGACTGTTAACTTGTGAGGATATTTTTATTCCTCCAACCTCCTCTTATTTAGGAAATATAAGGGGTTTACTATGCAGAAGGGAAAATTGGAAACCAACTAGAATCAGACTCCTTAAATCCTTCAAAGGAAACTTTTCTTGGAAATCAGCCTCTTGCTGATTAATTATGGCTTACTTTATCACCTTTTCATTGATTATTCAATGCATTTAGTAACTGGAATGTTCATTTAATGCAGAGTTAAGCTCAAAATTAAAAAATAAAAATAAACAGTCCACATTGTGGTAGGCATCAGGACCTCAAGCAAAACAGATATCAAAAACTCCTCTAAGAAGGTGAATGGCTGAAAAGGATAAATAAAATCTCTTGAAAGACCGGACTCAACCAGACAGCCCCTTATACCAGAATGTAGGCAAATAACATTCATGTCTTTGATGTAACTTTCAAGTTGTTGGTTTCTTCTTTTGTTTATTAAAAGTTATCTTAATATTTAGATGACACAGAGTTAACTGATTTTCTAGCAACATCCACAAGGATCCATCAAAAGAAAGAATTGTAAACAACTGCAGCAGACTGCTATTCTGGACTGGCACCGAGATCAATGGCCTCTGTATTGAATTGAGAATAAATAAAAGAAAACTCTTTCCAAAAATCTTTTTTTTTTAATTTAATTTTATTTTTTAACTTTACAATATTGTATTGGTTTTGCCATATATCAACATGAATCCACCACAGGTATACACGTGTTCCCTATCCTGAACCCTCCTCCCTCCTCCCTCTCTGTACCATCCCTCTGGGTTTCTTTTTGCCTCCTAAGACTCCTGTAAGGGCTTCCCAGGTGGTGCTGGTGGTAAAGAACCTGTCTGCCAAAGCAGGAGAAGTAAGAGATGCAGGTTCCATCCCTGTGATGGGAAGATCCCTGGAGGACAGCATGGCAACCCACTCTAGTACTTCTGCCCGGAGAATCCCATGGACAGTTAAGCCTGGTGGGCTATAGTCCATACAGTCACAAAGAGTAAGACATGACTGAAGAGACTTGGCATGAATGTACACTATATGACAAATGTTCGTATAGTCAGAGCTATGGTTTTTGTAGTAGTCATGTGTGGATGTGAGAATTGGACTATAAAGAAAGTTGAGCACTGAAGAACTGATACTTTTGAACTGTGGTGTTTGAGAAAAATCTTAAGAGTCCCTTGGACTGCAAGGACATTAAACCAGTCAATCCTAAAGGAAATCAGTCTTGACTGTTCATTGGAAGGACTGATGCTGAAGCTCCAATACTTTGGCCACCTGACGCAGAGAGCTGACTCACTGGAAAGACCTTGATGATGGGAAAGATTGAGGGCAGGAGGAGAAGGGGATGATTGAGGATGAGGTGGTTAGATGGCATCACTGACTCGATGGACATGAGTTTGAGCAAACTCAGGGAGATAGTGAAGGACAGGGAAGCCTGGAGTGTTGCAGTCTGTGAGGTCACAAAGAATCGGACACTACAGAGCGACTGAAAATGGACGTGAATAAGAATATTTGCATCATTCCCTCTTTATTATATTATTGAAAGTTATACAGTTTGACCTTTGGACACACTGGGAGAGCACTTGATTGGGGGCATAATATGGTTTGAGCAATTTATTATTTTGAAAAAGTAAGAAAGTGGGAAGCATAAGGTCATAGGAAGTACTGCATCATCTATTTTCCAGTTTAGTTTAGACTAGTTCTGTTAATGGAACAGTTCTGCAAATAGTAGGTATTTACTAAGTTCTGTATCGGAAGGTCGACTATTGAAGAAAGGAGGCTTCTTTCTCTACAACAGTATGCTTTAGTTGAGAGAATGTATAAATAAAAGGTGATGTACTGCTGAGTAAGATGGTGACTCTATGCAAAGGAGGTTTTGAAAGGGAAAGTTCACCATGAGCTAAAACAGGCAGAGATACTTCCTTGGAAAAGTACCAGTTAAACAGACCCTGGAACACAGGCAGGGTTTTATAGGCAGGGGTTGTGTTTGGTTGAGAGGAACACAGAATGAGAAAATGAAAAAGAGCTAGGGGTCTAACAGTGGTTACAACTAGGCAGAGCAATTCTTGCTTTCTCAAGTCTGGATTTAATGCTTAAAGCCCTGCCTGAGTATGGAAGGAACGGAAAAAAAACTGAGCTTTAGACAGTTAATAAAAGACATTGTTCAATTTTATTCATTAGGTATACGTTCATTTGGTTAATAATTGTATATAGGTGGATATTCATGATTGGATGGATGAAACAGGACCAGGGATGGCCCCAAACTTTATGCTCAACATATAATGAATGGCCTATTGGAATATGGTACATTTGTTGCTCTGAGCCTCAGAGTCTCCTAAGACTTGGTAGGTCTTCTGGGAAATTCTACAAATCTTCCCCTCTGCCCTGGGTTTATTTATTTATTTTTCTTCTGGGGCTTCTTGCAATATTAGAAGCCATTGTATTGAGGGTACTCAAGAACTTGAAAAAGAACTGGATTGCAATTGCAGATATTTGATACAAGAGATTAAACACAAATACACAAATCAAACATAAGACTAAATAAGTGTGTACCAAGAGAACAACCAGTTCTCACAAGGCACATGCAAAATGCTGAGTTTGTTATAAAATACACACAAGGGCAAGCATGCCTTTTATGTTTAACACTGGGGATTATTAACAGGATAAAACTAGGGAGGAGTCCTCCTCCTGGGCCTTTAGGAAGCTTTTTCTGATTCCCAACATAAACCCTTAACCCTTCACCACCCCTCTCTCCCTTCAAAACCATCTTCTCTAGCATTTCTTCCACAGGTATTTCTTCATGACAATGTCACTATGAAATGATTTCATTTATTGTCTTTCTTTCATAGTAGAATAAAACTCCATGAAAGCAGAGACTTTGATTACCTTGGTTACTATACTTAGAATAGGGTCAGTCACATTATGGGTGTTAATAAATATTTGTTGAGTCACAAGAGACTGAGCCAGACCTGCCTGTGTGTGTCTGAGCGTTTCCCGTGGAGGCAAGGGTCAGTGGTGGCCTGCCGCAGGGACAGGACCCCTGGCAGGAGTCCTGGGATGTGTGGCATGTGGCCTAAGTCCTCTCGGAGGAGGTCACCATTAGCCTCACCATCATAGAGCCACCAGGAGGGCGATTCACAAACCAGACAACAATTATACCAAAGAGGTATAACTTTCCACACTGTTGTGAAAGTTCTAGGTCCCATAATAGGCTTCCCGACCTGGGAATCCAGCAAAGGGACTGAGAATCCCCAGGAGATCTGCCTTTGAAGGTCAGCAGGGTTTGATTACAGAACTTCCACAGGCCTGGGGAAAAAGAGACTCCTGCAGGGCACAAACAAAAACTTGTGTGCACCAGGACCTAGGAGAAAGGAGCCATGACCCCACAAGAGACTTGGCCAGACTTGCCTGGGAGTGTCTGGGAGTCTCCTGTGGAGGCGTGGGTCAACAATGGCCCGCTGTGCAGTCAGCGGCACTGGTGGCATATGTAGAGGAGGTCCCCATCACCTCCACCATAGCTTAGCCTGAGGCCAAAGTACAGGCAGGGAGCACAGCCCCACCCATCTGCAGAAAACTGAATTAAAGATTTACTGAGCATGGCTCTGCCCATCAGAGCAAAACCCAGGTTTCCTCACAGCCAGTCCTTCCCATCAGGAAGCTTGAATAAGCCTTTTATCCTTATTCATCAGAGGGCAGACAGAATGAAAACTACAATCACAGAAAACTAACCAAAATAATGACATGGATCATAGCTTTGTGTAACTCAATGAAACTATGAGCCATGCCATGTAGGGCCACCCAAGATGGATGAGTTATGGTGGAGAGTTCTGACAAAAAGTGATCCACTAGAGAAGGGAATGGCAAAACACTTTGGAACTATTGCCTTGAGAACCCCACGAACAGTATGAAGAGACAAAAGGATATGACACAGAAAGATGAACCCCCTAGGTCAGTTGGTGCCCAATATGCTACTAGAGAAAAACTGAGAAACAGTCTAAGAAGGAATGAAGAGTCTGAGCAAAACCATAAGTTATGCCCAGTTGTGGATGTGTCTGGTGATGAAAGTAAAGTTTGATGCTGTAAAGAGCAATATTGCATAGGAACCTAGAATGTTAATCTGTGAATCAAGGTAAATTGGAAGTGGTCAAGCAGGAGATGGCAAGAATAAACATCAACATTTTAGAAACCAGTGAACTAAAATGGATGGGAACGGGCAAATTTAATTCAGATGACCACTGTTTATCTACTACTGTGGGCAAGAATCAGTTAGATGAAACAGAGTAGCCCTCATAGCCAAAAAGAGAGTCTGAAATGCAATATTTGGGTGCAATCTCAAAAAAACGACAGAATGATCTCAAATCATTTCCAAGGCAAACTGTTTATTATCACAGTAATTCAAGTCTATGCCCCAACCACTAATGCTGAAGATGAAGATGAACAGTTCTATGAAGACCCACAAGTCCTTCTAGAACTATCATCAAAAAAAAAAAAAAAAGATGTCATTTTCATCAGAGGAGGCTGGAATGTGTAGGAAGTCAAGAGACACCTGGAGTAACAGACAAGTTTGGCCTTGAAGCACAAAATGAAGCAGGGCAAAGACCAACATAGTTTTGTCAAGAGAACACACTGGTCACAGCAAACATTTTTTTCCTAACAACACAAAAGGCAACTCTACATGGACATCACCAGAAGGTTAATACTAAAATCAGATTGATTACATTATTTGTAGCAGAAGATGGAGAAGCTTTATACAGTGACCAAAAAAAAAAAGACTGGAACTGACCGTGGCTCAGATCATGAACTCCTTATTGCAAATTTCAGACTTAAATTGAACAAAGTAGGAAAAAACCCTAGACCATTCAGGTATGACCTAAATCAAGTCCCTTATGATTATACAGTGGAGGTAACAAAAAGATTCCAGGGATTAGATCTGATAAGTGTGCCTGAAGAACTATGGACTGAGGTTTACAACATTGTACAGGGTACAGGAGGCAGTGATCAAAACCATTCAAGAAAAAGAAATGCAATAAGGCAAAATGTTTGTCTGAGGAGGCCTTACAAATAGCTCAGAAAAGATGAGAAGCCAAGGCCTGAGGAGAAAAGGAAAGATACCCATGTGAATGCAGAGTTCCAAAAATAGCAAGGAGAGAGAAGAAAATTTTCTTAAGTTAACAGTGCAAAGCAATAGAGGAAAACAGCAGAATGGGAAAGACTAGAGATGTCTTCAAGAAAATTAGAGATACCAAGGGAACATTTCATTCAGAGATGGGCACAATAAAGGACAAAAACAGTAAAGACCTAACAGAAGCAGAAGATATTAAGAGGAGGTGGGAAGAATATACAAAAGAACTGTTAAAAAAAAAAAAAAAAAGTCTTAATGACCCAGATAACCACGATGGTGTGATCACTCACTTAGAAACCACACATCCTGGAGTGTGAAGTCAAGTGGACTGTAGTAAGCATTACGATAAACAAAGCTAGTGGAGATGATGGAACTCCAGCTGAGCTATTTCAAATCCTAAAAGATGATGCTGTGAAAGTGCTGCACTCAATATGTCAAAAAATTTGGAAAACTCAGCAGTGGCCACAGGATTAGAAAAGGTCAGTTTTCATTCTGATCCAAAGAAAGGCAATGCCAAAGAATTTTCAAACTACTGAACAACTGCACTCATTTCACATGCTAGCAAGGTAATACTCAAAGTCCTTCAAGCTAAGTTTAAACACTATGTGAATTGATAACTTCCAGATGTACAAGATGGATTCATAAAAGGCAGAGGAACCAGAGATCAAATTGCCAACATCCATTGGATCATAGAAATAGCAAGAGAGTTCCAGAAAAAAAAAAAATCTACTTCTGCTTCGTTGATTATGCTTAAGCTTTTGACTGCATGGATCACAACAAACTGTGGAAAAGTCTTCAAGATACTGGGACACCAGACCATCTGGCCTGCCTCCTGTGAAACCTGTATGCAGGTCAGCAAGCAACAGAACCAGACATGGAACAATGGACTGATTTAATATAGAGAAAGAATCATGTGTAAGTTATATATCGTTACCTGCTTATTTAACTTACATGCAGAGTATATCATGCAAAATGCTCAAATGGATGAAGCTCAAGCTGGAATCAAGATTGCTGGGAGAATATCAATAATCTCAAATATGCAGATGACACCACCACTATGGCAGAAAGTGAAGAGGAACAAACAGCCTCTTGATGAAGGTTAAAGAAGATAGTGAAAAAGCCGGCTTAAAACTCAACATTCAAAAAATGAAGTTCATGGCATCGAGTCCCATCACTTCACGGGAAATATAAGGGGAAAAAG
This sequence comes from Bison bison bison, assembly GCF_000754665.1. Classification (NCBI taxonomy): domain Eukaryota; kingdom Metazoa; phylum Chordata; class Mammalia; order Artiodactyla; family Bovidae; genus Bison; species Bison bison. The sequence continues at coordinate 2,295,472 of NW_011494868.1, read as the reverse complement.
TGGAAATAGTGAGAGACTTTATTTTCTTGGGCTCCAAAATCACTGCAGAAGGTGACTGCAGTCATGAAATTAAAAGATGCTTGCTCCTTGGAAGAAAAGCTATTATCAACCTAGACAGTGTATTAAAAAACAGAGACATCACTTTGCCAACAAAGGTCCATCTAGTCAAAATTATGGTTTTTCCAGTAGTCATGTTTGGAAATGAGAGTTGGACCATAATGTAGGCAGAGTGCCAAAGAATTGATGCTTTTGAACTATGGTATTGGAAAAGACTCTTGAAAGTCCCCTGAACTGCAAGCACATCCAACCATTCAATCCTAGGGGAACTCAGCCCTGATTGTTCATTGGAAAGACTGATGCTGAAGCCCCATACTTTGGCCTCCTGATGGGAAAAGCCGACTTATTTGCAAAGACCCTGAAGCTGGGAAAGATTGAAGACAGGAGGAAAAGGGTCAACAGAGGGTGAGCTGGTTGGATGGCATCACCCACTTGATGGACCTGGGTTTGAGTAAACTCTGGATGACAGTCAAAGACAGTGAGGCCTGGCGTGTGCAGTCCAAAGGGTCAGAAAGAGTCGGACACAACTGAGTGACTGAACAGCAACAAAGAGTTTACATTTTTTCTTGATCTCTTCCTTTAGAAAGAATGTGGAACAATAACTGAATTAGTAGTAACAACTTCTTGATGGTTCTTTACCATGAAAGTGAGATAGAAAAATAAGTATAGAGGATAAAGACATAATCTATTTTGGAAAAATAAGGAAGATGATTGATGACAATAATAGACACAAAGGAACTGAACAGCATTAGAAAAGGGAAATTGATAGCTGCTCCTGCCCCATAGTAAGCACTCATTAAATGCATAAAGTCTTTACCATGTTTAACTTCAAAAGTTGTAGAGTGCCTTATAATGCCTGTCATAATATGTTAGATTCTTTTGCCCTTCATAAAAATCCTTAAAATGTTAGAATACAGTACCTAAGGATTTATTACAACATCTTCCCTAATACAGAGAACTGGTACTGTCTTATCTAGGGTACAAACTAATATGAAGGGACTTTACCAATCTCATTCACCAAGTTTTACAAGTACTGTAAAGATTATCTGTGGTGGGCTACAGTTCATGGGGTTGCAAAGTCAGACACGAGTGAGCAACTAAACCACCAAAGATTATCTGACACAATGAAGGTCTTGATTTTGGTCAAATTAATAACAACAACAACAAAAAAACATTAGTTATTCAGACTGTACACTTTGGTGCAGTTATGACATGAAATCTCCCAGTAGTTTAGGGAAAAGAGTCTAATAAATTAATTATATAATATTCTCCACATGCAAAAACTACATGATTTAGTTGGTTTTAGAACAGCATATTAAAAAGCAGAGACATTACTTTGCCAACAAAGGTCCATCTAATCAAGGCTATGGTTTTTCCAGTGGTCATGTATGGATGTGAGAGTTGAACTGTGAAGAAAGCTGAGCACCAAAGAATTGATGCTTTTGAACTGTGGTGTTGGAGAAGACTCTTGAGAGTCCCTTGGACTGCAAGGAGATCCAACCAGTCCATCCTAAAGGAGATCAGTCCTGGGTGTTCATTGGAAGGACTGATGCTAAAGCTGAAACTCCAATACTTTGGCCACCTCATGCGAAGAGTTGACTCATTGGAAAAGACCCTGAAGCTGGGAAAGATTGAGGGCAGGAGGAGAAGGGGAATGACAGAGGATGAGATGGTTGGATGTCATCATTGACTTGATGGACATCGATTTGGGTGGACTCCGGGAGTTGGTGATGGACAGGGAGGCCTGGTGTGCTGAGGTTCATGGGGTCACAAAGAATCAGACACGACTGAGCATCTTAACTGAACTGAACTAAAACAGCATTATCACCATTTTAAAGGTAGACCTTGAGAACATCATGGAATCATGGAGATAATAAGATTAATTAGTTAGATTTGACCTGACTTTCAATCAGTGACTTTGAGATAAATTATTTCCAGGTAAAAAATTAGCTTAAACAACTTTATGGTGACTTAATTTTTTTTAGGTGATTGTTTTTATTTTCCTCACTTTCATTGCCAACTTTAGACTCTGGACAAAAATCTCAAAATTTACAACTGAAATTTTACAGGAAGGCTTAATATTACAAGGTTTATTGCTCAGTTTGTGAGATTTAAGAGTTGTGGACAGTTTGGATTAGGTTCTGCTAGAAAAGCATCAGTGAAAAAAAAAATCAAATAATTTTTTAAAGAAAAAAGCGACTTTTCTCCTATCAATAAAACTTCTAAAAGTCAGTACCTATGACTTTGTCTTCAAAAACAGACATTAAAAATGGCAGATATAGGGCCTGTTCAGGCAAAGACTGCAAACAGAAGATAGAGGAAATTGGCTGAAAGAGGAATGTTTCTCCAGTAGAACCGGCAATGAAACTGACCAGGCCCAGGGTAATGGTCCATACAGCTAAGATTTGTGTGCAGTGGGAGGGTCTCAGGAAACTAAAGAAAGGTTTAGAAAAAAGCAGGATTGGGCAGGGGAAGTTGAAGTGCAAAGCTATTGAAAAGGAGGCCTCAGACAATCCTATTGGGAGTTCCCAACCTGGCAGAACCCTTTAAGACTTGTTCCAGTTTGAGGTCAAGGCCCAGTCCCTTATTTGGCTGCATGAGGCAGCTATGAGATTAGGACTACCTTCTCAGGGGACATCACAGTGGGTCTGCCTGAAGATAAGACCTGAAGAGGGACTCAGTTCTAAGAGCCATCAGCTGCACCACCATCAGCTAAGGCAATAAACAACTTAGTTTTGGTAGAGAATCTGGGTCACATATCACAGGATCCAGGCAGAGAATATTATGTTATTGAAAATGATAGCACTTAAAAAAACCTTTTGATTTTATTCAGGAAGCTCTAGTACACATAAAAAACACATGATGAAATAATAACATGCTGCCATTAAAAAAAAGAAGAAGAAGAAGAAAGAAAGAAAGAAAGGAAAGAGAAAGCACAACACAGAGAAAAGGAATTGCCTCGGTGTGAGATTCTTGAGATAAAGGGCCCTGCCTAGATAGTTCACCACTTAAGAGTATTTGAAAATATTCTGACACATACACGTGTTCAAAACTTACCGTTTCACATAATCAATGCATTCATTATTCTTAGGCTGTTTTAAAATCAACATAAACAGTTTTCCATGAAAACAATAGGTGGAAAAAAACTCCTTTGATTGCTTGGTTGACACTCTTGTAGCCTCCTTTCTGTAATGAACTACTTTTTTTTCCTGTTAAAAGCAACCCAACCAACACAGCTGGCTCAGCAGTGGTCTTCTCAAAAAAGAAAGGAAAGAATCATCTAAAGGGATCATTGTGGATTTTCTTTAGGTTCACGTTAACTTGCCCACTGCTCTGAGCAGAGTTTGGTTTCAAACTTGGGCTCAGTCACTTGAGAGCTCTGTGACCAAAAGCTAGCTTCTCAACCTATCTCAGTCTCAGTTACCAGATTTCAAAAGTGGAATGTTAGTACAAAGTTGCAGGCTTGTTGTGAACTTTTAATTAAAGCTGTTTTGCAGAGCTAAAAGGATACTTGGGAAATTTTGTTAATAATTCTATTGAAGTGGGAAATTTCTTTACACAAAGCACAGAACCTAGAAATCACAAAGGACAACTTTGTGTGTGGTATCTTTTTTAGCCTTGCAGAGACATTCAATTTATAAAACAAAAAAATATTTGTAACAATTAACAGAAGGCTGATATTTTAAATACATCAAAGCATTCTAGGCTTCCCCAGTGGCTCAGTGGTAAAGAATCCACTTGCAATGCAGGATATCCAGGCTCGACACCTAGGTTGGGAAGATCCTCTGGAGGAGGAAATGGCAACCCACTGCAGTATTCTTGCCTGGAGAATCCCATGGACAGAAGAGCCTACAGTCCATAACTTCACAAAGAATTGGACACGACTGACCATACACACACACACATGCAGCATTTCATGAAATACTGAGGATAAGGCCAAGAACCCAATTGAAAGTTGAGTAAAGGACATACAGATGTAGTTCCAAGAAAACAAAATATAAATGATTCATAAATATGTGGCAAAGATTCAGTCTAGTGTCTCATTTAAAGATAAAATTTGCAATAATGATACAAGTTTTCGCTTTTCAAAAAGCAAAATGTAAAAAAAAGAAAGAGGAGGGACAGCATACACTGCCTTGTTGAAGGTCCAGCTATTCATGTTCATGGCTAGTAGAAGTGTAAATTAGTGTGATCTCATTGGAGAATAACTTGGAAATAGGTATTAAAATAAAGATAAACATTTTTTGACTCAGAAATTTAATCTCTAGGAATGTGTATTATTGATAAACTTATTCCTATATAAATATTTGTTGCAATATTATTTGCAGCAGGAAAAGACCAAAACAAACCTGTATTTATCTTAGGAAGACATTTGTTCAATAACAATATATGTATATACTCACAGCACTTATATATATATGTTTTCAGGACATAAATTTGTATATATATACAAATTTATGTTCTGAAAACATATAAATACTTTGATAAACTTTATTTATATATAAACATATATATACACACACATATATGTTTGCATATGTGTATATATACACATATATAAATTTATGTTTCGAAAACAGTAAGTAACTTATTGTACATGTTCCTGTGGAAAGAATTTAAAATTAAATAAGAAATAAAAGCAACATATGGAAGACTGTAATATACTTCCAGTTACATAATTATATAAGAATATGCATATTTGTAGATAAACTATATTGAAAAGAAAAGAAATTGGAGGCTTATTTGCAAATATTCACCTCAAAGAGGAGACCGGGGGCTTGGGATGAGAAACAGAGATACTTTTTCATTGTATACACTTTATACAGCTTGATTTGCAAACTATACATGTATTGTTTTTTTAATATAAATTTATTTATTTTAATTGGAGGTTAATTACAATATTATATTGGTTATGTTCTTAAATTTCAATTACAGCAACTCAAAATGAAAACTTTAGAGAGCACTTATCTAGTCTATTTCATTTAGTGCTATATGCTTACTACCTGAATCTCAGTCTGGCACATAGTAAACATTCAATATTGCTGCATTAATCCACATTGGAAAATTACATAGGAAATTTAGGATTCCCCCTTTATACCTCCAGCCCAGATTCTTCTCTTGAGCTTTCAAAAAGCATTTCAACTGTGCTTTTGGAACCGCTACCTAAGTGTGCCATAGTTACCGCATTCTCAGCTCACTCAAGACCTTGGGTCCACAGTCACCTCTCCTCTAATATCTCCTGATCTCTTCAACTCTATCTCACTTAATGGTATGACCACCCACTGAAAACAGAAGCCAAGATTTTGATTCCTTTTTATCACTGTTACTGACATTGATTTAATTCACTTAAGCTGGTGCAATCGAATCTTTCCCCTCTTCTTTTGCATTATAGATTTATGTAGCCAGAGAAGGATTGCTAAAGCATAATTATCATCATATAATTCCTGAGTTTACAACTCTTTCATGATCTCCCACTAACTGCAAGATAAAGGCCCAACTATTACCTACGGCCTATGTGGTGCTTCGTGTTTGAGATCCTTCCCGACTGCAGCTTTACCTATGGGCACTCTCACAGATACTGTCCTACTTGTATTCTTCTGGTCACATGCTGTTTCACACTTATATACCTGTAACGCTCTCTCAACAGCCTCAGATATGGAGATGATACAACTCTAATGGCAGAAAGTGAAGAGGAACGGAGGAGTCTATTGATGAAGGTGAAAAGGGGAAGTGAAAAAGCTGGCATCAAACTCAACATTCAAAAAATTAAGATCATCACATCTGATCCCATCACACATGGCAATTAAATGGAGAAAACATAGAAGCAGTGATGGATTTTCTTGGGCTCCAAAATCACTCTGGACAGTGATCCAGAAGACGCTTGATCCTTGGAAAGGAAGCTATGACAAACCTAGACAGCATGTTAAAAAGTAGAGACATCATTTTGCCGACAAAGGCCTGCATAGTCAAACCTGTGGTTTTTCCACTAGTCATATACAGATGTGAAAGTTGAACCATAAAGAAGGTTGAATGCTGAAGATTGATGCTTTCCAATTGTGGCACTGAAGAGGATTCTTGACAGTCCCTTGGATTGCAAGGAGTTCAGAGCAGTCCATCCTAAAGGAAATCAGTCCTGAATATTCATTGGAAGGACTGATGCTAAAGCTGAAGCTCCAATACTTTGGCCACTTGATGCAAAGAAGAACTGACTCATCAAAAAATACCCTGATGCTCAGCTTCCCTGGTGGCTCAGGGGTAAAGAATTTGCCTGCAATATAGGAGATGCAGGTTCAATCCCTGGGTCAGAAAGATTCCCTGGAGAAGGAAATGGAAACCCACTCCAGTATTCTTGCCTGGGAAATCGCACGGACAGAGGAGCCTGGTGGGCTACAGTCCATGGGGTTGCAAATGTGTCAGACACAGCTGAGTCATTAAACAACAAATAACAACTGATGCTGGGAAAGACTGAGGGCAGGAGGAGAAGGGGTTGAAAGAGGATGACATGGTTGGATGACTCAATGTACTTGAGTTTAAGGTAACTCTGGGAGATAATGAATGACAGGGAAGCCAGGCATGGTCTATGGGGCTACAAAGAGTTGAACATGACTTAGTAAGTGAATAGCAACAATAGTATGCCTGTAGACACACTTCTCTCCGGCTAAATTACCCACTCCCTGTTTTATCCTAAAAAATACTATCTCAACCCTTAATGTACAGCAGAGGTGTCCTTTGAGAGGCCGTTAGTTAGACTATCTGTTCTCACATTTTCAAGTGGGCTTCTATAAATATATGTACAAAATAATCAGGTAATTCTCTGCCTGTCTGGTTCTTCACTAGACTATCATTTAGAGGGTTAACTAGTCCTGAGCTAAAAGCAAATAGGGAGACTACTGTAGGTGAACATTAGGCAGGCAAAATTGGAACGGATGGAATATGTGTTATAATTTACAGAAAGGAGTTAAAAATTTATTATCTACTATATGCAAGTCTTTGTGACTTTCCTAAAACCTTCCCCAATTTTTGTTAATAGTATCTTTGTTGCTGCTAAGTTGCTAAGTCACTTCAGTCATGTCCGACTCTGTGCGACCCCATAGATGGCAGCCCACCAGGCTCCCCCGTCCCTGGGATTCTCCAGGCAAGAACACTGGAGTGGGTTTCAATTTCCTTCTCCAATGAATGAGAGTGAAAAGGGAAAGTGAAGTTGCTCAGTCGTGTCTGACCCTCAGCGACCCCATGGACTGCAGCCTTCTAGGCTCCTCCGTCCATGGGATTTTCCAGTTAAATTACCCAACTTTGATGGAGCCATCTATTCTCTGCCTGCGCTGTGACTGATATGCAGTCTCACTCCTAGTTGGTGATTATGAGTTCATACTGCTAAACTCTGTTAAATTACTAATGTGTTTTCTCTAATTGATCTTATTAAAAAGAAAGTATTTGTGAGTGTTCTCACAGTTACTTTGTTTTGTATGACAGATTTTGTAAGAACTAGTTTATAAGTCAATTTTGGTACTTCTAAGGACAGTTTTGTAAAAAGTTGTTACTGATATTCTGGCATATAGGTTTAACCTTATCGAGGAACTGTCTCATCTTTCCTCTCACTTTTTACAGTCTCTGTCCTTTGTTCTTATCCTCAAAACCCACATCTTTATGTATCTTTATAAGAACAGACTTAATTATTCATCAATTTATTCACTTAAAACTATTTCCCCCATCTAATTTACATTATTGGCTATAAGCGCTAAGTTCCTTTATCAGAATTCAGTCTCCTTTGTGTAAATCCAGTATCAAGAAAATTCTAAAAAGCAATTCATTCAAATTCAGTATTTCTGTTAATGATCTGCTAATATTCGATAAGAATTATTGATATAGAAATGGAGGACTTTTTAAATTTACATTGATTACCAATCAAGCTATAATTACAAAACAAATTTTAATCAAAGAATTTTTATTGTTCCTGTTAATTCTAGGTGAGAATAACTGTTTGATTTTGTGGTTTATTGACTCAATAATGTTGAAATATGGAAAACTAATGCTAAAATAATAAACAGTTTAAGTTAGCAAAAATAGAACTAAAAAAGAGGAACTATTCTATGCAATAAAGAGAATTAGATTTGTTTCTTTAATGGAAGAAAATTAATATCAGTTGAGCACATTAACTAGATATTGTTTAGTATTTTCATGTAGCATTTCATTTAATCAGCAGAGCAATTTTCTGAGAAAGTATTACTATTTTGCTTTTGTTGTTGATGGAAAGAATCATGGCTCAGAGAGATGTTGAATCTTGACAACAACCATATTCAGCAGGTCAGTACTCAAATCTCAGACCCTACATGTATTTGTTACCATAACTATCTGCTATAACAACTCCCAGATCCTGATTTTCCCTTTAAAAAAAAAACAAAAAATGCTGGGCTATTTCTCTTTATCAACTTGTCTAGCTATTTGAAGTAGCTATGTATGTACGTAAGAATGAATGTATGGAAAACTGTCTGAAATGGTATTTATCTATTGTTAATCATGGATAGCTTATATAGTAGGTTTCAAATGACTTTTAAAATATTGTTCTTTATTCTGGTTAATACTGATTCTTTAAAAAAATGAGCATGCATTTCTTTTACAATTTCTCAACCCCAAATAACTAAAGAACACACTGCTTCTATACATATTTAGAAGGTCCCATAAAAGCAGAGATATTACTTTGCCAACAAAGTTCTGTCTAGTCAAGGCTATGGTTTTTCCAGTGGTTATGTATGGATGTGAGAGTTGTCCTGTGAAGAAAGCTGAGCGCTGAAGAATTGATGCTTTTGAACTGTGGTGTTGGAGAAGACTCTTGAGAGTCCCTTGGACTGCACAGAGATCCAACCAGTCCATCCTAAAGGAGATCAGTCCTGGGTGTTCATTGGAAGGACTGATGCTAAAGCTGAAACTCCAATACTTTGGCCACCTCATGCGAAGAGTTGACTCATTGGAAAAGACT
>NW_011494868.1:2286142-2286338 GCF_000754665.1 Bison bison bison | reverse complement strand
GGCAGGCAGGTTCTTTACCACTACCACCAGCTGGGAATGCTACCAATAAATATATGGTTTAATGCACATTACAAAGCAGAGACATTACTTTGCCAACAAAGGTCCATCTAGTCAAGGCTATGGTTTCTCCAGTGGTCATGTACGGATGTGAGAGTTGGACTATAAAGAAAGCTGAGTGCCAAAGAATTGATGCTTT
>NW_011494868.1:2279327-2286042 GCF_000754665.1 Bison bison bison | reverse complement strand
TGACAGAAGATGAGATGGCTGGATGGCATCACTGACTCGATGGACATGAGTCTGAGTGAACTCCGGGAGTTGGTGATGGACAGGCAGGCCTGGCGTGCTGCGATTCATGGGGTCGCAAAGAGTCGGAAACAACTGAGCGACTGAACTGACTGACTGATACCGATGCTTCATCTTATGTAAAACTATGTTTGACCTGTCCTATTGTGGATTTTTTTTTCAGTTTTATTGACATATAATTGACATAAAACACTGTACTGTCCAAGTTTCCCAACAAGTAATTTGATATAAGCACACACTACAAAATGATCACCACAGTAAGTTTAGTTAACATCCATTGCTTCACAGATATAAACTTTTTTGTGATGATTATCTTTAAGATTTACTTGATTAGCAACTTTCAAATATATGATACACTGCTGTTAGCTGTAGTCACCATGCTATATATTAGTCTCCAGAACATATTTATCTTATAATAGAAGCTTTTATCTTTTGACTGCCTGCACCTATTTTCCCCAACCCTACCTTCCAGCTCTGGAGACAATCAATCTGTTTTCTGTGTCTGTAAGTTTGCTTCTATAGATTCCACATATAAATTAGATCATAGAGTATTTGTCTTTCTCTGATTATTTCACTAGCATAAAACCCTCAAGGAGATCATCCATGCTGTCACAGATTTCAGGATTCCCTTTTTTATGGCTAAATGATACTCCATTATTATTCACATCTTTTTACCAATTCATCCAATAGACATCCAACTGTCAATTGTCAAGATACAGTTGCTTCCATATCTCGGCTTTTGTAAACAATGCTATAATAAACATGGGGGTGCGTACATCTTTGTGAGTTTGTGTTTTTATTTTCTTTGCATAAATATGCAGAAGTGAATTATTGGATCACGATAGTTTTGTATTTAATTTTTTTGTGAGGAAGCTCCACACTGGTTTTTGTAGTGGCAGCACCAATTCACGTTCACACCGACAGTGCACAGGGGTTCTTTTCTACATCTCCTCACCAACACTGGTAGTATTTAAAACAAGAGCCAGTCTAACAAGTGGAGGTTCATATTTCACCCCCCTGCCGAGCAGTGATCTGAGCACTCATATATTTTGACCATCTGTATATATATTTTGAAAATGTATATTTAGATCCTCCACCTATTTTTAATCATTTTTTTGTTCTTGTTTTGTTTTGTTTTTTTGCTGTTGCTGTTGTTGAGTCGGATGGGTTCTTTATATATTTTGGATATTAACCCCTTGTCAGATATATGATTTACAAGTAATTTCTTTCATTCTATAGGTTGCTTTATCATTTTGTTGATGGTTTCGTTTGCTGTGTCAAAGGTCTTTAACTTGATGTAGTTCCTTTTTTTTTTTTTTTTGCTTTTGTTGTCTTTACTTTTGGTGTCAATGTCCAATCTTGGTAGTTTGACTACATTTTTCATCTTGTTTATACTGTGAGTACAACTGGGATGCGGTGAGAAAAAAACCAAGCTGCCGCCCATTCTATGCAATCATGCAAGATTCCCAAAAGGAGGCGGTGCTGAATTTATTAATAACACATGGCTGCATGGTCTCTTAGGACATCAACATCAGTTGGCAAAAATGGAGAGAGAGAGATAGAAGAGAAAGAATCACACGGGAAGTTTTATGGGCCAGGCTGACAGTGGTGCATGTCAAACCCATACACATCCTCTTGGCTAGAATTCAGTCATATGGTAATATTTAAATAAAAGAAGCCCTGAAGAATAAGTCTAGATATGTGCCCAGTGAAAAAGGGAAATGGATGCTGTGAACAGCTAATTGGTTTCTGCCATTAAAAAAAAAAATTTTTGGAGACCTTTACTAAAATTCATCTATAGTATCCTCTTATCCTCTTATAAGTTACCAACTTTACTGATAAACCATCAATTACATTAACATGTACTGAAGTAAGTGAAGTCCCTCAGTCGTGTCCAACTCTTTGCGACCCCACAAACTGTAGCCCACCAGGATCCTCCGTCCATGGGATTTTCCAGGCAAGAATGCTGGAGTGGGCTGCCATTTCCTTCTCCAGAGGATCTTCCTGACGCAGGGATCAAATCCGGGTCTCCCACATTGTAGGCAGACACTTTACCGTCTGAGCCACCTAAGTCAAAAGGACTGTATCAAAATTAGGGTTTTTAAGAGTTTCCATGACTGACTGCTTTATTTTTGGCGGCAGAGTCTCTCTAATGATATGGATCTGCTATTTATCATTGCGTTAACTTCCTGTGAGGATGCGATAATGACTAGCATCATTTCCAACTTTATCTATTACTTGTACTTTTTCAATAAATTCCATGTGAATACTATCTAGCAAACTCTGACCTATTTCTATCCCCAACCCTCAAGCCTAAGAATTTAATTTGCCTCAAGTATTTAAAAAAGTGAATCATTCTCCTAACCTATTTCAACAGCTTACTAGAATGAATACATTGGACAAAAATTATCTAAACCGCTGTCTTTTTCACACTCCTCAGTGTTTATCATGAAAATGGGATTACTACATATAAAAAACAAAAAAGGCACTTGGCAAAGTCCCCTTCAATGAAAACACCAACTTAGCCTCATTAAATAAATACACTTATCACATTTGTATTACAAACATCCATTTTATCACATGTGAAAAATATCAGGTATAAAAATAATAAATTTGCTGATCCTAGTAGGTTTAATAAAAATTTAAAGATATACTGGGGTATTTTCCATATAATATAAGTAATGATTTAACTTTTTGAAAGATTGAATTTTCAATCATGGCTAGAAAAGAAAATATTAATCAACAAATATTCTAGCATTCAGGTTTATGATTTGGGCTTAAGATCTGAAAATGGATCCTGAATTAAGCAGGTCTTAAGGAATTTGATTCAAAATTTCTGAGGTAGGTAAGGTTCTACAACATCTGGGGCTTTTTTTTTTTTTTTTTCTTGTATTAACTGACCAAGGTAAATATGTTTTAGCCAAACATCTGCTTGGTTAACCCCAGGATTGAATTGGTTTCATTTTAGAGTCATAATTTTCTAGTAGAAGATAGTAATGAATCAACCATAGAAAACTAACTACCTATTGTATTTAATTTCCTAATTCTTAGGAAGAAAATATATAATTCTTTTTACAACTTTCTGATCTTAAATACATGTTTTGCTTTATATCAGCTTGCTGTGGTCCACATGGTATAAATACTTATCTCAAAGTCCACTGAATCGAACCTGGGTCTCCCGCATTGCAGGCAGACGCTTTACCATCTGAGCTACCAGGGAAGCCCAAATATAAAAATACAATGTCCAAATCTTTGTACTTAAACTTGTAAAGTCTGCTTTGAACAATACAAAATACAACAGGCAAGTTACAACAACTACACAAATATCGGTTATCTCAGAGTTGAATATATGTGAAAATTTTACTTGGTTTACTTCATCCTAGAGAAACAGAAATGGCTTCCTCATGAACAGAATTGTTTTCATAATAGAGCATTCTGCACTTACGGTACAAGACCTTTCAGTCAGACTGAGCACATTGTTATTGACAATTGAATGGTGACTTTCAAAAGGACTAAAACTGAAGGTCATTTTTGCCTTTCTCATTTTCTAGTTCTTCACAAAAGTGCAGAAAACGTTGAGGCATTATTTTTTCCTACTATATGTATAGAAATTAAGCCAGAGAGCTAATGAGTTCATTGTCATATGAACTTCAAAGTTAAAGAAATTAGAGTATCCTCTCATTTTGTTTTTTTGCACTGACCAACACTAATAGAAAGGGCTTGACTGGTTTCTGAAAAGACATGAGTTTTTATAACTATCTAAACATATGTCACTAAACTATGACCCATGGGCCAGATATAGCCATCTACCTGTTTTTGTCTTAAGCAAATGGAACCATTTAAAAGCTTATTTAAAAGCTGCATTATAGTTTATCAAAAAGCATAACACCTTTTGTCTTTTTTTCATTCATAAAAAGAGGGTTCAGTGTAGGACATGGAAATATGTCTGTAAAATCAGAATGGGTATGGCACTGTGTGCCCAGGTGACATAATTAAGAATGAGTTTGCATTTTACAGAACTGTTCTGTGCTAAGTCTCTCGACATTAGTCTGGTAACTCACTCCTTATATATTCAACTTCTGAATGCCAATTCCTGAGGAAATGTATGGAGAAGAGGAGGTGAAAGGGCATAAAGATGACATCTGCAATGATGTCTAGAAAGAATGCAAACATATTCTCTAATATGAAAGTGAAGACATCCCAGGTGGTTATAATTACTTTTGATTTACAAAAAATTACTGATTTGGTATAAAGGATCTTCATTTTATGACTTGATACCCCTTCTTAGGGGAATACATAGTATATTTCATCTGCGAAACATGTATGAATTTTATAATAGTGTCAACAGTGATGCAGGAAGATGGTTAAGCAAAATCAAAAGAGATTACGCAAACATATAGGCATTGGAAAAAACTGCAAAGCTCATTACTTCTGTGGTTCTGTGATGTGGCTTAAATCTATTCATCCATCATTGAAACCTATAGAACTTCCAGCGTTAATTTAGGCTTGCTGACAGTTGTGTGGGAGGACTAGTGTCAAAAACACAGCCGTATACTTTGCACCCCTTAGTTAAATGTCACTCACATTTTCCAATATGAACCTTTTATTGACTGAGATTTCACCTCGGAGGTGAAGACTGGCAGTGCAGAATGCTTGGTTGTTTTGAATTGGTTATTTGTTTGATGCAGAGTCAAATAAATGTCCAAGTCAATCAAGAGATTTCCAAATGCCTTTGAATTTTCAGGGCATAAATAAAGCTTTACCTTTGAAAGGACAGCAAATTTAACTTCGTGTTACAAGACCTGCATCTATGTCACTAGAAGCACCATTTTTCAAATGGTTCCTAGGGAGAAGATTAAAAAAAGAAGTCAATCCTGGCCAACGTTCTGACGTCTTCTTTCCTCAGGGATTTAGAACAAAATTGTCGCCATTAGTTCAGTGTGAATTGATGCCTCTGGATATTTTTAGGAAAAAGAAACTTTAAAATAAGTGAGACATTATATCCATCCAAAAGAGCTACAGGCAAAAGGTGTTATGCTTTGTGACAAATTGTGATATGGCTTTTGAATAAGTGACTCTCAATTTTCTGTTATAACTCCTTTTGTTATTATATATGCTGGGAATTATGGGTAAGTTGTCCCTAAAGAACATTGCTTATCATATTAGTACGCATGATGCAGGTAAACAAGTGGCTCATCTTTACACTTTAAACATAAACTATCTTAAAAATTTTAAAGTCTAGAAAAAAATTCTGAAAAATTTGGCTTACACCATAACTTGTTACCATCAAAAAGTAGATGTGAAAACAGTGGGTACTTATTGGAAAATGTCTTTTGAATAATACATTCAAAATTGATACATTCAGAAATAAAATATAGGATTATTCAAAAACATGATTCTAATAAATATTATTTTATCTAGTTTATTTTGATAAAACTGCTTTCATAGGCTTTTTTATTTAATGCTTGGTAAATGATCCCCAGCTGAATTATGAAAGTCCAGCTCTAACTCCTGTTAGTCAACCAGGCAGAATGATGTTGTGAAGATGGTGACATCTATGAGAAGGAAGCTACTATTACTAGCAGAAACATCAACTAACCTGCTATTGAGGGCTTACTATATGCCTGACCCAGTTCTACATAAATACTTATTAATATCCCTAATGTAAATACTATGAATAACCACATTTCACAGATGACAACTTTGATATTTAGAAAAGCTAAGAAGTACTGCTAAGTTTACATACTAGAAAATCGTATGGATATAAAGAATGACATGATCTGGCTAATCCAACATCTCGCATAACATAATCAATATACACTTTACATGGATTTTAATAGTGATATGTTCTGGACTTATTGTAAAACCATATACCACCAAAATTACATTTATAATTATATATTTACTGATAGAAGAAGATCCATTAGAAAGAACAAGTTCCAGATTTATCATGCATACTAGTCATTAATATTTTGACTTTCCCTAATACAACTGAGTTTGTCTTTTGGAATTCCAAGAATGATAGAAGTCCCATGTATCTCTTATTAGCTTTGGGACATTAATTAATCTCTGAATAAGTTTTTTGTCTTTCAAGTAAGCATAATGAAAACATCCACATCATATTCTTATGAGAATTAAAGAAGAAATGTAATTAGAATGAGCCTGGTAAGGTATAAAGTGCATACAATTATATATTATTGTTAATAGACACAAAAATATCATATTCATAATTCTATATAACAGAAGTATGTGCTTAGTGGCTCAATGGTGTCTGACTCTCTGTGACTCCATGGACTATAGCCCACCAGGCTCCTCTGTCTATAGAATTTCCCAGGCAAGAACACTGGAGTGGGGTTGCCATTTCCTTCTTCAGGGGATCTTCCTGACCCAGGGATCAAAGTCATGTCTCTTGCATCTCCTGCATTGGCAGGTGGATACTTTACCACTACCACCAGCTGGGAATGCTACCAATAAATATATGGTTTAATGCATATTAAAAAGCAGAAACATTACTTTGCCAACAAAGGTCCGTCTAGTCAAGGCTATGGTTTTTCCAGTGGTCATGTATGGATGTGAGAGTTGGACTATAAAGAAAGCTGAGTGCCAAAGAATTGATGCTTTTGAACTGTGGTGTTGGAGAAGACTCTTGAGAGTCCCT
>NW_011494868.1:2278930-2279227 GCF_000754665.1 Bison bison bison | reverse complement strand
TTATTTTTAATCTTTACAATATTGTATTAGTTTTGCCAAATATCGAAATGAATCCGCCACAGGTATACCCCAATTGATACATTCAGAAATAAAATATAAGATTATTAAACAACATGATTCTAATAAATATTATTTTATCTAGTTTATTTTGATAAAACTGCTTTCATAGGCTTTTTTATTTAATGCTTGGTAAATGATCCCCAGTTGAATTATGAAAGTCCAGCTCTAACTCCTGTTAGTCAACCAGGCAGAATGATGTTGTGAAGATGGTGACATCTATGAGAAGGAAGCTACTAT
>NW_011494868.1:2270806-2278830 GCF_000754665.1 Bison bison bison | reverse complement strand
CAAAGAATTGATGCTTTTGACCTGTGGTGTTGGAGAAGACTCTTGAGAGTCCCTTGGACAAAAAGGAGATCCAACCAGTCCATCCTAAAGGAAATCAGTCCTGGGTGTTCATTGGAAGGACTGATGTTGAAGCTGAAACTCCAATACTTTGGCCACCTCTTGTGAAGAGCTGACTCATTGGAAAAGACCCTGATTCTGGGAAAGATTGAGGGCAGGAGGAGATGGGGATGACAGAGGATGGGATGGCTGGATGGCATCATTGACTCAATGGACATGGGTTTGGGTGGACTCTGGGAGTTGGTAATGGACAGGGAGGCCTGGTGTGCTGCAGTTCATGGGGTCGCAAAGAGTCGGACATGACTGAGCCACTGAAGTGAATGAAACAAACCTCCAGGCCATATATAAACCTAAAATATAGCATCAAATAAATAGCAGCCAGAAGAGAAATATTAAATAGCTGGGTCTAGAAAATTCTAGAACTTCTCTTTAATGAAGTGATAGATTTAGCAGGAAAAACAGAATTAAATATAATTTGAATAATACATTATTAGCCTGATAAAGATTATACATCTATAAAGATTACTACAAAACAATGCAAATAAAATATATTCTGAAAAATGGAAATGTAGCCGATGTTCTTGAATGGAACAACTCATAAATCTTTCATTTTCTCCCAGACTAATCCATATGTTTAATGAAATGTGTAAATTAATGTGCCTACCAAATTAAAACAGGCAACATTTATTTTTGCAGAGCTTGTGTATACGAAGGGAGTTCACCACCACCATCACTAGCCTTTAGCAGACTCAAAACGAAGGCAGGCAGAAAAGCGAGACAGCTTTATCAAGAGAAACTAAAGGCAGGCTAAACAGAAGTGGATTCCACTTGACTGGTTATGGGTACACATTTGGCCTTCTCAGGTTGGTCCTAAGTTAGAAGTGGGGACAGAATTAGGAAAGGTATCAGTTATTAATCAGGCCCTGGCTGTTAGAGCCTACCATTTCAGTAGTTATTATTTGTTTTTCTTGACTAGACAAAGTGGCCTGACTTCCCATAAGTCTCAGTTGTAGATTAACAGGCTGGCTTATTGGGCTGATTATTGTAGATAATGGCTTTGTTTCCTGGGCTGGTTATGGTAGTTTGAGTCAGAATTCTATTTTTATAAATGATCTGGACATTATTTTTATGTATAGTCTTTCACTATCATAATCAATGATTCCGGTGGATGTAGGGGGAAAGCTTAACGAATTCATTAAAAATTTTGTATTGAAGAATTAAGGACCATAGAAAGCTTATTTAACTTTGAAAATGGAGTAAAGAAAGATTCATGGTGAAATACATACTCAAATTCATATTAATAAAAAGTCACAACAGGACTTAAGTAAACAAGTAAGCCCTGTGCTGCAGTCTGTGGGGTCACAAAAAGTAGGACCTGGCTTAGCCCCTGAATGACAATGAACAAAACAAAGCTGGTAACTGATGGATGGACAAGCAAAGGGATTCCAGGCTGTTTGCATGTTCCCTCTGAGAGCCTTTCATGTTGCACATCATTGGGGTTAAGCTGGTGACTCACTCACAACAACATTATCAAAATAGTCCTTAGATCTCTGCAGAAAGAGATGGATTTTATGAGGAGCTTTTTTCTTTAAAAAAAAAAAAAAAAAAAAAGCTGGTGCACTGGGATGACCCTGAGGGATGGGATGGGGAAGGAGGTGGGAAGAGGGATTCAGGATGGAGAACACATGTACACCCATGGCTGACTCATGTCAACGTATGGCAGAAATCACTACACTATTGTAAAGTGATTAGCTTCCAATTAAAATAAATTAATTAATTTAAAAGAAAAAAAAACTTCCTTTTCTAGAAATTTAGGGAAAAAGATGCATTCATTACTGAGTTATTTAGAAATGAAATGCAGATTTTCAACAACTGCACCTGCTTCATTTTAACACTGTCTGCCAACATGCATGCCTCATTTCATCCCTAATCCCATCACTATCTATTAATAATTTGGACCAGACACTGTGTTGGGTGCTAAGATTATGAGTATGAATTTTTTTTAATCCTTTAGGAACTCACAGATGTAAATATTTTTCATGCACAATTAGAGCCAAAATTGTAAATAGAGGAAAAAGAGAAATCTCAGTACCAGGTGAAGTAAAGGGACTAAGTACACTGAATAAGACGTGCAAAAACACAAATTTGAAAGTTTGGTTTGTTTGGAATGTTGAGAATTTTTTTCTAGCAAGACGGTTAGTTAGGATGGAGTCAGAGGTGTTGTTAATGCAGGTGTAGCTGTGTTATAAATGGTTGGATATCATCCTCATGGATCTAGCCTTTCCTTGGAAGAAAAGCTATGACAAACCTAGAGAGCGTATTAAAAAGCAGAGACATACTTTGCCAACAAAGGTCCATATAGTCAAAGCTATGGTTTTCCCCAGTAGTCATGTATGGATGTGAGAGTTGGACAGTGAAGAAAGCTGAGCGCCAAAGAATTGATGCTTTTGACCTGTGGTGTTGGAGAAGACTCTTGAGAATTCCTTGGACTGCAAGGAGATCCAACCAGTCCATTCTAAAGGAAATGAGTCCTGAATATTCATTGAAAGGACTAATGCTGAAGCTCTAATACTTCGAGCACCTGATGTGAAGAACTGACTCATTTGAAAAGACCCTGATGCTGGGAAAGACTGAAAGCAGGAGGAGAAGGGGACGACAGAAGATGAAATGGTTGAATGGCATCACCGACTCGACGGATATGAGTTTGAGCAAGCTCTGGGAGTTGGTGATGAACAGGGAAGCCTGGCATGCTGCAGTCCATGGGGTCACAGAGTCAGACAAGACTGGGCAACTGAACAACCACCACCACCAGAAGAAAATGAAGGAAATATCTCAGGTTCTACACAGACTGTCAAGATCTATTCTGCATTTTGAACAATAACTCTGGCAATGAACATATAGGCTGAGAAGTATGGGCAAAGGGCCGAATAATAAGTACATTTCTAGAGAGAAAGAACAGACTCCTATCATTCCTTTGCTTACTCCAAATACTCATTAACACATTCCTTTTAAAACTGTGCATTCTGAAATCTATTCATCTCTCATAGCCACATTCCAAATTCTAAATATTTACCAAACCACCGTATTGAATATGAACATTGAATATTTTTTCTCTATTTGTCTATTATATATATAATAGGGGTTGTTCTTCTGACTCTCTTATTTGATATTTACATACATATATGTATATAGATTTGGTTCTGAAAAGTTCAATTAAGAATTAGGATCTTGTGTTTCTTGTACCAAACCATTTTACCCTGGGGCGTGTCAAGGAGAAAGTTAAAGGCCTGTGGCTCTATGGCAAATGGTTTTATTCCTCTTTGTCTAATTTCTGTCTTTTGCCTTAAAAAATAAACTGAGGGAGAAACAGGAAGAGGAAAAACACAGATCAACGGTTCAACATTTTGGAAGAATATCTTGAACCCTTGAAATCTGACAAAGTACACTGAAGTAGAAAAACTGAGATATTGTTTTTTTATGCATGTTAATTTTGTGGTCCTGGGAATCTTTTTTGTTTTTTAACATTCAAGTTCATCAAGTTTTTTTTAGTTTCTCTTTTTAGAAAGAATGTATATCATTTTTAGTTCTGTGTCCACCCCCACACTCAGCTCTTATTCAGATTTAGACTTGTTATTCAGATTTAGACTGATTTCTTGCCATACAATTTTTAAAAAACTAGTCTTGAATAATTATGGCATCAATAAGAATAAATATATGTATACTTTATAGGCACCATTCCAGGAACTTCTGGGTGCTGTTTATTTGACTGTTCAATATATCAGTATTACTAAATGATAAAGATACCATAGAGTAGACAGATTATGGTATAAAATACTGATCATTTACTGCCACAATTATTATGTGTTTTTATTGAAGTAAATTTATTTTAGAAATGTTGGGAAATTCACAAGATATAAAATTATTATGAATTATCTATACCTTCCTCTCTGGCAGTACCCTTTGTATAAATCATCCCTGTCATGGTTTTATATATTCATATATCTTACACAGTAAAATTTTATTCCACTTACCAATATCATGGACATTTTCTCATTTTCTTGAAAAACCTTTTAATATCATACTTCCATGGATACAAATTATTCTTTAATAATGGATGCTTTCATTTAAAAAACTTTATAGCATAGAGAGATTATGAAACTGAGCCTCAGGGCCAGATTGCCTGAGCTTTAATCACTGCTTTACCATTATTGACTTTTGAACTTGAGCAAATTCATTAATTTCTCACTTTCTCAGTTCCCATAAATGAAAATAAGGAGTAAAAACAATTCTACTTCATCGGCTTGTTCTTCTAATCAGATGGTTTTATATATATGTTGATTGATTTAATCAATGCCTTGAACATGATACATATTATTTAAAACACTAGATTGCATTATTGTCATTTATTTTTAAAACTCCATATTGTGAGACATTTATATTGTTTCCAACTTTATGGACTTTTGGATAATGATATGCTCAATAAATAAATCTGAATATAAATCTTTCTAAGACTACCATGGCCAAATGATCCTTGATTTTGATATACAATGCAAAATTGCCTTCTAGAAAAGTTATAAAATTTATCTACCATCTGTCAGCTTGAAAGATAATGCTTGATGAGCATTAAGAGGCCCCCAATTAAGTGGAATGCATTTTATTGGTGGGAAAATTAAATCTTTGTTTTACTGATTTATATATTTCACTTTTAAAATTGCCTATTTCTTTTTAAAGATTTATTTTTATAGTTTCAATATTCTGTAGATGATGATGCTTGTCTTATTACAAAATATCACTCATTATTTGGTTTATATTTGAATATCTTGGGTGGAAAATATCTTTTATGCTTTGTGCTTAAGCCTACTTCTTAACATTAACTTTGTGTTTTTCTCATTTACATGCTTTCCTGGCATGTTTGTGATCAGCATCTCACTTAGTTTCCCAGTGTTTTCTGTTTTAAATAACTTCCTGAAAGCACCATACATTTAGACTGTTTCTGTCCAGTCTGTCTTCTAATAGTGAAATTTAATCCATTCACATTTGTTGCTTTAATTAATATATTTGCTCTTTAATTGATCATCTTTTTGGTCTTAATATTGGATACCTCATTGTTTTCCCCATCCTCTTAATTTTGATAAATATAACTAATGCCTTCCTTTGTCTTTCAGAAATTACATCTGTTAGTATAATCAGTTCAGTTCAGTTGCTCAGTCATGTCCAACTCTTTGCGACCCCATGGACTGCCACAAGCCAGGTCTCCCTGTCCATCACCAACTCCCAGAGTTTACTCCAACTCATGTCCATTGAGTCGGTGATGCCATCCAGCCATCTCATCCTCTGTCATCCCCTTCTCCTCCTGACTGCAATCTTTCCCAGCATCAGGGTCTTTTCAAATGAGTCAGCTCTTCGCATTAGGTGGCCAAAGTATTGGAGTTTCAGCTTCAACATCAGTCCTTCCAATGTATATTCAGGACTGATTTTCTTTAGGATGGACTGGTTGGATCTCCTTTCTGTCCAAGGGACTCTCAAGAGTCTTCTCCAACACCACAGTTCAAAAGCATCATTCTTTGGTGCTCAGCTTTCTTTATAGTCCAACTCTCACATCCGTACACGACTACTGGAAAAACAATAGCTTTGACAAGACGGACCTTTGTTGGCAAAGTCATGTCTCTGCTTTTTAATATGCTGTCTAGGTTGCTCATATCTTGAATTCCAAGGAGCAAGCATCTTTTAATTTCATGGCTGCAGTCACCATCTGCAGTGATTTTGGAGCCCCCCCAAAATAAAAAGTCTCTCTATTCCCATTGTTTCCTTATCTATTTGCCACGAAGGGATGGGACTGGATGCTATGATAGTATATATATTTAGTAAAATGTTAGGTAGTATAATATATAGTTAGTATACATAATTAGATATTTAGTATAATGGCTATTATTAAATTTATTTTTATCTAATTTCAAAGCCAGTACTGAAACTATCAGTTTTCTGGTTCTCAGTCAGTTCAGTTCAGTTGCTCAGTCATGTCCGACTCTTTGCGACCCCAGGAATCGCAGCATGCCAGGCCTCCCTGTCCATCACCAACTCCCGGAGTTCATTGAGACTCATGTCCATCGAGTCAGTGATGCCATCCAGCCATCTCATCCTCTGTTGTCCCCTTCTCCTCCTGCCCTCAATCCCTTCCAGCATCAGAGTCTTTTCCAATGAGTCAACTCTTTGCATGTAGTGTGTGGCTAATTGGCTCAGTGGTAAAGAATCTGCCTGCAATGCAGGACACATGGATTTGATGCCTGGGTCAGGAAGATCCCCTGGAGGAGGAAATGGCAATCCACTCCAGTATTCTTGCCTGCACATTTCTATGGCCAGAGAGCCTGGTGAGTTACAGTCCAAAGGGTTGCAAAAAGTTGGACCAGACTGAGAGCAAGCCCTAAAAAAACCTTTACTAGAATTTCTTCAGTATGTCGATTAAAAATGTATACAAAATTGAAAACAATCTTTGCTAGGTAAGTGGAGTCTAGAATATTTGAGGAATGTCCACTACCTGTAAGTATAATCTTTCTGACACAGATGTTACTCCAGAGAAAGACTGCTAGAGAAAAGGGAAGCTGGAAGCATTATGTATCTCTTTCCATGTCTGACTGATACAAAAGCTAAGACCCTGAGTTACTGGGAAAAGCAGACAACATTTCATTGAAAATTGAAGAAAATATGATAGACATAAGCAGAGAGAGTGGTGTTTTTCTAGAAGAGAAAGAGCAGATAAAAATATATAAAAAAAGAAGTTATCTTTTATTTAAAAAAGAGAAAGAATAGATAAAAGGAAATTATCTTTTATTTAAAAAGGAAAAAGAAAAAAGAAAGAAAACCTAACGAACAGCCCAGGAACACAGAAGAGCAGCAGTACAGCTGTCATACTTCCAGGACCTGGGGTTTGATTGCTCTACATTAAAGAAGGGAATGTCAGATGAAGCACGGACATGCACAGTTTTATGTTACTCTTGACAAATTTTTACTCTGGAAGTGAAGTATAATATTAATAGTAGTCAATACTGACAATTACTAAAAGCTATCCATTCTCATGTATAAAACTAGCTTGAAAAAGCCACATTCCCAATTTATCAAGACAGAAACAATAAATTTTTTATTATAACACATTTTAAGCTATTTGGCCTCTCAGCTAAGGGGTAAATGTGTTCACTTGAAAAAAAATATTTATTATATTCTGGATCCAAAGTGAGCGAACAGAATATACTAAAAGCGAACATGTTAGCAAGGATCAGAACTCTGAACTTGAGGCAGTTTATAAATGTTCATAGGTACAAAAATACCTAGTTGGAGTGCTTTGTTGAGCTGGCATTCCAATCAATACAATATGTACAATATCAATGTGCCATTAAGGTCAATCAGTTATGTAAGATCATCAAATGCTGTGTAGTTGATATTTGAGGGAAAAGGGGAAAAAATCCTTTCCTGAAATCTGTGAATTTCCATTACTTCACAAAGTATGTATTTCACATTGTTAAGCCCTAGGGTCTTTCACTAAAGATATTAATAGTTAACCTCAAATCATTGCATATTGATTTGCTAAACATGAATCTTATAAGGAAAAATGGATGGTGATTATGATGAAGATGGTAATGAACCCATCATTTAATGAGACATCTATGTGCCTAATTTTGTGGTAAGTTGGTTCCAAATAGGAAAAGGAGTACATCAAGGCTGTATTTTGTCACCCTGTTTATTTAGCTTATATGCAGAGTACATCATGAGAAACACTGGACTGGAAGAAACACAAGTTGGAATCAAGATTGCCGGGAGAAATATCAATAACCTCAGGTATGCAGATGACACCACCCTTATGGCAGAAAGTGAAGAGGAACTCAAAAGCCTCTTGATGAAAGTGAAAGTGGAGAGTGAAAAAGTTGGCTTAAAGCTCAACATTCAGAAAACGAAGATCATGGCATCCAGTCCCA
>NW_011494868.1:2257799-2270706 GCF_000754665.1 Bison bison bison | reverse complement strand
GTGAAGAGGAACTCAAAAGCCTCTTGATGAAAGTGAAAGTGGAGAGTGAAAAAGTTGGCTTAAAGCTCAACATTCAGAAAACGAAGATCATGGCATCCAGTCCCATCGCTTCATGGGAAATAGATGGGGAAACAGTGGAAACAGTGTCAGACTTTATTTTTCTGGGCTCCAAAATCACTGCAGATGGTGACTGCAGCCATGAAATTAAAAGACGCTTACTCCTTGGAAGGAAAGTTATGACCAACCTAGATAGCATATTCAAAAGCAGAGTGTTCAGGATGGGGAACACATGTATACCTGTGGCAGATTCATTTTGATACACGGCAAAACCAATACAACATTGTAAAGTTAAATAGAATAAAATTAAAAAAATAAAAATAAAATTACCACAAAAAATAAATAAATAAAATCTAAAAAAAAAAAAAAAGCAGAGACATTACTTTGCCAACAAAGGTTCGTCTAGTCGAGGCTATGGTGTTTCCAGTGGTCATGTATGGATGTAAGAGTTGAACTGTGAAGAAGGCTGAGCGCCGAAGAATTGATGCTTTTGAACTGTGGTGTTGGAGAAGACTCTTGAGAGTCCCTTGGACTGCAAGGAGTCCAACCAGTCCATTCTGAAGGAGATCAGCCCTGGGATTTCTTTGGAAGGAATGATGCTAAAGCTGAAACTCTAGTACTTTGGCCACCTGATGCGAAGAGTTGACTCATTGGAAAAGACTCTGATGCTGGGAGGGATGGGGGGCAGGAGGAGAAGGGGACGACAGAGGATGAGATGGCTGGATGGCATCGCTGACTCGATGGACGTGAGTCTGGGAGAACTCCGGGAGTTGCTGATGGACAGGGAGGCCTGGCGTGCTGCGATTCATGGGGTCGCAAAGAGTCAGACACGACTGAGCGACTAAACTAATCTGATTTATGTGTACGTGTGTGTGTCTCTGTGTGTGTGTGTGTGTGCGCTCACTTGTGTCTGACTCTCTATGACTGTAGCCCACCAGGCTCTTCTGTCCACGGGATTTTCTAGGCAAGAATATTAGAGTGAGTTGCCATTTCTTCATCTAGGGGATTTTTCCTTACCCAAGGAACAAACCCAAGTCTCCTGCATTGACAGGCAGATTCTTTACCACTGAGTAGGTCTTTCAGAAAAAATGTAAGATTCCTTCCATTGTCTTTTCCTACAAAGAGTATAATTGTATTTCACTTCTTTTTCACTATATCAGTCTTTTTTAATTCCTTAAGGAAAATGGAACTATTTCTAATGATAAACTGTCAGGGAAAAAAAAAATCAGTTTTCTTTCAATGAGATTTCATTTATATTTAAGGGTGACAAAATAACTCATTTACTAGAACGTAGAGATTTGCCAATGCTTTTGTATTTTCCTAGCTTCTGGTCTTCATATTATCAATTAAATCGCTCTGAATTTTTGTCCTTATAAAACATGATGATTGGAACACATGAGTTAAAATAACACTATTAGAGAGTAGATTATTTATATTTTAGTAGGAGATTCTGAAAAAGTGGTCTGCAGTTCAAGACCCTAGGATGACTATTTGGGTCTTTAGAGGGACTGCAAAAAGGCAATTTGGAACAAAAGAAAAACCCTACCACAGAAGCAACCATCTACTTTTTAAAAAATTAATATATTTTTATTGAAGGATAATTGCTTCACAGAATTTTGTTGTTTTCTGTCAAACCTCAACATGAATCAGCCATAGCTACACATATATCTCCTCTCTCCAGAACCCACCTCCCATCTCATTCCCCATCCCACCCGTCCAGGTTGACATAGAGCCCTGTTTGAGTTTCCTGAGCCATACAGCAAATTCCCATCTGCCATCTACTTTATACATGGTAATGTAAGTTTCCATGTTACTGTCTCCATACATCTCACCATCTCCTCCCCTCCCCCCACATCCATAAGTCTATTCTCTACGTCTGTTTCTCCACTGCTGCTCTGCAAATAAATTCTTCAGTACCATTTTTCTAGATTTCATATCTATGTGTTAGACTATGATATTTATCTTTCTCTTTCTGACTTACTTCACTCTGTATAATAGGCCCTAGTTTCATCCACCTTATTAGAACTGACTCAAAGGTGTTCCTTTTTATGGCTGAGTAATATTCCATTGTGTATATGTACCACAGCTTCTTTATCCATTCATCTGTCAGTGGGCATCTAGGTTGCTTCCATGTTCTGCTGCTGCTGCTAAGTCACTTCAGTCGTGTCTGACTCTGTGTGACTCCACAGACGGCAGCCCACCAGGCTCCCCCATCCCTGGGATTCTCCAGGCAAGAACACTGGAGTGGGTTGCCATTTCCTTCTTCAATGCATGAAAGTGAAAAGTGAAAGCGAAGTCACTCAGTTGTGTCCGACTCTTAGCAACCCCATGGACTGCAGTCTACCAGGCTCTTCCATCCATGGGAGTTTCCAGGCAAGAGTACTGGAACGGGGTGCCATTGCATTCTCCGGCTTCCATGTTCTAGCTATTGTAAATAGTGCTGCAATGAACAATGGGATACATGTTCTTTTTCAATTTTGGTTTCCTCAGGGTATATGCCTAGGAGTGGAATTGCTGGGTCACATGGTGTTTTTACTCCTAGTTTTTTTTTGTTTGTTTGTTTGTTTTGTTTTTTAAGGAATCTCCATACCGTCTTTCATAGTGGCTGTATCAATTTACATTCCCACCAACAGTGCAAGAGTGTTCCCTTTTCTCCACATCCTCTCCAGTATTTATGTTTGTAGACTTTTTGATGATGGCCAGTCTGATGGGTGTGAGGTGATATCTCATTGTAGTTTTGATTTGCATTTCTCTTATAATAAGCAATGTTGAGCATCTTTTCATGTGTTTGCTAGCCATCTGTATGTCTTCTTTGGAGAAATGTCTGTTTAGGTCTTTTTCCGACTTTTTGATTGGGTTTTTTGTTTTTCTGGTATTGAGTTGTATGAGCTGCTTGTACACTTTGGAAATTAATCCTTTGTCAGTTTTTTCATTTGCTATTGTTTTCTCCCCTTCTGAGGGTTGTTTTTTCACTGTGCTTATAGTTTCTACGCTGTGCAAAAGCTTTTCAGTCTAATCAGGCCCCACTTGTTTACTTTTGTTTTTATTTCCATTACTCTAGGAGGTGGATCATAGAGGATCTTGCTTTGATTTACATCATCGAGGGTTCTGGCTATGTTTTCCTCTAAGAGTTTAATAGTTTCTGGTCCTATATTTAGGTCTTTAATCCATTTTTTCTTTGTGTATGCATTAGGAAGTATTCAAATTTCATTCCTCTACTTGTAGCTGTCCAGTTTTCCCAGCATCATTTATTGAAGAGGCTGGCTTTGCCCCACTGTATATTTTTGCTTCATCAAAAATAAGGTATCTATAGGTGCATGGGTTTATTTCTGGGCTTTCTATCTTGGTCCATTGTTCTATATTTCTGTTTCTGTGCCAGTACCATACTGGCTTGATGACTGTAGCTTTGTAGTATAATCTGAAGTTAGGAAGGTTGATTCCTCCAGCTCCAATCTTCTTTCTCAAGACTGCTTTGACTATTCGGGGTCTTTTGTGTTTCCATATGAATTGTGAAACTTTTTGTTCTATTTCTGTGAAAAATGTCATTGGTAATTTGATAGGGATCACACTGAATCTGTAGATTGCATAATAATCATTATCACAATATGGAATCTTCCTACCCAGGAACATGGAATATCTCTCCATCTGTTTACGTCATTTTTGATTTCTTTCATTAGTGTCTTATAATTTTTTGTGTACAGTTCTTTTGTCTCCTTAGGTAAGTTTATTCCTAGATTTTAATTCTTTTCATTGCAATGGTGAATGAGATTTATTCCTTAATTTCTCTTTTTGATTTTTCATTGTTAGTATATAGAAATGCATATGATTTCTGTGTATTGATTTTGTATCCTGAAACTTTGCTAAATTCATTGATCAGCTCTAGTAATTTTCTGATACTATCTTCAGGGTTTTCTATTTACAGTATCACGTCAACTACAAACAGGGAGAGCTTTACTTCTTTCCTGATATGGATTCCTTTTATTTCTTTTTCTTCTCTGATTGCTGTAGCTAGGACTTCCAGAACTATATTGAATAATAGTGGTCAAAGTGGACACCCTTGTCTTGTTCCTGATCTTAGGGAAATGCTTTCAGTTTTTCATCATTGAGAATAATGTTTGGTGTAGGCTTATCATCTATGACCTTTACTATGTTGAAGTAGGTTCCTTCTATGCCCATTTTTTGAAGAGTTTTAATCATAAATGGTTGCTGAATTTTGTCAAAGGCTATTTTTGCATCTATTGAGATTATCACATGGTTTTTATCTTTCAATTTGTTAATATGGTGTATCACATTGATTTGCGTATGTTGAAAAATCCTTGCATTCCTGGAATAAACCCAACTTGATCATGGTGTATCAGCTTTTTGATGTGTTGCTGAATTCTGTTTGCTAAAATTTTGTTGAGGATTTTTGCTTCTATGTTCATCATTGATATTGGCTGGTAGTTTTCTTTTTTGTGTGTTGTCTGTTTCTGCTTTTGGTGTCAGGGTGATGGTGGCTTCATAGAATGAGTTTAGAAGTGTTTCTTCCTCTGCAATTTTTAAAAAGAGTTTTAGAAGTATAGGCATTCTCTGTTCTCTAAATGTTTGATAGAATTCTCCTGTGAAGCCATCTGGTCCTGGGCTTTTCTTTTTGGAAGATTTTTTATCACAGCTTCAATTTCAGCACTTGCAATTGGGTTGTTAATAATTTATATTTCTTCCTGGTTCAGTCTTCGAAGATTGAACTTTTCTAAGAATCTATCCATTTCTTCCAGGTTATTCATTTTATTGCCATATAGTTGTTCATAATAGTCTCTTATAATCTTTTGTATTTCTGCATTGTCTGTTGTAACCTCTCCTTTTTCATTTCTAATTTTGTTGATTTGATTATTCTCTTTTCCTTGATGAGTCTGGCTAAAGGTTTGTCAATTTTGCTTATTTTCATGAATAACCAGCTTTTAGTTTTATTAATCTTTACTATTGTTCCTTTCATTTCTTTTTCACTTATTTCTACACAGATCTTTATGGTATCTTTTCCTATACTAATTTTTTTGTTGTTCTTCTTCTTTTTCCAGTTGTAAAAAGTTAAGTTGTGTATTTCCAGGTGTAAAGTTAAGCTGTCTATTTGATGTTTTTCTTATTTCTTGATATAGGATTGTATTGCTGTAAACTTCCTCTTATAACTGCTTTTGCTGCATCTCATAGGTTTTGAGTTGTCATGTTTTCATTGTCATTTGTTTCTAGAAATTTTTTGATTTCAATTTTGATTTCTTCAGTAACCTGTTAGTTATTTAGAAACATATTGTTTAATCTCCATGTGTTTGTGTGTCTTACAGATTTTTCTTGTAATTGATATCTATTCTTATAGTGTTGTGGTCAGAGAAGATGTTTGATATGATTTCAATTTTCTTAAATTTACTGAGATTTGATTTGTGACCCAAGATGTGGTCTATCCTGGAGAATGTTCCATGTGCACCTGAGAAGAAGGTGTATTCTTCTGCATTTGGATGGAATGTTCTGAAGATATCAATGAGATCCATCTCATCTAATGTATCATTTAAGACTTATGTTTCCTTATTAAGTTTCTATTTTGATGATCTGTCCATTGGAGTGAGTGGGTATTAAAGTCTCCAACTATTACTGTTTTATTGTCAATTTCTCCTTTTATGTCTGTTAGTGTTTGTCTTATGTATCAAGGTGCTTCTATGTTGGGTGCATAGATATTTAAAATTGTTATGTCTTTCTCTTTGATCAACCATCTACTTTTAATTTGTGGATTATCAAAATGATTGTATTTTATCCACATTTTAAGCTTCCGTTTCTCTACCCCTAAATAAGGGGGTAATTATACACACAGGATTGGAGAATTAGACATCATAAAAGTACCTAGCACCAATCTTATTATTTCAGTGCATTTCTTAGAAGCAATCTTTTATTCTTCTTCTTTTTCCTCCTCCTTTTCTTTTTACTCTGTTTCTCCCATGCTGCCTTATTATTATATAATTTCTATAAAAGAACAATGTTATGGCATTTTTATTTGTGTGTATTTATTTATACATGCTTGATTTTTCTGCAACCTAATGATCTACATTATCCCCCTACATAGGGCAGTGACCCAAACCAAATCATAACTAAAACAGAGATGTTATTTTTGTGGAGTATAAAGTATAAGGGACACAGTTTTCTATGACGTGGTTATTGGAGGCAGGTACTTTAATCATGGCATTGCAAAGTTCTAGTTCCACATCTGTTCTATAACATTACTGAGACAGAGCAGGATTCTGTGGTACTCACCCACAATGTCCTTTGCCTGACTTTTGTCTGTGGAAAAGCTTCAGCCAAAGAAAACGTTTAATCAGAGAAGTGAGAAAATGCAGAAGCAAAGGAAAACAGTCAAAGGAGAACAAATAATAATAATGGAGTCATTAAGCATAGTCGAGGACATTTAGTTCCTTATCAAAACCTTTAGCTACTTCTCAAGGGCTATAGATAATATTTTGAGCCATATCTTGTGAGCTGTTCTGCAGATACTGAAACCCCCACCATCTGGGAGAAGTTAACTATTAATACACGACGACCAGACCATAGCCATGACATAAGCTGCTACAATTCTAAGAGCTGGCCTCAAAAAAAGGGGAAAAAATGACTCTGTAACTGAAGATGAACTGTACATAAAACAACCAAAATGATGCTGGTCAGACCACCGAGATGACTAATTTCAAAATGACCTTCAGAGCTGGCAATGTCTTTTCAGTATGTAGCCTCCTCCCTCTGTCTGTAAAAGCTCCTGACCACTGATTATCAGCAGAGGGTGGGAAGTCAGCCTTTGGACAGGCATCCATCCTCTCCCCTCTCTCCCTCTCCTAGTGGGTGGCATCCAAAATAAAGCAAACTTTTCTTTCCATGAACCTCGAATCTTTATTGACTTTTGAGTGGTAAATAGCTGTACCCCACTTTCAGCTACAACATCTAGACCCGACTCATCACCAACTCAACTGGAAATGAGTTTGGGTAAACTCTGGGAGTTTGTGATGGACAGGGAGGCCTGGCATGCTGTGGTCTATGGGGTCACAAAGAGTCGGACAAAACTGAGTGACTGAACTGAACTGATACCCAATATAGAGATTGTCTTATGAGACTTAGCAACAGAAGCATATCCTTATTAAACCTTTATAAACATTAGCTATGTATTTAAAGATATACACTTGTTCATATATTATACATATACACACACATATATGTTTTACATTACATCAAAATAATCTATGATTTCTTTAGAATGAAATACATATAAATTCAAAATCTTGCCATCTACATTAATATATGTGTTTTATTGGTAAACTGAACACAGCTAAGTTTGCTCTGACATTTCTGTGAGCCACATGCGTGCAGTTGGTGTAAGCTCCTTCTGTGTTACTGTTGTCGTTCAGTTGCTCGGTCGTGTCTGACTCTTGGTGAACCCCATATTACTGTTCTGATTATCATATCTATCCTGGAAAATTCTACAATTAATGTTTCTACAGATCCATTTTTAATATTTGTCTTTAAATCTACACTGTATATGCTTTCTACGAATTTAAAGATAAGGAGAGATAAGAAAGCCTTCCTCAGCGATCAGCAAAGAAATAGAGGAAAACAACAGAATGGGAAAGACGAGAGATATCTTCAAGAAAACTAGAGATACCAAGGGAACATTTCATTCAAAGATGGGCACAATAAAGGACAAAAATGACATGGACCTAACAGAAGCAGAATATATTAAGAAGAGGTGGCAGGAATACACATGTGGTCCACTGGAGAAGGGAATGACAAACCACTTCAGTATTCTTGCCTTGAGAACCCCATGAACAGTATGAAAAGGCAAAATGATAGGATACTGAAAGAGGAACTCCCCAGGTCAGTAGGTGCCCAATATGCTACTGGAGATCAGTGGCGAAATAACTTCAGAAAGAATGAAGGGATGGAGCCAAAGCAAAAACAATACCCAGCTGTGGATGTGACTGGTGATAGAAGCAAGGTCCGATGCTGTAAAGAGCAATATTGCATAGGAACCTGAAATGTCAGGTCCATGAATCAAGGCAAATTGGAAGTGGTCAAACAGGAGATGGCAACAGTGAACGTCGACATTCTAGGAATCAGCGAACTAAAATGGACTGGAATGGGTGAATTTAACTCAGATGACAATTATATCTACTAGTGTGGGCAGGAATCCCTCAGAAGAAATGGAGTAGCCATCATGGTCAACAAGGGTCCGAAATGCAGCACTTGGATGAAATCTCAAAAACGATAGAATGATCTCTGTTCGTTTTCAAGGCAAACCATTCAATATCACAGTAATCCAAGTCTATGCCCCAACCAGTAACACTGAAGAAGCTGAAGTTGAATGGTTCTGTGAAGACCTACAAGACCTTTTAGAACTAACACCCAAAAAAGATGTCCTTTTCATTATAGGGGACTGGAATGCAAAAGTAGGAAGTCAAGAAACACCTGGAGTAACAGACAAATTTGGCCTTGGAATACGGAATGAAGCAAGGCAAAGACTAATAGAGTTTTGCCAAGAAAATGCACTGGTTATAGCAAACACCCTCTGCCAACAACACAAGAGAAGACTCTACACATGGACATCACCAGATGGTCAACACCAAAATCAGATTGATTATGTTCTTTGCAGACAAAGATGGAGAAACTCAATAGAGTCAGCAAAAACAACACCAGGAGCTGACTGTGGCTTAGATCATGAAATCCTTATTGCCAAATTCAGACTTAAATTGAAGAAAGTAGGGAAAACCACTAGACCATTCAGATATGACCTAAATCAAATCCCTTATTATTATACAGTGGAAGTGAGAAGTAGATTTAAGGGACTAGATCTGATAGATAGAGTGCCTGATGAACTATGGGCTGAGGTTCGTGACATTGTACAGGTGACAGGGATCAAGACCATCCTCATGGAAAAGAAATGCAAAAAAGCAAAATGGCTGTCTGAAGAGGCCTTACAAACAGCTGTGAAAAGAAGAGAAGCAAAAAGCAAAGGAGAAAAGGAAAGATATAAGCATCTGAATGCAGAGTTCCAAAGAATAGCAAGAAGAGATAAGAAAGCCTTCTTCAGCGATCAATGCAAAGAAATAGAGGAAAACAACAGAATGGGAAAGACTAGAGATCTCTTCAAGAAAATTAGAGATACCAAGGGAACATTTCATACATAGATGGGCTCGATAAAGGACAGAAATGTTATGGACCTAACAAAAGCAGAAGATATTAAGAAGAGGTGGCAAGAATACACAGAAGAACTGTACAAAAAAGATCTTCATGACCCAGATAATCACGATGGTGTGATCACTCACCTAGAGCTGATATCCTGGAATGTGAAGTCAAGTGGGCCTTAGAGCATCACTACGAACAAAGCTAGTGGAGGTGATGGAATTCCAGTTGAGCTATTTCAAATCCTGAAAGATGATGCTGTGAAAGTGCTGCACTCAATATGCCAACAAATTTGGAAAACTCAGCAGTGGCCACAGGACTGGAAAAGGTCAGTTTTCATTCCAATCCCAAAGAAAGGCAATGCCAAAGAATGCTCAAACTACCGCACAATTGCTTTCATCTCACACGTTAGTAAAGTAATGCACAAAATTCTCCAAGCCAGACTTCAGCAATACGTGAACCGTGAAATTCCGGATGTTCAAGCTGGTTTTAGAAAAGGCAGAGGAACCAGAGACCAAATTGCCAACATCTGCTGGATATTGGAAAAAGCAAGAGAGGTCCAGAAAAACATCTATTTCTGCTTTATTGACTATGCCAAAGCCTTTGACTATGTGGATCACAATAAACTGTGGAAAATTCTGAAAGAGATGGGAATACCAGACCACTTGACCTGCCTCTTGAGAAATTTGTATGCACGTCAGGAAGCAACAGTTAGAACTGGACATGGAACAACAGACTGGTTCCAAATAGGAAAAGGAGTACATCAAGGCTGTATATTGTCACCCTACTTATTTAACTTATATGCAGAGTACATCATGAGAAACGCTGGGCTGGGAGAAGCACAAGCTGGAATCAAGATTGCCGGAAGAAATATCAATCACCTCAGATATGCAGATGACACCACCCTTATGGCAGAAAGTGAAGAGGAAGTAAAAAGCCTCTTGATGAAGGTGAAAGAGGAGAGTGAAAAAGTTGGCTTAAAACTCAACGTTCAGAAAACGAAGATCATGGCATCTGGTCCCATCACTTCATGGGAAGTAGATGGCGAAACAGTGGAAACAGTGTCAGACTTTATTTTTGGGGGGATCCAAAATCACTGCAGATGGTGACTCTAGTCATGAAATTAAAAGACACTTACTCCTTGGAAGAAAAGTTATGACCAACCTAGATAGCATATTCAAAAGCAGAGACATTACTTTGCCAACAAAGGTCCATCTAGTCAAGGCTCTGGTTTTTCCAGTGGTCATGTATGGATGTGAGAGTTGCACTGTGAAGAAAGCTGAGTGCCAAAAAATTGATGCTTTTGAACTGTGCTGTGGAGAAGACTCTTCAGAGTCCCTTGGACTGCAAGGAGATCCAACCAGTCCATTCTAAAGGAGATCAGCCCTGGGTGTTCTTTAGAAGCAATGATGTTAAAGCTGCTTTAGCTGCTAATGATGCTAAAGATGACCTTCGCCACCTCATGCAAAGAGTTGACTCATTGGAAAAGACCCTGATGCTGGGAGGGATTGGAGGCAGGAGGAGAAGGGGACAACAGAGGATGAGATGGCTGCATGGCATCACTGACTTGATGGACGTGAGTCTGAGTGAACTTTCAGGAGTTGGTGATGGACAGGGAGGCCTGGCATGCTGGGATTCATGGGGTTGCAAAGAGTTGGACACGACTGAGCGACTGAACTGAACTGAGGTAAACCAGAATTCCATTATGTTAAGAAATACATCAAAAGTAATATTTTACTAGCTGACCAATGCACTTTCTTTCCTCTGTAAATATTACTTAACTAGTACATAATGAAATGATTGTTTATTGCACATCATTTTAAATGAAAGTTGCAGAGAAGTCAAGCATATATAAATAAATACACATAAATAAGAATGCCATAGCATTGTTCTTTTATAGAAATTATATAATAATAATGCAGCATGGGAGAAACAGAGTAGAAACAAAAGGAGGATTAAAAAGAAAAGAAATAAAAGATTACTTCTAAGAAATGCATTGAAATAATAGGATTGGTGCTAGGTACTTTAATTATGTCTAACTCTCAAATCCTGTATATATTATTACCACCTCATTTAGGGGTAAAGAAATTGAAGCTTAAAATAGGGAGAAAACAATGTTTGGTAATCCACAAACTAAAAGTAGATAGTTGATCCAAGAGGAAGACATAACAATTTTAATATATATGCACCCAACATAGGAGCACCTCAATACATAAGACAGACACTAACAGACATAAAAGGAGAAATTGACAGTAACACAATAATAGTAGGAGACTTTAACACCCCACTCACACAATTGGATAGATCATCACAACAGAAACTTAATAAGGAAATATAAGTCTTAAATGATACATTAGATGAGATGGATCTCATTGATATCTTCAGAACATTCCATCCAAATGCAGAAGAACACAGCTTCTCAAGTACACATGAAACATTCTCCAGGATAGACCATATCTTGGGTCACAAATCAAACCTCAGTAAATTTAAGAAAATTGAAATCGTATCAAAACCCTGATATATCCATCTCTACCATTACGCAATGTATTCTTTTCTTAAAAATCCAATAAGAAAATTACCACAAATATTTTTGTAGGCTTAAAACACAAAGAATTTATTTTCTAACAGCTCTGGAGAACAGAGGTCTGAAATCAAAATGTTGGCAAGGCCACACTCCCCTGGAAGCTCTATGGAGAACCCTTCCTTCTCTCTCTCAGCTTCTGATGGCTCTCAGTTTTCCATGATTCCTTGGCTTGTGGCCACATCCCTCCCATCTTTGCCTCTGTATTCCATCACTTTTACCTATACTTTTCCTCTGCGCTCTAAGGACACTTATTACTGAACTTAGGAATGACTTACATGAGTAATTCAGGATACTCTGATCTTAAGATTCTTAATTACATATACAGAAGCCATTTTCTCCCCCAAACTAAGTCACACTCACAGATTTCAGGGACAAAAACAAACAAACAAACAAAACCATTATTTTTGGAGTCACCATTCAGCCTACTACAGGTACCATCTGCTTGAGAACTGACATGTCAGTAGCACTCTCTGCCTCTGCACTGAACAGTACTGACAATATATAAATCATAAGCATGTATCTTTTAACTTCCTCCTTTCTTGATTTTAAATAAAGTGTCCTCTTTCAAGAACTCATTTAATGTATTTTAGAGATTGACAGAAGATATAGTATAAAAGGTGAGTGACATCAGATGACTTTCTAGAGGTAAATAAAGGCTGATTAATGCAGCATCTTGGAAGCCATAAAAAAAGTGTGAATTTTATTCAAAGTATAATGTAGCATGTGTGTGCATGTGTGTGTGTGCGCGCACACGTGCACACACACACTAGCTAGCTGTGTCCTACTCTTTGGGACCCCATGGACTGTAACCGCCAGGCTCCCCTGTCCCTGGGATTTTCCAGGCAGGAATACTAGAGTCAGCTGCCATTTCCTCCTTCAGGAGATCTTTCCAAACCAGGGATCAAACATGGGTCTCTTGTGTCTCCTGTACTGCAGGCAGATTCTTTACCACTACACACCCAAGAAGCTCTTACAACTGCTGATAGCTATCTCCACTTTTACCTAGATGGGGCAACAGTGGAAACAGTGTCAGACTTTATTTTTGGGGGGCTTCAAAATCACTGCAGATGGTGACTGCAGCCATGA
>NW_011494868.1:2233314-2257671 GCF_000754665.1 Bison bison bison | reverse complement strand
TGATGCTTTTGAACTGTGGTGTTGGAGAAGAGTCCTGAGAGTCCCTTGGACTGCAAGGAGATCCAACCAGTCCATTCTGAAGGAGATCAGCCCTTGGATTTCTTTGGAAGGAATGATGCTAAAGCTGAAACTCCAGTACTTTGGCCACCTCATGCGAAGAGTTGACTCACTGGAAAAGACTGATGCTGGAAGGGATTGGAGGAAGGAGGAGAAGGGGATGACGGAGGATGAGATGGCTGGATGGCATCACTGACTCAATGGACGTGAGTCTGAGTGAAGTCCGGGAGTTGGTGATGGACAGGGAGGCCTGGCGTTCTGTGAATCATGGGGTCGCAAAGAGTCGGACACGACTGAGCGACTGAACTGAACTGAACTGAACACACGTTTCTATTTGCATCAGTGTCCAAGTTCAAGAACATCATATTCTGTATACATGCAACACTAGAACTTTCAATACTGAACAAGTGTTGACATGGTTGGATGGTACCACTGATGCAATGGACGTGAATTTGGGCAAATTCCAAGAGATGGTGAAAGACAGGGAAGCCTGGTGTGCTGCAGTCCATGGGATCATGAAGAGGTCAGACATGACTTGGCAACTGTTCAATACAAACAATTGTTTAGTATTAGTAAAATATCCATCCTCCCAGGGATGCCAATGAAACATGAAGAGAAGAAACATTTACATTCTGCTTCCATGTCCTATAATTCACTTTTTCCATTCATCTTGCTAACTGGTATTGATTAAAGGATGAATAAATGGTCCTTGTTGCATAAGCAGAGTGAAGGAATTGTATGAGCATTTCCAATTTTGCTACTGTTCTCCTTTTTACTTCAGAACTTTAGACAATCTATATTCTTTGTTGTAGACTCCAAAACACACTGAAGCACCCCTCCCTTTCTCCAATTCTCACTTTTGTTTTCGTTCAGTCCCTTTCCTCCTTTGTTAGTCTTCTCCCAAACCATACCATACCACGACCAGGTCACCACACAATCCCTCTCTCCTTCACTTGAGTGGACTCTAGAATCCCACCCATTCCCCAGCTAAGCAATGATTAATTAAATCACAGAGCAATGTCCCATATCTCTACCACTCCTTTATTGCTCTGCCTAAATACCTAAATATTCATGTTTTTGAACTTCCCTTTCACTCACCACTTCACAAAGTCTCCTGACTTCAGTGTTCATATATAATGTTAGGAGTTTATTTTATGTGACTGTTTAATGTTTCCACAGTTGTCTGGATGGGGCCCTTCATCTTTCCACACAAATCAACAGACATTTCGCATTATGTCAATGGGTTGTTTCTAATGGCATGTGGGCTCAGATGGAATGTGAAAACGAGCCTGCAGAAAGTTTGATCCACATGTGCCAAGAAAAATAATTTTTTTTGTTAATACTCATAGTCTCAGCTAACTATTAGCAGTATGTGTTCATCAACCCACT
This sequence comes from Bison bison bison, assembly GCF_000754665.1. Taxonomy (NCBI): domain Eukaryota; kingdom Metazoa; phylum Chordata; class Mammalia; order Artiodactyla; family Bovidae; genus Bison; species Bison bison. The sequence goes on along the minus strand of NW_011494868.1, from coordinate 2,256,225 downwards.
GTAAGGGGTCAAGAATTTTATCAGAAACAGAGGACACAGCCTTTGACATTTGGGAGTTTACAGTATAAGTGAATGCACATGACCAGAAATAAGAAACTATACAGAGAAAATTAGAGAAATTCGGGCATTTGTTGGAGTCGTGGTGCATGAATTATCTACTTCCAGATGGATCTGAAGAGTTTTGAGATGTCACAGATGTGTGGTAGGGTTGTCATCATGAGGCAGACAGGGGAGTTACTGAAACTTGGCTCCAATACTCATAATTGTATATTCCAGAGTTTCCTATTTTTCATCTGTAACATGGGAATTCTGGTACCTTCCCTTCCCAGGAGTATCCTGAATATGAAATGAATATGTATATGAAAAATACTTGGGGTATAGAGTACTTGCTTCTATGTTCTCTGCCATCTTCACCTCAACCTAGATATAGACTTGGTGTCAATAACATAGACTCAGCATCTCAAGATTTTTGCTTGAAGAGGGTGATATCAATGTGGCTATAGAACCTATAATCATAAGAAAGACAAGCATCCAACAAAAAAATCTAGGGAGGTACCTATATATACAAAATTTTACTACCTAATTTTAAATAAAAAGTTTATGACATGAACATAACCAAGTGAATATATTCAAATGTAATCTTATGTATTCAGAAATAAATATGTCAGTTTTTATTATTTTTTAGGGATAGTACCATTTAAATAGAAATGATAGAGACCTAGTTGATGCTGAAGAGATCTAGAACAGATGGAAATAATATATGGAAGATCTGTACAAAAGAGATCTTAATGAACTGGTTTACTATGATGGTGTGGTCAGTCACCCAGAGCCAGACATTCTGAAGTCAAGTGGGCCTTAGGAAGCACTGCTGTGAATAAAGCTAGTGGATGTGATGGAATCCCAGTAGCACTATTCAAAACCCTAAAGGATGATGCCATTAAGGTGTTGCATTCAATATGTCAGCAAATATGGAAGACCCAGCAATGGCCAAAGGACTAGAAAAAGTCAATCCTCCATCCCAATTCCAAGAAGGGTAGTACTAAAGAATACTCTCACCTTCAGACAATTGCACTCATCTCCCATGCTAGTAAGGTCATGCTTAAAATCTGGCATGCTAGGCTTCAGCATTATGGGAACCAAAAACTTTCAGATGCCTAACCGGGTTTTAGAAAAGGAACAGGAACCAGAGATCAAACTGCCAACATACTCTGGGTCATAGAAAAAGCAAGGGATTCCAGAAAAAACACCTACCTCTGTTTCATGGACTACCCCAAAGTTTTTGACTGTGTTGATCATAACAACCTGTGGAAAGCTCTTAAAGAGATGGGAATACCAGATGATCTTACCTGTCTCCTGAGAAACCTGTATGCAGGTCAAGAAGCAACAGTTAGAACACTGTATAGAACTGATTGGTTCAAGATTGAGAAAGGAGTATGGCAGGGCTGTCTGCTGTCACTTTGTTTATTTAGCCTATAAACTGACAACATCATGAAAAATGCCAGACTGGATGAATTATAAGTTGGAATCAAAATAGTTGGGAGAAACATCAATAACATCAGATATGCAGGGGATACCACTCTAATGGCAGAAAGTGAAGAGGAACTAAAGAGCCTCTTGATGAGGGTGAAGGAGGAGAGTGAAAGAGCTGGCTTAAAACTAAATATTATAAAAACTAAGGTCATGGCATCCGACCCATTACTTCATGGCAAATAGATGGGATAAAAGTGGAAGCAGTGACAGATTTCATTTTTTGGGCTCTAAGATTACTATGGATGGTGACTGCAGCCATGAAATCAAAAGATGATTGCTTCTTGGCAGGAGCTATGTCAAATCTAGACAGTGTGTTGAAAAGCAGAGACATTAGCCTGCTGACAAAGGTCCTTATAGTCAAGGCTATGGTCTTCCCAGTGGTCTTGTATGGTTGTGAGAGTTGGACCATAAAGTAGGCAGAGAACCAAAGAATTGATGCCTTTGAATTATGGTGCTAGAGAAGACTTTTGAAAATTCCCTTGGACAGCAAGGAATCAAACCAGTCAATCTTAAGGGAAATCAACCCTGAATACTCATTGGAAGAACAGATGTGAAGCCCCAGTATTTTGGTCACCTGATGCAAAAAACTGACTCATTGAAAAAGCCCCTGATGCTGGGAAAGACTGAGGGCAAAAGGATAAGAGGGCATCGGAAAATGAGATGACTGGATGGCATTACCAATGCAATGGACATGAACTTGGGCAAACTTAGGGAGATAGTGAGAGACACGGAGACCTGGTGTGCTGCAGTTCATGGGGTTGCAAAGAGTTGGACATGACTGGGCAGATGAACACCTACTTAAATGGTCCATTTTTTTTTTTTTTTTGCCAATTAAACATTTAAACCAGTGATTTTTTTACATATAATATCCATAAAATTAAATACAGATATCATGAAAATATATACCTAATGTATTATTGTAATACTTTTATAAGCAATGTAGATGGCCAGGCAATGTGTGATTAAATATGTATTTTTTGCAGTTATATAATATCTTATGCATTTATTTTAGGTTAATTAAGCTTTCTGACTTACATCCTAATACTGAAAAAATAAGATCATTGATCCTGATCATGTATCATGAGATACATCATAACATAACATCTTTTTCTTAAAGGATAAAATATCCCAGGGAATGAGGACAAGAGATTGTATGGAGGGAATGAGAGTCACAAAAAGACTAAAGCTCATTTCAGTCACTTAATCCTGCCCAATTCTTCGTGACCCCATGGACTGCTGCACGTCAGGCTTCCCCGTCCGTCACCAACTCCAGGAACATGCTCAAACTCATCAACTCAGTGATGCTATCCAACCATCTAATCTTCTGTCATCCCTTCTCCTCCTGCCTTCAGTCTTTCTCAGCATGAGGGTCCCTTCCAATGAGTCAGTTATTCACATCAGGTGGCCAAAGTATTGGAGTTTCAGTTTCAACATCAGTCCTTCCAATGAACATTTAACTGATTTTGTTGGATCTCCTTGCAGTCCAAGGGAACCTTAAGAGTCTTCTCCAACACCACCATTCAAAAGCATCAATTCTTCAGTGCTCAGCTTTCTTTATAGTCCAACTCTCACATCCATACTTGACTATTGGAAAAACCAAGGCTTTGACTAGACAGATCTTTGTTAGCACAGTAATGTCTCTGCTTTTTAATATGCTGTCTAGATTCGTCTAAACTTTTCTTGCAAGGAGCAAGAATCTTTTAATTTCATGGCTGCAGTCACCATCTGCAGTGATTTTGGAGCCCCCCAAAATAAAGCCTGTCACTGTTTCCACTGTTTCCCCATCTATTTGCCATGAAGTGATGGGACCAGATTCCATGATCTTTGTTTTCTGAATACTGAGTTTTAAGCCAACTTTTTCATTCTCTTCTTTCACTTTCATCAAGAGACTTTTTAGTTCTTCTTCGCTTTCTGCCATAAGGGTGGTGTCATCTGCATATCTGAGGTTATTGATATTTCTCCCAGCAATCTTGATTCCAGCTTGTGCTTCATCCAGCCCAGTGCTTCTCATGATGTACTCTGCAAATAAGTTAAATAAGCAGGGTGACAATATACAACCTTGACATACTCCTTTCCCAATTTGTAACCAGTCTGTTGTTCCATGTCCAGTACTAACTGTTGCTTCTAGACCTGCATACAGATTTCTCAGGAGGCAGGACGGGTGGTCTGGTATTTCCATCTTTTAAGAATTTTCCACAGTTTGTTGTGATCCACACAGTCAAAGGCTTTGGCATAGTCAATAAAGCAGAAATAGATGTTTTTCTGGAACTCTCTTCCTTTTTTGATGATCCAACAGATGTTGGCAATTTGATCCCTGGTTCCTCTGCCTTTCCTAAAACCAGCTTGAACATCTGGAATTCCACGTTTCATGTATTACTGAAGCCTAGCTTGGAGAGTCTTGAGCATTACTTTGCTAACGTGTGGGATGAGTGCAAGTATGTGGAAGTTTGAACATTCTTTGGCAATGCCTTTCTTCATTTTTAAGAATTTGAAATAGCTCAACTGGAGTGAAGGCACCCCCACTAGCTTTTTGTCTAGTAATGCTTCCTAAGGCCCATTTGACTTCAGATTCCAGGATGTCTGGCTCTAAGTCAGTGATCACACCATCGTGGTTATCTGGATCATGAAGATCTTTTTTGAATAGTTCTTGTGTGTATTCTTGCCACCTCTTCTTAATATCTTCTGCTTCTGTTAGGTCCATACCATTTCTGTCCTTTCTTTTGCCCATCTTTGCATGACAATTTCCCTTGGTATCTCTAATTTTCTTGAAGAGATCTCCAGTCTTTCCCATTCTGTTGTTTTCCTCTATTTCTTAGCATTGATCACGGAGAAAAGCTTTCTTATCTCTCCTTGCTATTCTTTGGAGCTTTTCATTCAAATGGGTATATGCTTCCTTTTCTCCTTTGCCTTTCACTTCTCTTCTTTTCACAGCTATTTGCAAGGCCTCCTCAGACAACCATTTTGCCTTTTCGCATTTCTTTTTCTTGAGGATGGTCTTGATCCCTGCCTTCTGTACAATGTCACGAAGCTCCGTCCATAGTTCTTCAGGAACTCTATCAGATCTAATACCTTGAATCAATTTCTCCCTTCCACTGTATAATTGTAAGGGATTTGATTTAGGTCATACCTGAATGGTCTAGTGGTTTTCCCTAATTTCTTCAATTTATGTCTGAATTTAGCATTAAGGAGTTCATGATCTGAGCCACAATCGGCTCCTGTTCTTGTTTTTGCTGACTATATAGAACTTCTCCATCTTTGTCTGCAAAGAATGTAATCAATCTGATTTCGGTATTGATGATCAGGTGGTATCCATGTGTGGAGTCTACTCTTGTGTTGTTGGAAGAGCGTGTTTGCTATGACCAGTGCATTCTCTTGGTAAAACTCTGTTAGCCTTTGTCCTGCTTAATTCTGTACTCCAAGGCCAAATTTGCCTGTTACTCCAGGTGTTTCATGACTTTCTACTTTTGTATTCCAGCCCCCTGTAATGAAAGGGACATCTTTTTTGGGTGTTAGTTCTAGAAGGTCTTGTAGGTCTTCATAGAACTGTTCAACTTCAGCTTCTTCAGTATTATTAGTCAGGGTATAGACTTGGATCAGTGTGATATTGAGTGGTTTGCCTTGGAAATTAATGGAGATCATTCTGTCATTTTTGAGATTACATCCAAGTACTGCATTTTGGACTCTCTTGTTGACTATGATGGCTACTCCATTTCATCTAAAGGATTCTTGCCCACAGTAGTAGACATAGTGGTCATCTGAGTTAAATTGACCCATTCCAGTCCATTTTAGTTCACTGAGTGGTAAAAGTCCTAAATAATATTATAGGAATTAAAAAGAACCAAACTGATGTCTTCTTTATGAATTAACTAAAATAAATAGGAATGCATTTATATTGCTTTCAGATTAAGATTAAAGCATATTTATGATTCTGCAGTGTTTCTCCTATTCACCAACTCAGTCATGCCTATGAGGATGTCAAAGTTCACTATTACAAAAAATGAAAATTCCTACTCTATCATCTGAAAATTGTTCTCAGTTAGTCCTCAAGTCTGTAAACCAACCCTGACAGGGTGAAGCGAAAGCCCTGGTGACCAGCAGGCATCACTGCATAATGGTGAGCACAGTGACTTTGAGAATTAGAAAACATGAGTCCAAATTCCAGTTCTACAATTTAATCACTGCCATCTCAAGCAATCATACAGCTATTTGGAGTATCAGATGCTACATTTCTAAAATATGGATGATACATGAAAATGGTATCTCAGAGGATCAAATGGCAGGGTAGTTTGGCATCAGAACCTAGCTATTCATTCATTCAAAGAAAATCATTTTTCTCCTCCCTGAATCAAATCTAATCTAAACTCCAGACAAATGAGCTCAGGCCCAAATACTTATGTGTGTAATAATTGATTGATTCTTCCATAGATCATCTGTACGGTACTTTTAGTGGGAAATCAGCCATGGGCATACTCTGGAAATCATGTTGGAAATTTACCACCATCATTACCCATGCTTGAAGTGATATTGCCCTTGATCACTGCCTATTTTGAAGACAGCAAATCTAGTGATAAACTCTGCACAGAACTTATAATTTTAAGTTTCCATAATAGAGGAATATTATATCATGCATTTTTTATTAACTTTCAGGAATTTGGTATAAAACAAGGGCTCTGTAACAAGCTAGAGAGCTGTGAAGGGGTTGAAAGTGGGATGGAGGTTCAAGAGAGAGGGAACATATGTATACCTATGAATGATTCATGTTGATGTATGGCAGAAACCAATGTGGTATTGTAAAGTAATTATCCTTCAACTGAAAATAAATAAATTAAAAACAATAAAATAGTGTCAAATCTCTGAGAAGTTAAAAAAAAAAGAGTAATAATAAAAATGGTTAATCATGCTTACTTGGGTATGGTTCAGAGGAAGGGCTATTGAGGCAAAGTACTTTTCCAAATGTGAAATGTCTTATATGTCTCTCAGTAATGCTACAAAATTAAACTTCTAAGGCGGCATGGCCTCACATGCATCTCTCCCTTTAGAATAAGTATTGTGTGATTGATGATGGTATGTTACACCACTTGCTTGTGTTGGAGTAGAAAGTGGTTAAGGAATCATTGATGTTAAAAGCATAATTTTTGTTTTTTTTTAATAAAATAACTATCAATTATGTGGCTTTTTATACATGCCTCTCCATTTCTTGACTTCTAGTTTACATTAGTAATATTTTATACATATCAGTAATATTTTTTTTTACACTCTACTACAATCACCTACTCACAGAGATTCTATCCTTAGTCATCACCAGATTGGCAACAACTACAGAATCTGTTTCAACTCCTCCACTCTCTAAATATTTTTGTCTTATTTCTCCAGCTTGCTCTTTGAGATGTTTCAATCCATTAACTCTAAGACTTGTTTTTTATAATGCCTTTTCTCCACAGATCTTCATATCCCTACTAGGACAATATTCCGTATTTTAATATTATTTCGGTTTTTCCATAACATCTTATAGAAAAACGTGAGTGGACTTTTTTGCCAACCCAAGAGAAAAACTTAAATGTATTTAATTTGAATAAAATGAATAAATTGAAAATTTATTTCTTTTCCCTTTCCTGTCTCAAGAAAGTGCTTGCTTGACAAACCTATTAACAATACATGCAATCATATATAGCATCAGAACATTGCTTGCAAAAAAATATATATATTTTGATGAGTAGATTCATTTCAAATTTATAACCACAAACTTCAAATGGGTACTCAACGTTGCCAGACAATCCTTAAATACTTGCCTGGTTAATTCATTCCCTTATTCTCAAAGATGACTCTTTCACAGCCTCTCAAATCCCTCTTATTCTTTTCCAACCCTCTGTCATAACTTTTAGCTGATGGCACTACAACATCTTTTATCAAGAAAATCCATATGAACAAGTTCCTACTGTATTGCACAGGAAACTATATTCGATATCCTATAGTAAACCATAATGGAAAATATGAAGAAGAATGTATATATACATATATATCTGAGTCATTTTGCTCTACAGCAATAAATAACATAAAATTAGACAGTCCCTTGGACTGCAAGGAGATCCAACCGGTCCATTCTAAAGGAGATCAGCCCTGGGTGTTCTTTGGAAGGAATGATGCTAAAGCTGAAACTCTAGTACTTTGGCCACCTCATGTGAAGAGTTGACTCATTGGAAAAGACTCTGATGCTGGGAGGGATTGGGGGAAGTAGGAAAAGGGGATGACAGAGGATGAGATGGCTGGATGGCATCACCGACTCGATGGACGTGAGTTTGAGTGAACTGCGGGAGTTGGTGATGGACAGGGAGGCCTGGTGTGCTGCGATTCATGGGGTCGCAAAGAGTCAGACACTACTGAGCGACTGAACTGAACTGATACTTCAATAATAAAATCCATGTGGGTATTGCCACAAATTACCAATTTTATGAACCTGCACGACTACAGTTTGACTTCCTTATTGCTACAGTGGATACGTCCCTTTGGTCTCTAAACTGAATCTTCCATTTGTGCTGCTCTGTTTCCCATCTCCTTGCAATTTTTCAGGAATGGTATTCCTGAAATTAGCTCCTATATTTCTTGCATCAACATTTTATCCTTCTCTCCTGGGCTACTCTCATTTATTTCAAAACTCTGTCAGGTTTACGCTCATCAGAATATCTTGTCTACACTTTTCCTTCAACCATCCTCAAAACTCGTTTGCTTCCATTCATGGTAAATAGCTCTCTATGAGTTGTCTATGTCTCTACTTTGTCTCCTCCTATTCTCTCTCAACTCCCTTTAACTGGGGTTTTATCCCACTGCACCATAGGAAGTGACCAGTGTTACTAGGAATAAAAGCTTGTGAAAACCATATTTTCCCTCATTTTATTGAACTCTCAGAAAAATTTTACACTGCTGAACACTCCCCATCCCTATCTCAATAAGCATGCTGTGCTCTAGTCTTCTATGCCTCTACACAATCATATTTTCCTCCTGCCTTGAACACTCCTTCTAAGGCTTTTTTCAGGCAATTATTCCTACATTGTTGTTGTTCAGTAGTGAAGTCATGTCTGATTCTTTTGCAACCCCATGGACTGTAGCCTTCCAGCCTCCTCTGTCCATGTGATATCCCAGACAAGAATACATGAGTGGATTGCCATTTACATCTTCAGGGGATCTTTTTGACCCAAACATCAAACCAATGTCTCCTGCATTGGCAAGCAGATTCTTTACCACTGAGCCACAAGAGAAGCCCAATTATTCCTGTACTATTAATAGATCTCTATTTTTTTGCAGAGATTCTTATCCTTCTTCTGAATCCTTTTCTCGCTTTAAGCCCTCTGTCTAGGAAATTTTATCCACTTTTATGGTTTCAAAGGCCACTCTCTAGCTTGCTGAATCTCCAGTTTAGTTCTCTAACCTTTATCTCTTCCTTACAATCTGGACATATGCCCAGATATCTTCTTGGAACTTCTGCTTAGAAGCTAAAATGCTTTCAAATTGAATATGTCCAAAACACATTCCAAATATTTTCCCGTGTAATACACTGAATGTTTTGCTTTCAAAATAGATGACACCATCCATTGAACCGACCAAAACTATACAATTCACTCCTTATTCATTCTTTATTTTTACTTCTAACATCATATCCAGTTGCCTCTACCTCCAAAAACATCTTAAATCTTACCATCTTCCAAATGATAGGACTCTGTTACCTACACAGCAATCTAACTGGTTTTATTATCTACATTTTTGCATCTGGTGCTCCCAAACACCAGTTTATCAACCATTTTTCCCATTTATAATAGTTGCATTTGCATAGTTTTATCTACCAATATTTTTTAGCTGCTGTCACTACTTTAAAGAATTATTAGTACATATATTTTTAGATACATTACACTTCTTAATATTTCTAATTTATTATTGTATGATGCTTTTTGCCTTCAATTCCTTTGTTTTCAAATCTCCCTTGTCATTTAATTTTATCATTAACTATAGTTTGAGCTCTTTATGAAGTTTATATTTTTATTGTATAATTATAAAGCATTAAATGGTCTTTCCATTGGTCATGTATGGATGTGAGAGTTGGACTATAAAGAAAGCGTGGAAGAACTGATGCTTTTGAACTGTGGTGTTGGAGAAGACTCTTTGAGAGTCCCTTGGACTGTCAGGAGATCAAACCAGTACATCCTAAAGGAGATCAGTCCTAGGTGTTCATTGGAGGGACTGATGTTGAAGCTGAAACTCCAATACTTTGGCCACCTGATGCCAAGACCTGACTCATTTGAAAAGACCCTGATGCTGGGAAAGATTGAGGGCAGGAGGAAAAGGGGACAACAGAGGATGATATGGTTGGATGGCATCACCGACTCGATGGACATGGGTTTGGGTGAACTCCGGGAGTTGGTGATGGACAGGGAGGCCTGGCGTGCTGAGGTTCATGGGGTCACAAAGAGTTGGCCATGACTGAGTGACTGAACTGAACTGAAAGTAAGAAATGATAAAGAGGTTTACATTCTATTCTTTGTGCTATAATTTTTCTAGGATGATTCTTTGTCTTTTTGTTTCCTTCTTTCTTCCATCCCTCCCGCCTTCCTTCCAATACATCAAGCTCTCATTAATAGGTAGCAGAGAAAAAATAAACTGCCCTCTGGCGAGTGGAAACAGAATCATGATCAATTAACCAGTCAATCAAAATTTCTTATAAAAGCAAGGTCTGAACAAAGCTGCAGAATGAAAGTCTGCTAATTTTTGTGTTGTAGCCACTCCTGTGTGACCAGGGAAATGGAGGAGTGAGCAGCAAAATTGAGTTGAAACAATTCTGTCTTTTGAATGAATTTTTTTTCTCTCCACTTGAAGTGACATATATCATCTTACTAGGTGAAGTGGTAAGGCTGTGGGTCATTTCTCCAACCCTTGTGTTTTACTGTTTGGTTTTCAGTTACTCTCGTTAACAAGGTATATTATGAGAACTGTCAGAGCTTTGTCAAATCTTAAGTAGGACTTCTATAGAATCACTCCTTACTCTTTATGTGTGTGTGGTGATCTTACTGGCCATCACCTTTAAGAGTATTGTAGGAGATTGTGCCTATTTTCTAAATTGATTGCTGATGATGATTTTATTGCCCCCCTTTTTAATAAGCATCAGGGGAAGGACATGATCCAAGGAATTTTCTGTCTTCTGGTTCAATGGTGAAACCCTACTAAACAATGTTGTTTATTTCCCCAATATAAAGATATATTCGTATTTTGTGCTAGTTTGCAGGTCGGTTGCCTCCATATGTTAAAATGCATTGTTTATTTTGCCGTTTACTCAAACCTAACCCCTTACCTAGCTCATCTCATAAATTTTTGAGCACAAATTGCTGAAGGAATGTGCCCTGAAGCTATCTTTTCTTACTTTTCAGTTTCTCACTAGTTCCAGTTCAGACCCATGGGTATCAGGAGAATGTCTCAGCCGCAGGAAAGCCTAGAAACCATTTCACTTACAAACATCCTTGAATAAAAGCCTCTACCACCACTTGGCATTGTTAAATTTGTTCTCTAGACCTGTGTGGAGATTTCTTGGACAGGAATGAAATATAAGCACATAATTTAAGATTTTCTATTTTCCATAGTTTGGTTTGTATAAAATATTTTATAGACAGAGCTTAGTTATTATTATTAGGACACCTTTACTTCCTTCCGCTTAATGAGCTACTGCTGCTGCTGCTGCTGCTAAGTCGCTTCAGTCGTGTCCGACTCTGTGCGACCCCAAAGACGGCAGCCCACCAGGCTCCCCCGTCCCTGGGATTCTCCAGGCAAGAACACTGGAGTGGGTTGCCATTTCCTTCTCCAATGCATGAAAGTGAAAAGTGAAAGTGAAGTCGCTCAGTCGTATCTGACTCTTAGGGACCCCATGGACTGCAGCCCACCAGGCTCCTCTGTCCATGGGATTCTCCAGGCAAGAGTACTGGAGTGGGGTGCTATTGCCTTCTCCGCTTAATGAGCTAGCTTCATTTTTCTCTTAAGAAAATCATGGGCATATATACAGACAATAAGGAGGTATGGCTTGTGTGATGAAAGGAAAGTCAAATATGGAAATACTAACGGTTTCCTATCCCATGCACATTTATTGACACACAGCGACAGCTTTAAAAGATGAGCAGATTATGCATTTCATCATGGTCTACCTACAGATTAATACTGAATCACATTTACTCCATTGAACAGAATAAAGAAATTCCTCTTAAAGGAGCACTTTGTGACATATTATGGAAAATTCCTTAAAATGAAAATACTTGGACCAATGGTTTTTGACTAGCTTGTGAAGTTTTATAGAATGAAAAAAAATCAATAATCACTACTCATATAACTTCTAACTCATTTATTAAGCATATCCACTAGTATACAAAAACTTATAGAGGTATGTTTGATGAGACATGAAAGATTCTGCTCATAATTATAAACACTATTATGAAAATACTGCTTTAATCATGGAAGAGAACCTGGTAAGCAGTGGCATATTAAAAAATGTTATTCCTCTTGCAGAAGTTACACCTCAGTTACACTGAGGCCTTTGTCAGTCTTGCTAACCTTTTTCCTTGATCTCATCTTTTCCCAGCTTCTAAATACCATCTCCTATCATAAGTTCGTGACTTTTAAAAATTAAGACAACATAAATTTAATGTTTATTTTAGCCACTCTTCTCTCATTCTCTGTTATTAAGACTCAAGGCCAATAGACAAGATAAATTAATAGAAAACTCCACCTTTTGTACCATTCAGCGCTTTATTTTGGTAAATTTTAAATCATTTTAGTAGCAAAGTTATTATTCAGTTGGGACTAAAGACTATAAACACTTCAAGATTTACACCTACTTCAGGTATGAAATTTACTGTTCTTTGTTGAAAAAAATTTATAGAATTAAAATGTCAGAAAGGCCAAAAAATTAATCTCACTTTCCTTATTATCTTCTCTGGTAGGGTACCAATGCAACTGAATGGATGTGGTATACAATATAATGAATAACTACATTTTTGTGAGAAGTAGTTGCAATTGTAGATTTTGAAAGCCCGTGAGATAATTTAACTGCAGGGAGATTTTCAGATTAGGTTGTTAGAAGAAACATATGTAAAATAACAGGACAAGGATTTCCTGAGCTTGTGGGGCATTACATCTAAATTCAGATATTGCTATTTTAATTGAATGCAAGTCATTAAAAAAAAAACACTAAAATTTCAGAAAATATATTTACTACTACCACCATTTAGTAAAATCTAGTAGTTATGTCGTTTTGCAATTCTAATGAATCATTCTTTCTTGAATTGGATTTATGAACCTTTCTGATGGTATGTTTTGTTCTCAGGGACACAGGGCAGTGAGACTATTTTACTGATTATTACTTAGTCTGAATATTCTGGACATACTTCTCCTTCCTTCTTCTGATCTTTGGAGAAACAGTGCAAGCCTATCAACCCTCCCTCCAATACAGAGACAGCAGCTGAAAAAGGCTTTAGGCATTTGTTTTGCTTTGCAAGTTCATAGCCAATTTTTTTTTTAAATAATAAAGAAGGCACTTTCCTGTATTGTTTATAAAAGGTCCTTATTCCTATGCCTACTTTCCTTATTTTCCTAATGTCATAAAATAATATATACAACAAACTCTTAAATCCATATTTTACCCACTCACCATTTATTTATTTATTTATTTAATTTTAATTGGAGGCTAATTACTTTACAATATTGTATTGGTTTTGCCATCACCATTTATTTTTGAGAAGTCCTTTTGGAGATTCACTTGCAATCAAAAATGTTCCAGACTCTGAAAGGTGCTCTGAAGCAGCTTTAATTTAATTATATGAATTATTTAAGAACATCCTCTGATGTACTGATGTTGCTCCTGGAAATTTGTGTGTGCTAAATCAGGCAGCAGAAGCACAGAAACATCTTTATAACTGCCAAGTGTTTTTTTTTTTTTTTTCTTTTTAAGGAACAGAAAAGCCTACACAAAGTCAAACATCCTAACATTCCTTATGCTAAAAATTAAAGCTATGCATTTCCATAAATATAGTGGTTAAAACAAGCCAAAAGATATAGATGTTTGGAGATTCAACAAGAAATAATAATGATTATAATTATTCGAGATCGAACCGGACCAGGACACACAGAACCTCCTGGAGTCCATGAGCAAACATGGAATTAACAGAACCAGAATCTTCTGGAGTTCACTGAGAAGTCGAAATTAAACGAAACCAGAACCTTCCGGAGTCCACTGAGCAAACTCTGAATTAAACGGAACCAGAACCTTCCAGAGGCCACTGAGTAAACACTGATTAAGGCAACCGGAACTCACCGGGAGACATGGGGCTTGCAGAACCACCGTGCAACCTTCCCGGGCAGGCTTGGCCATCTGGCTGGTCACCGTCGCTGTGTGAGGCTGTCCTGGCCTGTCCTCGGGGGTCCTGGCCTGTCCTCGCCGCCTGGCTGCACTGACCCTCCTGAGGAGGCCGGAGTGCCGGGGCGGCTGCTCATGCCGCACTGGTTTGTGCAACTGGTTTGTGCGTCTCGCTGGAGGCGGAATGGGAGCTGAAGCCACTGCCCTGGCTCCTCGTGGACCACGTGTAGGTCCATTGGCATCACCTGCATCTTATTAAAGGACCGAATCCCAGGTCTGCAGCAGCGCAACGGATTGTTAGAGAATCTGCTTTTGACAAGGTTTCTCAGTTCTTGAGAGCCACATAACAAATCATGCCAAGGCGAAGAGGCTAAAAACAGAAAACATTTATGATCTCACACTTTATGAGAGTGAGGGAGCATCTTTGCTGGGTGACTCTGGCTCAGTCCTTCCTGAAGCTGCGGGAAGATTGGCCAAGGCTGGTGGGGAGCTGCAGGGCGCCCTCGCTGCCTCTCCAGTTTAATAGGGGTGCGGCTGGAGGAGACAGCTTCTCACCATAGAGCCCTCTACCCCATGGGACAATTCCAGTGTTCTGGAGTCAGCTGGGGCCCCGCAGCAGGTGGTCCAGGAGAGCAAAGAGGAAGCCCTGGTGCCTCCGAAGTCGCGTGTTATTAAACAGGTTGGCCCCACTCAGACTGGGAGGGATGGCTTGGCCAGATTGCCACGAGCGGCTCACTGGTGCCGACGTGAGCTGCCAGTCATATGTGTTAGGGGTGGAGAAACACTAGCTTCTCTGTGAGCTCAGATCCCTGATGCACACGGACTGGGAAGGTTTCTGAGATTCGTTGGTGGTGGTGGCATGGGGCCTTCTTCAGGACGGTGGATGGCTCTCACAGGCCAATCCAGACGCCCGATGGCTGGACACAGCCTACTCACGGAGCCGCCGACAGTGGAGCTATTTGAACAGCACGTGGCCAGTGAGCACCACTGTCTTTCCAGGGGGTCCAGGCGACTTGCTTTGCCACCAGCATCACCATTCCTCCAGATCGCATCGACACCTGGTTTTGTCCAGTTTCTAGTTTTTACCCATGTGATGAGCATAAATCGGGTCTCATATTTTTCATGTGGATTTCTAACATTACTAGTAAGGTTTACTAGCCATTTTAGATTTCCTTTGTGTGAAATGCCCATTTTTCTACTACAGTGTTTCAGTCCTAACCATTGGCATCCTTTATATGGTTTGGATATTAACCTTTTACAGTTACATGGATTACAAATTTTTAAAAAATGCTCATGGCTTCCCTGGTGGCTCAGACGGTAAGGAATCTGCCGGCAATGCAGGAGACCTGGGTTTAATCCCTAGGTCAGGACATGGCAACCCACTCCAGTGTCCTTACCTGGAGAATCCCATGGACAGAGGAGCCTGGCAGGCTCCCGTCCATGGGGTCACAAAGAGTCGGACATGACTGAATGACTAACACACACACACACACACACACACACACAAAATATGCTGGGTAAAACTACCAGGTGCTGGGGATGATGCAAATGGCTGACAACTCTCCTCCCATGTGTATCCAAGCCCTGAATCATGATTACCTGGCCTCACTCAATACCCATAGTCTTGGAGCAGACTTTTCTTTATGAAAAGTTAGTATTGGAATGAAGTACCAATTCTACTCTATAGCCAGGAACAGTCCCTTGGAGGATATTGCTTCACTGTAAAGAAGGATTTAAATTTTCTAAGTTATGAAAATTTAAGGCAAGTAGGCAATCCTTGACAGTGAAAGTTTCTGTGTAGGTATATATATATATTTGTGTAAAAGGACTGTGTGTTTGTTGTCTTTCCCCTTTATGTGCAGTGTAGGGATCCCTTGTTGAAATGTGCTGAGATGGGCCACTGGAGGGAGGGGAGCAGCACACGAGGCTCCATGGGGAAGACTTACTCCAGTCCCTCAGGAGCTGGGGCCAGGTTCTTCTCCAATGTGACCCACCTGGCACCAGGCTAAGCTTTAGTGGGGAATGTCTGAACATGTGAGTGTGATATAAAAGAGGCATCTTCAGAGCTTCAGGGGGAGCTGCTGGGGTGATGGGAAGAAAAGAGCTGAATTAGTAGGTATATGGTAGGAGGAGAACAGGTTTCCTGCCATCAGAATGTGCAGCACCGCCTGTTATCTCACGTGGCTGAGACCAAAGCTGTGGTGTTAGTGGACTGGCCACGTTTCCCGGTTTTCTCTTGCTTCCTGGCTTTTTGCAGCAGGAGTAACTCCCTCATGTTCCTGCCCCAGAAGGGTGGTTTAGGGAGGCCTTGGGCGATGAGGGGGCTTCTGTCACTAAGGGCAGGTGGGTGCTCAAGCAATAACCTTAAAAAAACATAATTTGTTTTGTTCCTTATGATTTTAAAAATTCTTAAAAAAAATCTGATGTTGGATGCTGGGAACAACTCTCTGAAATAGGCATTATTAAATCCCAAATTGTTAAGTGAGGGAGCTGAGACGAAGGAAGATGAAAGGCTCTAAATTCACAGAGAGGAGACTGAAATTCAGTCTCCCAGAGAGCTAAACTCAGTGTTTCAAGAGATTCAAAAATACTACTTCACTTTATTGACCCTTTCCTTAAATACACATTAATACTCTAGCAATGGTTGCCACTCTCATCTGAGAACATGATGTCCTTGTTGAATCATCCAGTAAATGATCCTAGTCACTCTGGTAGTGGGGTGTCTACATGTCCCCTGTCATTCCTGACCACTGATATGGACAGACTGTATAAACTTGAGGGAGAGTAGACTCTGTGAGCCTGAGGAGGTCTCTCTTTTATGATGATGTTGTGTTACATGCCAGAAGGAAGTTTAGCCAGGGGGTCGCTACGAGTGGGATATGACTGAGCGACTTCACTTTCACTTTTCACTTTCATGCACTGGAGAAGGAAATGGCAACCCACTCCAGTGTTCTTGCCTGGAGAATCCCAGGGACAGGGGAGCCTGGTGGGCTGCCATCTATGGGGTTACACAGGATCAGCCATGACTGACCAAGTCTGGTATGGGGGCTTCCCAGGTGGCACTAATGGTAAAGAATCCACTTGCCAATGCAGAAGACTTAAGAGATGTGAGTTTGATCCCTGGGTTGGGAACTTGCCCTGATGGAGAAAATGGTACTCCACTCCAGTATTCTTCCTGGGAGAATCCCACAGACAGAGGAGCTTGGCAGGCTATAGTCCGTGGGGTCGGAAAAAAGTCGGACATGACTTAGCAAATAAATAGCAACAACAAATCAGGTATGGTTTCAGTTCAGTTCAGTCCAGTCACTCAGTCATGTCCGACTCTTTGTGACCCCATGAACCACAGCATGCCAGACCTCCCTGTCCATCACCAACTCCTGGAGTTTACTCAATCTCATGTCCATCGAGTCAGTGATGCCATACAGCCATCTCATCCTCTGTCATCCCCTTCTCCTCCTGCCTTCAATCTTTCCCAGAATCAGGGTCTTTTCAAATAAGCCAGCTCTTCACATGAGGTGGCCAAAGTATTGGAGTTTCAGCTTCAACATCAGTCCTTCCAATAAACACCTAGGACTGATCTCCTTTAGGAGGGACTGGTTGGATCTCCTTGCAGTCCAAGGGACTCTCAAGGGTCTTCTCCAACACCACAGTTCAAAAGCATTAATTCTTCGGCACTCAGCTTTCTTTGTAGTCTAACTCTCACATCCTTACATGACGCCTGACCTAATCAAGTGAGCCCTTAAAAAGCAGACAGCATTCTCTGGCTGGTTGTAGAGGAAGACGTCAGAGAAACACACTCCTGTTGGCTTGGAGGAAGTAACATCCATGTTGACTTCTATGGGACACATGTGCTAAGGAACTGTGAGGGTATTTAGGCACTAAACATCAGGCCTCTGACTGACAACTGACAGGTAAAAGAGACCTCAGTTATTCAGGTACATGGAGATGAATTCTAACAACCAAGGAACTTGGAAGAGGGCTCCAAGCCTCACATAATTTTTGCTGGTTTATATCTTCATTAGAGCCTAGTGATCCCCTGAGCAGTCCAGCTAACCCACACCCAGACTCCTGAGCCATAGAAACCTTGAGCTGATCAGTCTGTGTTGTTTTAAGGTACTGAGTCTGTGGTCATTTGTTAGATGGCCATAGAAAATAAATACAGTTCTCTTTCCTGATGATATTAGTATGCATGTCAAATTCCCAAGTGACTATAATGTTCAATCAGTTTAGTTCATTCACTCAGTCATGTCTGACTCTTTGGACCCCGGACCCCGTGGACTGCAGCGGGCAGGCCTCCCTGTCCATCACCAACTCCTGGAGCCTATTCAAATTCATGTCTGTCACTTTGGTGATGCCATCCAACCATCTCATCCTCTGTCATCCCCTTCTCCTCCCACCTTCAATATTTCCCCAGCATCAGAGTCTGTTCCAATAAGTCAGTTTTTCACATCAGATGGCCAAAGTACTGGAGTTTCAGCTTTAGCATCAGTCCTTCCAAAGAATATTTAGGTTTAGGATTGACTACATGGATTTCCTTACACCCTCTTCCAACAACTAAGAGAAGACTCTGCATATGGACATCACCAGATGGTCAATACTGAAGTCAGATTGATTATATTCTTTTCAGACAAAGATGAAGAAGCTGTATACAGTCAGCAAAAACAGGACCAGGAGTTGACTGTGGCTCAGATCATGAACTCCTTATTGCCAAATTCAGACTTAAATTGAAGAAAGTAGGGAAAACCACTAGACCATTCAGGTATGACCTAAATCAAATCCCTTATGATTATACAGTGGAAATGAGAAATAGATTTAAGGGATTAGATCTGATAGAGTGCCTGAAGAACTGTGGATGGAAGTTCATGACGTTGTACCAGAGGCAGTGATCAAGATCATTCCCAAGGGAAAAAAAAAATGGGAAAAGGCAAAATGGTTGTCTGAGGAGGCCTTACAAACAGCTGAGAAAAGAAGAGAAGCTAAAGGCAAAGGAGAAAAGGAAAGATAATATTCAATAGTGAACAAAAAAATTAAGAAAATTTTAGACTATTGATGGAGATTTTGAGTTTTTCCTCATTTTACTGTCACCAGCCAGCTTTTGAAGATAGATTTCCTGAAAAGATACAAAAATTTCTAAGTATCGTGTACTAGCAATTACTTCCCCACTGATATGGTGCATCAACGACTTTCCCTGTTACAGATTCCCTACATTGTTATCCTCCTCTTAATTCTTTTCTCTGGATATTCCTGCTATATTTTTCTCTGGTAAATTCTGGTTACTTGGATAGCTTTACCTTCACTATGTTCGAATGAATGATATTTTCTTGGTCCAAGTGTAAAGGTTGCTTTGATTCTTTCTTATAGGTGAAGTAATTATTCAGGGTTTCCACAATTTGCAAACAAATGGGAACGTAACTGGTATTTGCCTATAGTACCTCTGAGGAAGGAGTCATGGGATCACTAGTTTCACAAGCAAAGCCCGTCATGCTGGGAATGAACTTCACTACTGAGGTTTTGTGGGCTGCTTAAACAAGGAGAAACATATCTTGGGCCTCTAAGGATCTGAACAGGGAGCCCCGCAGTCTTTTGTGGTGCTTTTGTCTCTTAAGAACAATGCTACCTTTGGCTGTCTTCTTCTGGACTTGATAAACTGTAAGATGAAATGGCAGCTTGGTTGATCGCAGTGATTGATTAGTAATATCTGCAGTGGTCATGACATAGGAAAATGTTTATACTCACAAGAATTACATGAACGATAACCCTGAAATAACTATAACTATCTATAAAATTGAATTGAAAATATGAATCATTTATATGAAAGATTTCAAGGAATAAAAACATGTAATTGGAGAAATTATCATACTTCAGTTTTATGTTCTTTATTATCTAAGTTTATCTGAGTCAATGGATATTTGTTCTTTCTTTAAGTAAACATAGACACCCATACAGTTTTCTTGTTATATCTCATCCTAAGATTTATTCAGACATTTAAGGGAACCATAAATTCCCAAATTGCTTCCTATCTTAAAATTGATTTTATTTTTCCCAGTTTGATAACCCTTCAAATCATGTAATGAATTAATCAGATACTGCATAAAGTATCCTGTTTATCTTTAAATACTTCATTTATATGGTGATATCTGGAAGTCTACATCTGAAAGCTGGTGTCTGGGAAATGAAAATATAATTACCATCCATGTGCAGCTCTCTTCTCCACTTCTAATCTGGTTAGAAATTGCGTAGGAACATTGAAATAAGAGCATGTACATTACTTTCCTACACTATGGAATGGGGCTAATTTCAAAGCTATTTATTTTCCTCCTATTCATAGCGTGAGAGTGGGAGTTTGATACATATTTAACAGATATCTGGGCCGTGAAGTTCTTCGAGCATCCTTATGTTTCCTAGAGAAAATAAAAAGTGGGAATTATGCTACCCACAAAAGGCAGTTGGTGAAACCGGTAAGGCGGTTCATCCCGTCGGCATGAAAGGCCCATCCCTCACTACCTTTTAGTCCCCGTTTCTCGTTATCACGGGCTCCGGATTAGCACTGGGAAGATATAGGTTATACTACGGATTTTGCTTCTGTCCCAGATGACTTTCTACAAGAACAATAAGCTTCACTGAGGGTGGTCTACATAGCAGAACATACTAACTTTCCTAACCCATAGACTACAGAAACTTATGTCATCTTCTTCTGGTCTTAATGACATCTTAGGAAGGCTAAAAAAATATGCCGCTGATTATGCCTGAACACTCCGTCAGTGGTTTACATCTGCAATGTGAAGTTCTACGGTAAGATTTTAGCCCCGATACAACATGGTCCTCATAGGCAGAGAGAAGGTCATATTATGCAGAAAACAGACAGTCTTATGTGTAAACAGAGAAGAACAGCTACTCATATACCACGATTTGACAGAGCATAGGAAGAGCCCCTTTTTGAAGACATGAACTTGACTGATGATCAATCCAGCATTGCAGTCATCAGGTCATAAACACAATCTAAACTTCATTGAGATTTTTTTTTCTTTTTCTTAATTTTCTATCAAAATACAACTCTTACTGATCATAGTCTTAGAAATATCCCCACAATTAATCTGATGCCATTCCCT
The DNA here is from genome assembly GCF_000754665.1 of Bison bison bison. NCBI lineage: Eukaryota > Metazoa > Chordata > Mammalia > Artiodactyla > Bovidae > Bison > Bison bison. The sequence continues at coordinate 2,235,207 of NW_011494868.1, read as the reverse complement.
AAGCACTCAGCATTTCTGGCATGGCTTATTTTTATAAACTTCCTGATATGTTCAACAATGGGTTGTGTTCATCACTCAGTTGTGTCTGACTCTTTGCAGACCCCATGGACTGTAGCCAAACAGGCTCCTCTGTCAATGAGATTCTTGAGGCAAGAATACTGGAGTGGGTTGCCATTCCCTTTTACAGGGAATCTTCCCAACCCAGGGATCAAACCCGGGTCTCCCGCATTGTAGGCTGATTTTTTACTGTCTGAGCCACCAGGGAAGCTCATTAGTAACAGTAGTTAGCATTTATTAAGTACCTATTATTTGCCAGACTCTGTGCTAAGTCATGTACATGCATTACATCATTGTAATCCTCAGAGCAACACCATGAGGTAGGTAATATTTTTACCCTCATTTATAAAGGAAGACATGTGAAGGTTCCACAGCCAATTAAGTAGTGGAGCTGACATATGTTCTAGTCTCTTTCCACTCCAGTTCATCTTCACTAAGGATCACAAACTCAGAAGTCTGTGGGAGGAAGCAGGAAACAGAAATGTGTGATGAACGTATATTCTAAACTGTGCTGTGCTGTGGCATAGTTACCGCCGGTTACATTATCCTTTGACATACAGCATTGGCCAAACAACCCCTTAAGGGGGAACAGCCACTAGTTATCAAATTCTCATCTTTTTCCTCTGTACAATAATAGTGTAGCATTATTAAAAACCAATTTAGCCATGTACTTCTTCTGAAATCTTCACTAGGCTCTGTATCATATTTAAGGTTAAATATTTGGGCAATTGCCCTGTACAAATTCCCTTCCCAGTGTGCTCTTAAATCATGTCATTCTCCTACCTACGTGGTCAGACATCCTATGGTCCAACCACAATAAGCATTTGACTTTCCCTAAATAATTCTTTCTTTTGATGTTCTGTGTCTCTCCAGTTTCTGTTCCTTCTACCTAAAATACTCTTTCTTTATTCCCACCCAGATAATGCTTATTCGTCCTTTGCCATGCAAGTTGCACATAGCTAGAACCTTATAACTATTTCCAAATCATAAGAAAACACTCTGTGCTATTAATGCTAAACCAGCATGATGAGTCTTACTTCTAGCAGTGTAGACAATATTGTGAAGCAAATATACACCCTCTGAGTCTGTCCTTAAGAGGGAGCATTGTTTGAAGCAGTTTTATCTGAGGAGTTTTATCCAGATAAGTGTTTGAAGAATAAATAATTATGTTTTCAATCAATCTCATGTGTCATCTCACTATCTATTTGAAAGGAAAAAAAAGAAGCTTTTGATCCTTGTAATTTCCAGAGGGCAGTAATAAATCATTAGAACAATGAGAATCTTCACTTATTCACCTACATTGCTTTTTGTGGTTCTGAGTACCACTGTGTGTATTTCTTCTTGATTTCTATGTGCAAGTTGGATTGAAAATGAAATTGTAAATATCTAAAAATGTGAAAAACAACATGATTCTTGTTTGGTCCTTAGTTTTCCTATGAGTTTGTTGAACAAAATATCATTACCTGTTTCCTTTCACAGAGTTCAAGTAAATTACTAACCTTTGTACATGGTTTTGAAGAATCCTGCTGTACGAATATAGTGCTTGCTCTAACATAAATCATAGTATATAGCATACATTAGAAAATCAATTGTTTATGAAAAATTAGGAAACTTGATTGTATTAAGACATACCAGCTTAGAAAAAATTCATCTACTGATCATGTATACATGTTGAAATGGGTTTAATAATGATAGATGGTGTGATCACTCACCTAGAGCCAGACATCCTGGAATGTGAAGTCAAATGGGCCTTAGGAAGCATCACTAGGAACAAAGCTAGTGGAGGTGATGGAATTCCAGTCGAGCTATTTCAAATCCTAAAAGATGATGCTGTTA
>NW_011494868.1:2231771-2233214 GCF_000754665.1 Bison bison bison | reverse complement strand
GCTGCACTCAATATGTCAGCAAATTTGGAAAATTCAGCAGTGGCCACAGGACTGGAAAAGGTCAGTTTTATTCCAATCCCAAAGAAAGGCAATGCCAAAGAATGCTTAAACTACCACACAATTACACTCATCTCACATGCTAGTAAAGTAATGCTCAAAATTCTCCAAGTAAGGCTTCAGCAATATGTGAACCGTGAGCTTCCAGATGTTCAAGCTTGTTTTAGAAAAGGCAGAGGAACCAGAGATCAAATTGCCAACATGCACTGGGTCATCAAAAAAGCAAGTGAGTTCCAGAAACTTTAGTGTTCACTTTTTATATTCCCCTCCTCTGAAAGATCACATTCTTTGGCTCTGTGTTGTCCATTGTGGAAAATAGTCACTACCTATATAATATTTTTCCAGATTTTTGGTTAGTTATAGTGGGACCACAAGCTATCTCAATTGTTTCAAATTCCAGTTAGGATGAAGTCTCTAAGAATTCTAATAATTTAAAGATGTAATAATCCTGAGTCTAATAATCCTACTCTGATCTTCAACTTCTGACCTTTATGTGCTTTTGATGAGACTGAGAAGTTAAGAGACACATAACTGGGCATGAAACATCTCCTTTGTATATTTACTGTCATGGTGTCTTACCTCACTTTGGAATGTTGACCTATGTCTTAGAACCTCTGATAAAACTTTTGTTTTAGTATCCTGTAACATACATACACACATGCAAACACACTGCTCACAGTTTTTCTTATACATATGAAAATAACATATATGACTTGTTTTATATCCTATATTTGAATGGTTTTCACAGTGATTGCATATTGCTTTATTATATTAAATTTAATATAAAATAAATATAATTTAAAAGTATGGTAATGTTTAATTTATGATGAAGTAAAGGAAAATAGGGCTTCTCTTGTGGCTCAGGTGGCAAAGAATCCACCTGCAATGCGGGAGACCTGGGTTCAGTCCCTGGTTTGGGAAGATTCCCTAGAGAAGGGAAAAGTTACCCACTCCAGTGTTCTGAGCTGGAGAATTCCATGGACTGTATAGTCCATGGGATTGCAAAGAGTCAGACATGACTGAGAGAATTTCACTTCATTTCAAAGGAAAAAAGATTACAACTTTGAAAAATGTTTTGTTGAAACACCTAATGATAAGACTACAGTTCAGTTCAGTCGTTCAGTTGTGTCCGACTCTTTGTGACCCCATGAATCGTAGCACACCATGCCTCCCTGTCCATCACCAACTCCCGGAGTTCACTCAGACTCACGTCCAACGAATCAGTGATGCCATCCAGCCATCTCATCCTCTGTCGTCCCCTTCTCCTCCTGCCCCCAATCCCTCCCAGCATCAGAGTCTTTTCCAGTGAGTCAACTCTTCGCATGAGGTGGCCAAAGTACTGGAGTTTCAGCTTTAGCATCATCCTTCCAAAGAAATCCCCAACCT
>NW_011494868.1:2229965-2231659 GCF_000754665.1 Bison bison bison | reverse complement strand
TTCTTCACAGTCCAACTCTCAGCATCCATACATGACCACAGGAAACACCATAGCCTTGACTAGACGAAACATTGTTGGCAAAGTAATGTCTCTGCTTTTGAATATGCTATCTAGGTTGGTGATAACTTTCCTTCCAAGGAGTAAGCGTCTTTTAATTTCATGGCTGCAGTCACCATCTGCAGTGATTTTGGAGCCCAGAAAAATAAAGTCTGACACTGTTTCCACTGTTTCCCCATCTATTTCCTATGAAGTGATGGGACCGGATGCCATGATCTTTGTTTTCTGAATGTTGAGCTTTAAGCCAACTTTTTGACTTACAGAGCATATAACACAGAAATGTATGTATAACTTCTAAATGTTTCAAATAATTAAGTATTAATGGTGGGTTAGTGGCTTAGTTTTATTTTCCTTATATTTATTTTGCTTTGTAATTTTAAAATTATTATATATTATTTTATAATCAGAAAATAGCAAAAGAACTAGTGGCATGATATAGACCTAGTTTAATCTCAAAATAACTAAAAATCTACTAGAATTATAGCTATGTATGACTGACAGCTCTGCTTTTGTTTTATTGAAATTAACATTCAACACATACAACTCTTCTAAGGGATAAATCTTACAGTCACTTCTGCACAAGTTTGCATAGAAAAAGATTATGAAAAAGTCTCAGTCTTAGAACAATCTATATTTGGGAGTTCATGTTACTTAGTTTCTTTTTCCTTTCCCAGAGTTAGTGCTTTTAATACAAAAGTTCATGTTCTTTTCATTTTATCTCTACACGTTTACTTTTTCACAAATAAAATCTACACATCCTGCTACTGAATTGGGGAAACCTTACTGTGGGCAATGTAGTTAACTGCTTTAATGACTCTGTATTCATGACAGACTAATAATCCTACTCTGATCTTCAACTTCTGACCTTTATGTGCTTTTGATGAGACTGAGAAGTTACGAGACAGATTAAAATGAGTTAAAATTGGTAAAGAGAAAAACCATTGGCTTGTCATCATTTCATGCACACAAAATAGCCTCATTATACCCTGTAAAATAAGTGCTTCTATTCTACCTAGTCAAAGAAGATAAAAGAATATCCAGTAATTTCCTCTAAAAATGAAACATATTAACTATTGATAATAAAACATTGATCCAAGTGGTGGACATAGAAAGTAAGATTAAAGAAAATAAATTTTCCACATTATAAATTATCATCAATCCTATTACCAAAGATGGTGAAATGACCCTGGAAGTTAATTTTTTTATATAACCATGTTCTGAAATCTAGAAAAGATTATTAGAGTTTTATTTAAAATCTAACTGTTGAATCTTCTAGGATTTTCAGTTTGGTGTTTTTCATATACAAATATGTTAAATTATCTCACTTGAACTCAATCTCCTTCTCATCAGTCATTCAGTGGGCAATATAATTAACTGCTTTTTGAAGACAATTACAGTGATTGCTTTCCATAACCCAGATAAGATAATCTTGAACACATAATACAGTGGTCTCTGCATCTTAGGTAGAATTTAGAACAATCCCTTACTATCATGAAAATGTATGGCTTTAATCAATGGTTTGAGCATTCTTTGGCATTGCCTTTCTTTGGGATTGGAATGAAAACTGACATTTTCCAGTCCTGTGGCCACTGCTGAGTTTTCCAAATTTGCTGGCATATTGAGTGCAGCACTTTCAC
>NW_011494868.1:2227812-2229865 GCF_000754665.1 Bison bison bison | reverse complement strand
TCTTTCAGGATTTGGAACAGCTCAACTGGAATTCCATCACCTCCACTAGCTTTGTTCATAGTGATGCTTTCTAAGGCCCACTTGACTTCACATTCCAGGATGTCTGGCTCTAGGTCAGTGATCACACCATCGTGATTATCTGGGTCATGAAGATCTTTTTTTGTATAGTTCTTCTGTGTATTCTTGCCACCTCTTCTTAATATCTTCTGCTTCTGTTAGGTCCATACCATTTCTGTCCTTTATTGAGCCCATCTATGCATGAAATGTTCCCTTGGTATCTCTGATTTTCTTGAAGAGATCTCTAGTCTTTCCCATTCTGTTGTTTTCCTCTATTTCTTTGCATTGATTGCTGAGGAAGCCTTTCTTATCTCTTGCTATTCTTTGGAACTCTGCATTTAGAATGTTATATCTTTCCTTTCCTCCTTTGCTTTTCACTTCTCTTCTTTTCACAGCTATTTGTAATGCTTCCCCAGACAGCCATTTTGCTTTTTTGCATTTCTTTTCCATGGGGATGGTCTTGATCCCTGTCACCTGTACAATGTCACGAACCTCATTCCATAGTTCATCAGGGACTCTATCTATCAGATCTAGGACCTTAAATCTATTTCTCACTACCACTTTATAGTCATAAGGGATTTGATTTAGGTCATACCTGAATGGTCTAGTGGTTTTCCCTACTTTCTTCAATTTAAGTCTGAATTTGGCAATAAGGAGTTCATGATCTGAGCCACAGTCAACTCCTGGTCTTGTTTTTGTTGACTGTATGGAGCTCTCCATCTTTGGCTGCAAAGAATATAATCAATCTGATTTTGGTGTTAACCATCAGGTGATGTCCATGTGTAGAGTTTTCTCTTTTGTTGTTGGAAGAGGGTGTTTGTTATGACCAGTGCATTTTCTTGGCAAAACTCTATTAGTCTTTGCCTTGCTTCATTCCATATTCCAAGGCCAAATTGCCTGTTACTCCAGGTGTTTCTTGACTTCCTACTTTTGCATTCCAGTCCCCTATAATGAAAAGGACATCTTTTTTGGGTGTTAGTTCTAAAAGGTCTTGCAGGTCTTCATAGAACCGTTCAACTTCAGCTTCTTCAGCGTTACTGGTTGGGGCATAGACTTGGATTACTGTGATATTGAATGGTTTGCCTTGAAAACGAACAGAGATCATTCTGTCATTTTTGAGATTGCATCCAAGTACTGCATTTTGGACTCTTTTGTTGACCATGATGGCCACTCCATTTCTTCTGAGGGATTCCTGCCCACACTAGTAGATATAATTGTCATCTGAGTTAAATTCACCCATTCCAGACCGTTTTAGTTCGCTGATTCCTAGAATGTCGACATTCACTCTTGCCATCTCTTGTTAGATCACTTCCAGTTTGCCTTGATTCATGGACCTGACATTCCAGGTTCCTATGCAATATTGCTCTTTACAGCATCGGACCTTGCTTCTATCACCAGTCACATCCACAGCTGGGTATTGTTTTTGCTTTGGCTCCATCCCTTCATTCTTTCTGGAGTTATTTCGCCACTGATCTCCAGTAGCATATTGGGCACCTACTGACCTGGGGAGTTCCTCTTTCAGTATCCTATCATTTTGCCTTTTCATACTGTTCATGGGGTTCTCAAGGCAAGAATACTGAAGTGGTTTGCCATTCCCTTCTCCAGTGGACCACATTCTGTTTTAGAAAAGGCAAAAGAACCAGAGATCAAATTGCGAACATCCACTGGATCATGGAAAAAGAAAAAGTGTTCCAGAAAAGCATCTATTTCTGCTTTATTGTTTATGCCAAAGCCTTTGACTGTGTGGATCACAATAAACTGTGGAAAATTCTGAAAAACAAGGGAATACCAGACCACCTGACCTGCCTCTTGAGAAATCTGTATGCAGGTCAGGAAGCAACGGTTAGAACTGGACATGGAACAACAGACTGGTTCCAAATAGGAAAAGGAGTACATCAAGGCTGCATATTGTCACCCTGTTTATTTAACTTATGTGCAGAGTACATCATGAGAAACGCTGGACTGGAAGAACCACAAGCTGGAATCAAGATTGCCG